>NW_028126041.1:0-497974 GCF_965194825.1 Balaenoptera physalus
ATCTGACTAGTAAGAATCTTAAAACCTATGTTTTGATATCTCTCTGTAAGTGAGTCAAGTGTGTGTAAAGCGGCAGAAACACAGCAGTGAAAAGCAGCTAAACCCCATTATAAAAATCAATTACTTTTAAAAACCCGTGAAACAAAGACAGTGAAAGAGAGAGAAATTCTTACAAAATTCGTTCAGGGGCTGTGATGCCACCTGGATTGACCATATCTAGACCCACAGCTGATGGAGACATAAGGGTGGACACTCTTGGGTCTGAGAGGTTTGGTGAGGTTGGGTGAGGAAACGCAGACCCTTTAAAGTAATACTGCGTGATATCCATCCCATGGGTCCCAAATCTCCAGGTTCAAGGGCATCTTCCTACATCGAAAACATGCATGAGAAACCCAGAAGATGGTACACCGTGTGATCGGGAAAGGTTTCCAAAACGCACCTCATTTCTCATCTCCTTGTGCTCGGGTTCGCCATTCCAGCCGCTTTAGTAGCAATCTCCCTCCTTGGAGAATCAGCACCTTTAACCTCCTGTTCCGTACAGCTTGCAATTTGTCCTGAGGATGAACGGGAAGAGTGGGAACCAATGAGAGACTAGCTCTAGGTGTTGGGACAGGCACAGGTCACTCTACTTTCCCATCAGGAAGAAGAATTAACCACAGGCTCAGCCTGCCGCCCGGGACCAGAATAGGGCCTGAAGCAATCCTGCGCTTTTGCGGCCAGCTCCCAAGAAAGCGAGTTGAAAAATGGAGCTCAGGGGCACTGCAATTCACAAACCTGCAGACTTATAAATGATAACTCTCGTCCACAAATATATTGAGGGAAGGCAACGAAGAGGATTGGAAAGCAAGGCAGAATTGCAGGAAACAGATTTCAGGAGGGAGATTCGAATCGCCTTTAAAGCACAGGAAAAGCGGCAAAACCTCGACAATGATGCCCTTGGCCAAAAAGGGCGTATGCGTTTTTTCCTGAATATATTCAGGAAAAAACGCATACGCCCTTTTTGGCCAACCAAGCAACCTGGAAAGGCAAATCAGCGCTACAAAGAAGTCTCGCTTCCCATCGGTCAAAAGGGCCATGCTGAATAAAGTGTCAAAACCAGAAATGCAGGACAGGCCATGGAGAAACGGGAGCCTGGCTACGCTGATGGGAGGGATGTAAATTGCCAACAGCCACTCTGGAGAAGTGTACGGTGTGTCCTGAAACATCTAAAAAACTCAGCTTAGAGAGCACAGGGCACTTCCACTCATGGGCGTATAAATTGGGAAAACTAAAAATCAGCAAGACACAGGCACCCCAAAGTTTAGGGCTGCTCTGTTGACAAGAACCTCCACTTCGTTACACCTTAAATATCCCAGGAAAGAGAAAAATGGATAAAGAAGTTGTGGTCCTTATGTACAATGGAATATCACTCAGCCATGAAATCAACGTCATAAGGCTAGTAGCAGCATGATGAGTGGATTTAGGTACGACGATTCTAAGTGAAATAAGTCACACAGAAAAAGACACTTATCATAAGATATCACTTATAGAGGGAATGTATAAACCGCTACCCTTGAACTGAATTACAAAACAGAACAGAGTCCCACGTTTAGAAAACACACTATGGCTGCTTAACGGGAAAGGTGAGGTGGGGTGATGCATAAAACAAGGGTTTCAAATTAGGTCAGATACCGTTCCATAAACCCAATATGTAATAGACAAGACCTACTCCTTGATCAGTGAATTGGACTCAACACCCCCTATTCACCACCCAAGAATATATCTGACTAGTAAGAATCTTAAAACCTATGTTTTGATATCTCTCTGTAAGTGAGTCAAGTGTGTGTAAAGCGGCAGAAACACAGCAGTGAAAAGCAGCTGAACCCCATTATAAAAATCAATTACTTTTAAAAACCCGTGAAACAAAGACAGTGAAAGAGAGAGAAATTCTTACAAAATTCGTTCAGGGGCTGTGATGCCACCTGGATTGACCATATCTAGACCCACAGCTGATGGAGACATAAGGGTGGACACTCTTGGGTCTGAGAGGTTTGGTGAGGTTGGGTGAGGAAACGCAGACCCTTTAAAGTAATACTGCGTGATATCCATCCCATGGGTCCCAAATCTCCAGGTTCAAGGGCATCTTCCTACATCGAAAACATGCATGAGAAACCCAGAAGATGGTACACCGTGTGATCGGGAAAGGTTTCCAAAACGCACCTCATTTCTCATCTCCTTGTGCTCGGGTTCGCCATTCCAGCCGCTTTAGTAGCAATCTCCCTCCTTGGAGAATCAGCACCTTTAACCTCCTGTTCCGTACAGCTTGCAATTTGTCCTGAGGATGAACGGGAAGAGTGGGAACCAATGAGAGACTAGCTCTAGGTGTTGGGACAGGCACAGGTCACTCTACTTTCCCATCAGGAAGAAGAATTAACCACAGGCTCAGCCTGCCGCCCGGGACCAGAATAGGGCCTGAAGCAATCCTGCGCTTTTGCGGCCAGCTCCCAAGAAAGCGAGTTGAAAAATGGAGCTCAGGGGCACTGCAATTCACAAACCTGCAGACTTATAAATGATAACTCTCGTCCACAAATATATTGAGGGAAGGCAACGAAGAGGATTGGAAAGCAAGGCAGAATTGCAGGAAACAGATTTCAGGAGGGAGATTCAAATCGCCTTTAAAGCACGGGAAAAGCGGCAAAACCTCGACAATGATGCCCTTGGCCAAAAAGGGAGTATGCGTTTTTTCCTGAATATATTCAGGAAAAAACGCATACGCCCTTTTTGGCCAACCAAGCAACCTGGAAAGGCAAATCAGCGCTACAAAGAAGTCTCGCTTCCCATCGGTCAAAAGGGCCATGCTGAATAAAGTGTCAAAACCAGAAATGCAGGACAGGCCATGGAGAAACGGGAGCCTGGCTACGCTGATGGGAGGGATGTAAATTGCCAACAGCCACTCTGGAGAAGTGTACGGTGTGTCCTGAAACATCTAAAAAACTCAGCTTAGAGAGCACAGGGCACTTCCACTCATGGGCGTATAAATTGGGAAAACTAAAAATCAGCAAGACACAGGCACCCCAAAGTTTAGGGCTGCTCTGTTGACAAGAACCTCCACTTCGTTACACCTTAAATATCCCAGGAAAGAGAAAAATGGATAAAGAAGTTGTGGTCCTTATGTACAATGGAATATCACTCAGCCATGAAATCAACGTCATAAGGCTAGTAGCAGCATGATGAGTGGATTTAGGTACGACGATTCTAAGTGAAATAAGTCACACAGAAAAAGACACTTATCATAAGATATCACTTATAGAGGGAATGTATAAACCGCTACCCTTGAACTGAATTACAAAACAGAACAGAGTCCCACGTTTAGAAAACACACTATGGCTGCTTAACGGGAAAGGTGAGGTGGGGTGATGCATAAAACAAGGGTTTCAAATTAGGTCAGATACCGTTCCATAAACCCAATATGTAATAGACAAGACCTACTCCTTGATCAGTGAATTGGACTCAACACCCCCTATTCACCACCCAAGAATATATCTGACTAGTAAGAATCTTAAAACCTATGTTTTGATATCTCTCTGTAAGTGAGTCAAGTGTGTGTAAAGCGGCAGAAACACAGCAGTGAAAAGCAGCTGAACCCCATTATAAAAATCAATTACTTTTAAAAACCCGTGAAACAAAGACAGTGAAAGAGAGAGAAATTCTTACAAAATTCGTTCAGGGGCTGTGATGCCACCTGGATTGACCATATCTAGACCCACAGCTGATGGAGACATAAGGGTGGACACTCTTGGGTCTGAGAGGTTTGGTGAGGTTGGGTGAGGAAACGCAGACCCTTTAAAGTAATACTGCGTGATATCCATCCCATGGGTCCCAAATCTCCAGGTTCAAGGGCATCTTCCTACATCGAAAACATGCATGAGAAACCCAGAAGATGGTACACCGTGTGATCGGGAAAGGTTTCCAAAACGCACCTCATTTCTCATCTCCTTGTGCTCGGGTTCGCCATTCCAGCCGCTTTAGTAGCAATCTCCCTCCTTGGAGAATCAGCACCTTTAACCTCCTGTTCCGTACAGCTTGCAATTTGTCCTGAGGATGAACGGGAAGAGTGGGAACCAATGAGAGACTAGCTCTAGGTGTTGGGACAGGCACAGGTCACTCTACTTTCCCATCAGGAAGAAGAATTAACCACAGGCTCAGCCTGCCGCCCGGGACCAGAATAGGGCCTGAAGCAATCCTGCGCTTTTGCGGCCAGCTCCCAAGAAAGCGAGTTGAAAAATGGAGCTCAGGGGCACTGCAATTCACAAACCTGCAGACTTATAAATGATAACTCTCGTCCACAAATATATTGAGGGAAGGCAACGAAGAGGATTGGAAAGCAAGGCAGAATTGCAGGAAACAGATTTCAGGAGGGAGATTCAAATCGCCTTTAAAGCACGGGAAAAGCGGCAAAACCTCGACAATGATGCCCTTGGCCAAAAAGGGCGTATGCGTTTTTTCCTGAATATATTCAGGAAAAAACGCATACGCCCTTTTTGGCCAACCAAGCAACCTGGAAAGGCAAATCAGCGCTACAAAGAAGTCTCGCTTCCCATCGGTCAAAAGGGCCATGCTGAATAAAGTGTCAAAACCAGAAATGCAGGACAGGCCATGGAGAAACGGGAGCCTGGCTACGCTGATGGGAGGGATGTAAATTGCCAACAGCCACTCTGGAGAAGTGTACGGTGTGTCCTGAAACATCTAAAAAACTCAGCTTAGAGAGCACAGGGCACTTCCACTCATGGGCGTATAAATTGGGAAAACTAAAAATCAGCAAGACACAGGCACCCCAAAGTTTACGGCTGCTCTGTTGACAAGAACCTCCACTTCGTTACACCTTAAATATCCCAGGAAAGAGAAAAATGGATAAAGAAGTTGTGGTCCTTATGTACAATGGAATATCACTCAGCCATGAAATCAACGTCATAAGGCTAGTAGCAGCATGATGAGTGGATTTAGGTACGACGATTCTAAGTGAAATAAGTCACACAGAAAAAGACACTTATCATAAGATATCACTTATAGAGGGAATGTATAAACCGCTACCCTTGAACTGAATTACAAAACAGAACAGAGTCCCACGTTTAGAAAACACACTATGGCTGCTTAACGGGAAAGGTGAGGTGGGGTGATGCATAAAACAAGGGTTTCAAATTAGGTCAGATACCGTTCCATAAACCCAATATGTAATAGACAAGACCTACTCCTTGATCAGTGAATTGGACTCAACACCCCCTATTCACCACCCAAGAATATATCTGACTAGTAAGAATCTTAAAACCTATGTTTTGATATCTCTCTGTAAGTGAGTCAAGTGTGTGTAAAGCGGCAGAAACACAGCAGTGAAAAGCAGCTGAACCCCATTATAAAAATCAATTACTTTTAAAAACCCGTGAAACAAAGACAGTGAAAGAGAGAGAAATTCTTACAAAATTCGTTCAGGGGCTGTGATGCCACCTGGATTGACCATATCTAGACCCACAGCTGATGGAGACATAAGGGTGGACACTCTTGGGTCTGAGAGGTTTGGTGAGGTTGGGTGAGGAAACGCAGACCCTTTAAAGTAATACTGCGTGATATCCATCCCATGGGTCCCAAATCTCCAGGTTCAAGGGCATCTTCCTACATCGAAAACATGCATGAGAAACCCAGAAGATGGTACACCGTGTGATCGGGAAAGGTTTCCAAAACGCACCTCATTTCTCATCTCCTTGTGCTCGGGTTCGCCATTCCAGCCGCTTTAGTAGCAATCTCCCTCCTTGGAGAATCAGCACCTTTAACCTCCTGTTCCGTACAGCTTGCAATTTGTCCTGAGGATGAACGGGAAGAGTGGGAACCAATGAGAGACTAGCTCTAGGTGTTGGGACAGGCACAGGTCACTCTACTTTCCCATCAGGAAGAAGAATTAACCACAGGCTCAGCCTGCCGCCCGGGACCAGAATAGGGCCTGAAGCAATCCTGCGCTTTTGCGGCCAGCTCCCAAGAAAGCGAGTTGAAAAATGGAGCTCAGGGGCACTGCAATTCACAAACCTGCAGACTTATAAATGATAACTCTCGTCCACAAATATATTGAGGGAAGACAACGAAGAGGATTGGAAAGCAAGGCAGAATTGCAGGAAACAGATTTCAGGAGGGAGATTCGAATCGCCTTTAAAGCACGGGTAAAGCGGCAAAACCTCGACAATGATGCCCTTGGCCAAAAAGGGCGTATGCGTTTTTTCCTGAATATATTCAGGAAAAAACGCATACGCCCTTTTTGGCCAACCAAGCAACCTGGAAAGGCAAATCAGCGCTACAAAGAAGTCTCGCTTCCCATCGGTCAAAAGGGCCATGCTGAATAAAGTGTCAAAACCAGAAATGCAGGACAGGCCATGGAGAAACGGGAGCCTGGCTACGCTGATGGGAGGGATGTAAATTGCCAACAGCCACTCTGGAGAAGTGTACGGTGTGTCCTGAAACATCTAAAAAACTCAGCTTAGAGAGCACAGGGCACTTCCACTCATGGGCGTATAAATTGGGAAAACTAAAAATCAGCAAGACACAGGCACCCCAAAGTTTACGGCTGCTCTGTTGACAAGAACCTCCACTTCGTTACACCTTAAATATCCCAGGAAAGAGAAAAATGGATAAAGAAGTTGTGGTCCTTATGTACAATGGAATATCACTCAGCCATGAAATCAACGTCATAAGGCTAGTAGCAGCATGATGAGTGGATTTAGGTACGACGATTCTAAGTGAAATAAGTCACACAGAAAAAGACACTTATCATAAGATATCACTTATAGAGGGAATGTATAAACCGCTACCCTTGAACTGAATTACAAAACAGAACAGAGTCCCACGTTTAGAAAACACACTATGGCTGCTTAACGGGAAAGGTGAGGTGGGGTGATGCATAAAACAAGGGTTTCAAATTAGGTCAGATACCGTTCCATAAACCCAATATGTAATAGACAAGACCTACTCCTTGATCAGTGAATTGGACTCAACACCCCCTATTCACCGCCCAAGAATATATCTGACTAGTAAGAATCTTAAAACCTATGTTTTGATATCTCTCTGTAAGTGAGTCAAGTGTGTGTAAAGCGGCAGAAACACAGCAGTGAAAAGCAGCTAAACCCCATTATAAAAATCAATTACTTTTAAAAACCCGTGAAACAAAGACAGTGAAAGAGAGAGAAATTCTTACAAAATTCGTTCAGGGGCTGTGATGCCACCTGGATTGACCATATCTAGACCCACAGCTGATGGAGACATAAGGGTGGACACTCTTGGGTCTGAGAGGTTTGGTGAGGTTGGGTGAGGAAACGCAGACCCTTTAAAGTAATACTGCGTGATATCCATCCCATGGGTCCCAAATCTCCAGGTTCAAGGGCATCTTCCTACATCGAAAACATGCATGAGAAACCCAGAAGATGGTACACCGTGTGATCGGGAAAGGTTTCCAAAACGCACCTCATTTCTCATCTCCTTGTGCTCGGGTTCGCCATTCCAGCCGCTTTAGTAGCAATCTCCCTCCTTGGAGAATCAGCACCTTTAACCTCCTGTTCCGTACAGCTTGCAATTTGTCCTGAGGATGAACGGGAAGAGTGGGAACCAATGAGAGACTAGCTCTAGGTGTTGGGACAGGCACAGGTCACTCTACTTTCCCATCAGGAAGAAGAATTAACCACAGGCTCAGCCTGCCGCCCGGGACCAGAATAGGGCCTGAAGCAATCCTGCGCTTTTGCGGCCAGCTCCCAAGAAAGCGAGTTGAAAAATGGAGCTCAGGGGCACTGCAATTCACAAACCTGCAGACTTATAAATGATAACTCTCGTCCACAAATATATTGAGGGAAGGCAACGAAGAGGATTGGAAAGCAAGGCAGAATTGCAGGAAACAGATTTCAGGAGGGAGATTCGAATCGCCTTTAAAGCACAGGAAAAGCGGCAAAACCTCGACAATGATGCCCTTGGCCAAAAAGGGCGTATGCGTTTTTTCCTGAATATATTCAGGAAAAAACGCATACGCCCTTTTTGGCCAACCAAGCAACCTGGAAAGGCAAATCAGCGCTACAAAGAAGTCTCGCTTCCCATCGGTCAAAAGGGCCATGCTGAATAAAGTGTCAAAACCAGAAATGCAGGACAGGCCATGGAGAAACGGGAGCCTGGCTACGCTGATGGGAGGGATGTAAATTGCCAACAGCCACTCTGGAGAAGTGTACGGTGTGTCCTGAAACATCTAAAAAACTCAGCTTAGAGAGCACAGGGCACTTCCACTCATGGGCGTATAAATTGGGAAAACTAAAAATCAGCAAGACACAGGCACCCCAAAGTTTAGGGCTGCTCTGTTGACAAGAACCTCCACTTCGTTACACCTTAAATATCCCAGGAAAGAGAAAAATGGATAAAGAAGTTGTGGTCCTTATGTACAATGGAATATCACTCAGCCATGAAATCAACGTCATAAGGCTAGTAGCAGCATGATGAGTGGATTTAGGTACGACGATTCTAAGTGAAATAAGTCACACAGAAAAAGACACTTATCATAAGATATCACTTATAGAGGGAATGTATAAACCGCTACCCTTGAACTGAATTACAAAACAGAACAGAGTCCCACGTTTAGAAAACACACTATGGCTGCTTAACGGGAAAGGTGAGGTGGGGTGATGCATAAAACAAGGGTTTCAAATTAGGTCAGATACCGTTCCATAAACCCAATATGTAATAGACAAGACCTACTCCTTGATCAGTGAATTGGACTCAACACCCCCTATTCACCACCCAAGAATATATCTGACTAGTAAGAATCTTAAAACCTATGTTTTGATATCTCTCTGTAAGTGAGTCAAGTGTGTGTAAAGCGGCAGAAACACAGCAGTGAAAAGCAGCTGAACCCCATTATAAAAATCAATTACTTTTAAAAACCCGTGAAACAAAGACAGTGAAAGAGAGAGAAATTCTTACAAAATTCGTTCAGGGGCTGTGATGCCACCTGGATTGACCATATCTAGACCCACAGCTGATGGAGACATAAGGGTGGACACTCTTGGGTCTGAGAGGTTTGGTGAGGTTGGGTGAGGAAACGCAGACCCTTTAAAGTAATACTGCGTGATATCCATCCCATGGGTCCCAAATCTCCAGGTTCAAGGGCATCTTCCTACATCGAAAACATGCATGAGAAACCCAGAAGATGGTACACCGTGTGATCGGGAAAGGTTTCCAAAACGCACCTCATTTCTCATCTCCTTGTGCTCGGGTTCGCCATTCCAGCCGCTTTAGTAGCAATCTCCCTCCTTGGAGAATCAGCACCTTTAACCTCCTGTTCCGTACAGCTTGCAATTTGTCCTGAGGATGAACGGGAAGAGTGGGAACCAATGAGAGACTAGCTCTAGGTGTTGGGACAGGCACAGGTCACTCTACTTTCCCATCAGGAAGAAGAATTAACCACAGGCTCAGCCTGCCGCCCGGGACCAGAATAGGGCCTGAAGCAATCCTGCGCTTTTGCGGCCAGCTCCCAAGAAAGCGAGTTGAAAAATGGAGCTCAGGGGCACTGCAATTCACAAACCTGCAGACTTATAAATGATAACTCTCGTCCACAAATATATTGAGGGAAGGCAACGAAGAGGATTGGAAAGCAAGGCAGAATTGCAGGAAACAGATTTCAGGAGGGAGATTCAAATCGCCTTTAAAGCACGGGAAAAGCGGCAAAACCTCGACAATGATGCCCTTGGCCAAAAAGGGAGTATGCGTTTTTTCCTGAATATATTCAGGAAAAAACGCATACGCCCTTTTTGGCCAACCAAGCAACCTGGAAAGGCAAATCAGCGCTACAAAGAAGTCTCGCTTCCCATCGGTCAAAAGGGCCATGCTGAATAAAGTGTCAAAACCAGAAATGCAGGACAGGCCATGGAGAAACGGGAGCCTGGCTACGCTGATGGGAGGGATGTAAATTGCCAACAGCCACTCTGGAGAAGTGTACGGTGTGTCCTGAAACATCTAAAAAACTCAGCTTAGAGAGCACAGGGCACTTCCACTCATGGGCGTATAAATTGGGAAAACTAAAAATCAGCAAGACACAGGCACCCCAAAGTTTACGGCTGCTCTGTTGACAAGAACCTCCACTTCGTTACACCTTAAATATCCCAGGAAAGAGAAAAATGGATAAAGAAGTTGTGGTCCTTATGTACAATGGAATATCACTCAGCCATGAAATCAACGTCATAAGGCTAGTAGCAGCATGATGAGTGGATTTAGGTACGACGATTCTAAGTGAAATAAGTCACACAGAAAAAGACACTTATCATAAGATATCACTTATAGAGGGAATGTATAAACCGCTACCCTTGAACTGAATTACAAAACAGAACAGAGTCCCACGTTTAGAAAACACACTATGGCTGCTTAACGGGAAAGGTGAGGTGGGGTGATGCATAAAACAAGGGTTTCAAATTAGGTCAGATACCGTTCCATAAACCCAATATGTAATAGACAAGACCTACTCCTTGATCAGTGAATTGGACTCAACACCCCCTATTCACCGCCCAAGAATATATCTGACTAGTAAGAATCTTAAAACCTATGTTTTGATATCTCTCTGTAAGTGAGTCAAGTGTGTGTAAAGCGGCAGAAACACAGCAGTGAAAAGCAGCTGAACCCCATTATAAAAATCAATTACTTTTAAAAACCCGTGAAACAAAGACAGTGAAAGAGAGAGAAATTCTTACAAAATTCGTTCAGGGGCTGTGATGCCACCTGGATTGACCATATCTAGACCCACAGCTGATGGAGACATAAGGGTGGACACTCTTGGGTCTGAGAGGTTTGGTGAGGTTGGGTGAGGAAACGCAGACCCTTTAAAATAATACTGCGTGATATCCATCCCATGGGTCCCAAATCTCCAGGTTCAAGGGCATCTTCCTACATCGAAAACATGCATGAGAAACCCAGAAGATGGTACACCGTGTGATCGGGAAAGGTTTCCAAAACGCACCTCATTTCTCATCTCCTTGTGCTCGGGTTCGCCATTCCAGCCGCTTTACTAGCAATCTCCCTCCTTGGAGAATCAGCACCTTTAACCTCCTGTTCCGTACAGCTTGCAATTTGTCCTGAGGATGAACGGGAAGAGTGGGAACCAATGAGAGACTAGCTCTAGGTGTTGGGACAGGCACAGGTCACTCTACTTTCCCATCAGGAAGAAGAATTAACCACAGGCTCAGCCTGCCGCCCGGGACCAGAATAGGGCCTGAAGCAATCCTGCGCTTTTGCGGCCAGCTCCCAAGAAAGCGAGTTGAAAAATGGAGCTCAGGGGCACTGCAATTCACAAACCTGCAGACTTATAAATGATAACTCTCGTCCACAAATATATTGAGGGAAGACAACGAAGAGGATTGGAAAGCAAGGCAGAATTGCAGGAAACAGATTTCAGGAGGGAGATTCGAATCGCCTTTAAAGCACGGGTAAAGCGGCAAAACCTCGACAATGATGCCCTTGGCCAAAAAGGGCGTATGCGTTTTTTCCTGAATATATTCAGGAAAAAACGCATACGCCCTTTTTGGCCAACCAAGCAACCTGGAAAGGCAAATCAGCGCTACAAAGAAGTCTCGCTTCCCATCGGTCAAAAGGGCCATGCTGAATAAAGTGTCAAAACCAGAAATGCAGGACAGGCCATGGAGAAACGGGAGCCTGGCTACGCTGATGGGAGGGATGTAAATTGCCAACAGCCACTCTGGAGAAGTGTACGGTGTGTCCTGAAACATCTAAAAAACTCAGCTTAGAGAGCACAGGGCACTTCCACTCATGGGCGTATAAATTGGGAAAACTAAAAATCAGCAAGACACAGGCACCCCAAAGTTTACGGCTGCTCTGTTGACAAGAACCTCCACTTCGTTACACCTTAAATATCCCAGGAAAGAGAAAAATGGATAAAGAAGTTGTGGTCCTTATGTACAATGGAATATCACTCAGCCATGAAATCAACGTCATAAGGCTAGTAGCAGCATGATGAGTGGATTTAGGTACGACGATTCTAAGTGAAATAAGTCACACAGAAAAAGACACTTATCATAAGATATCACTTATAGAGGGAATGTATAAACCGCTACCCTTGAACTGAATTACAAAACAGAACAGAGTCCCACGTTTAGAAAACACACTATGGCTGCTTAACGGGAAAGGTGAGGTGGGGTGATGCATAAAACAAGGGTTTCAAATTAGGTCAGATACCGTTCCATAAACCCAATATGTAATAGACAAGACCTACTCCTTGATCAGTGAATTGGACTCAACACCCCCTATTCACCGCCCAAGAATATATCTGACTAGTAAGAATCTTAAAACCTATGTTTTGATATCTCTCTGTAAGTGAGTCAAGTGTGTGTAAAGCGGCAGAAACACAGCAGTGAAAAGCAGCTGAACCCCATTATAAAAATCAATTACTTTTAAAAACCCGTGAAACAAAGACAGTGAAAGAGAGAGAAATTCTTACAAAATTCGTTCAGGGGCTGTGATGCCACCTGGATTGACCATATCTAGACCCACAGCTGATGGAGACATAAGGGTGGACACTCTTGGGTCTGAGAGGTTTGGTGAGGTTGGGTGAGGAAACGCAGACCCTTTAAAGTAATACTGCGTGATATCCATCCCATGGGTCCCAAATCTCCAGGTTCAAGGGCATCTTCCTACATCGAAAACATGCATGAGAAACCCAGAAGATGGTACACCGTGTGATCGGGAAAGGTTTCCAAAACGCACCTCATTTCTCATCTCCTTGTGCTCGGGTTCGCCATTCCAGCCGCTTTAGTAGCAATCTCCCTCCTTGGAGAATCAGCACCTTTAACCTCCTGTTCCGTACAGCTTGCAATTTGTCCTGAGGATGAACGGGAAGAGTGGGAACCAATGAGAGACTAGCTCTAGGTGTTGGGACAGGCACAGGTCACTCTACTTTCCCATCAGGAAGAAGAATTAACCACAGGCTCAGCCTGCCGCCCGGGACCAGAATAGGGCCTGAAGCAATCCTGCGCTTTTGCGGCCAGCTCCCAAGAAAGCGAGTTGAAAAATGGAGCTCAGGGGCACTGCAATTCACAAACCTGCAGACTTATAAATGATAACTCTCGTCCACAAATATATTGAGGGAAGGCAACGAAGAGGATTGGAAAGCAAGGCAGAATTGCAGGAAACAGATTTCAGGAGGGAGATTCGAATCGCCTTTAAAGCACAGGAAAAGCGGCAAAACCTCGACAATGATGCCCTTGGCCAAAAAGGGCGTATGCGTTTTTTCCTGAATATATTCAGGAAAAAACGCATACGCCCTTTTTGGCCAACCAAGCAACCTGGAAAGGCAAATCAGCGCTACAAAGAAGTCTCGCTTCCCATCGGTCAAAAGGGCCATGCTGAATAAAGTGTCAAAACCAGAAATGCAGGACAGGCCATGGAGAAACGGGAGCCTGGCTACGCTGATGGGAGGGATGTAAATTGCCAACAGCCACTCTGGAGAAGTGTACGGTGTGTCCTGAAACATCTAAAAAACTCAGCTTAGAGAGCACAGGGCACTTCCACTCATGGGCGTATAAATTGGGAAAACTAAAAATCAGCAAGACACAGGCACCCCAAAGTTTAGGGCTGCTCTGTTGACAAGAACCTCCACTTCGTTACACCTTAAATATCCCAGGAAAGAGAAAAATGGATAAAGAAGTTGTGGTCCTTATGTACAATGGAATATCACTCAGCCATGAAATCAACGTCATAAGGCTAGTAGCAGCATGATGAGTGGATTTAGGTATGACGATTCTAAGTGAAATAAGTCACACAGAAAAAGACACTTATCATAAGATATCACTTATAGAGGGAATGTATAAACCGCTACCCTTGAACTGAATTACAAAACAGAACAGAGTCCCACGTTTAGAAAACACACTATGGCTGCTTAACGGGAAAGGTGAGGTGGGGTGATGCATAAAACAAGGGTTTCAAATTAGGTCAGATACCGTTCCATAAACCCAATATGTAATAGACAAGACCTACTCCTTGATCAGTGAATTGGACTCAACACCCCCTATTCACCGCCCAAGAATATATCTGACTAGTAAGAATCTTAAAACCTATGTTTTGATATCTCTCTGTAAGTGAGTCAAGTGTGTGTAAAGCGGCAGAAACACAGCAGTGAAAAGCAGCTAAACCCCATTATAAAAATCAATTACTTTTAAAAACCCGTGAAACAAAGACAGTGAAAGAGAGAGAAATTCTTACAAAATTCGTTCAGGGGCTGTGATGCCACCTGGATTGACCATATCTAGACCCACAGCTGATGGAGACATAAGGGTGGACACTCTTGGGTCTGAGAGGTTTGGTGAGGTTGGGTGACGAAACGCAGACCCTTTAAAGTAATACTGCGTGATATCCATCCCATGGGTCCCAAATCTCCAGGTTCAAGGGCATCTTCCTACATCGAAAACATGCATGAGAAACCCAGAAGATGGTACACCGTGTGATCGGGAAAGGTTTCCAAAACGCACCTCATTTCTCATCTCCTTGTGCTCGGGTTCGCCATTCCAGCCGCTTTAGTAGCAATCTCCCTCCTTGGAGAATCAGCACCTTTAACCTCCTGTTCCGTACAGCTTGCAATTTGTCCTGAGGATGAACGGGAAGAGTGGGAACCAATGAGAGACTAGCTCTAGGTGTTGGGACAGGCACAGGTCACTCTACTTTCCCATCAGGAAGAAGAATTAACCACAGGCTCAGCCTGCCGCCCGGGACCAGAATAGGGCCTGAAGCAATCCTGCGCTTTTGCGGCCAGCTCCCAAGAAAGCGAGTTGAAAAATGGAGCTCAGGGGCACTGCAATTCACAAACCTGCAGACTTATAAATGATAACTCTCGTCCACAAATATATTGAGGGAAGGCAACGAAGAGGATTGGAAAGCAAGGCAGAATTGCAGGAAACAGATTTCAGGAGGGAGATTCGAATCGCCTTTAAAGCACAGGAAAAGCGGCAAAACCTCGACAATGATGCCCTTGGCCAAAAAGGGCGTATGCGTTTTTTCCTGAATATATTCAGGAAAAAACGCATACGCCCTTTTTGGCCAACCAAGCAACCTGGAAAGGCAAATCAGCGCTACAAAGAAGTCTCGCTTCCCATCGGTCAAAAGGGCCATGCTGAATAAAGTGTCAAAACCAGAAATGCAGGACAGGCCATGGAGAAACGGGAGCCTGGCTACGCTGATGGGAGGGATGTAAATTGCCAACAGCCACTCTGGAGAAGTGTACGGTGTGTCCTGAAACATCTAAAAAACTCAGCTTAGAGAGCACAGGGCACTTCCACTCATGGGCGTATAAATTGGGAAAACTAAAAATCAGCAAGACACAGGCACCCCAAAGTTTAGGGCTGCTCTGTTGACAAGAACCTCCACTTCGTTACACCTTAAATATCCCAGGAAAGAGAAAAATGGATAAAGAAGTTGTGGTCCTTATGTACAATGGAATATCACTCAGCCATGAAATCAACGTCATAAGGCTAGTAGCAGCATGATGAGTGGATTTAGGTACGACGATTCTAAGTGAAATAAGTCACACAGAAAAAGACACTTATCATAAGATATCACTTATAAAGGGAATGTATAAACCGCTACCCTTGAACTGAATTACAAAACAGAACAGAGTCCCACGTTTAGAAAACACACTATGGCTGCTTAACGGGAAAGGTGAGGTGGGGTGATGCATAAAACAAGGGTTTCAAATTAGGTCAGATACCGTTCCATAAACCCAATATGTAATAGACAAGACCTACTCCTTGATCAGTGAATTGGACTCAACACCCCCTATTCACCACCCAAGAATATATCTGACTAGTAAGAATCTTAAAACCTATGTTTTGATATCTCTCTGTAAGTGAGTCAAGTGTGTGTAAAGCGGCAGAAACACAGCAGTGAAAAGCAGCTGAACCCCATTATAAAAATCAATTACTTTTAAAAACCCGTGAAACAAAGACAGTGAAAGAGAGAGAAATTCTTACAAAATTCGTTCAGGGGCTGTGATGCCACCTGGATTGACCATATCTAGACCCACAGCTGATGGAGTCATAAGGGTGGACACTCTTGGGTCTGAGAGGTTTGGTGAGGTTGGGTGAGGAAACGCAGACCCTTTAAAGTAATACTGCGTGATATCCATCCCATGGGTCCCAAATCTCCAGGTTCAAGGGCATCTTCCTACATCGAAAACATGCATGAGAAACCCAGAAGATGGTACACCGTGTGATCGGGAAAGGTTTCCAAAACGCACCTCATTTCTCATCTCCTTGTGCTCGGGTTCGCCATTCCAGCCGCTTTAGTAGCAATCTCCCTCCTTGGAGAATCAGCACCTTTAACCTCCTGTTCCGTACAGCTTGCAATTTGTCCTGAGGATGAACGGGAAGAGTGGGAACCAATGAGAGACTAGCTCTAGGTGTTGGGACAGGCACAGGTCACTCTAGTTTCCCATCAGGAAGAAGAATTAACCACAGGCTCAGCCTGCCGCCCGGGACCAGAATAGGGCCTGAAGCAATCCTGCGCTTTTGCGGCCAGCTCCCAAGAAAGCGAGTTGAAAAATGGAGCTCAGGGGCACTGCAATTCACAAACCTGCAGACTTATAAATGATAACTCTCGTCCACAAATATATTGAGGGAAGGCAACGAAGAGGATTGGAAAGCAAGGCAGAATTGCAGGAAACAGATTTCAGGAGGGAGATTCGAATCGCCTTTAAAGCACAGGAAAAGCGGCAAAACCTCGACAATGATGCCCTTGGCCAAAAAGGGCGTATGCGTTTTTTCCTGAATATATTCAGGAAAAAACGCATACGCCCTTTTTGGCCAACCAAGCAACCTGGAAAGGCAAATCAGCGCTACAAAGAAGTCTCGCTTCCCATCGGTCAAAAGGGCCATGCTGAATAAAGTGTCAAAACCAGAAATGCAGGACAGGCCATGGAGAAACGGGAGCCTGGCTACGCTGATGGGAGGGATGTAAATTGCCAACAGCCACTCTGGAGAAGTGTACGGTGTGTCCTGAAACATCTAAAAAACTCAGCTTAGAGAGCACAGGGCACTTCCACTCATGGGCGTATAAATTGGGAAAACTAAAAATCAGCAAGACACAGGCACCCCAAAGTTTAGGGCTGCTCTGTTGACAAGAACCTCCACTTCGTTACACCTTAAATATCCCAGGAAAGAGAAAAATGGATAAAGAAGTTGTGGTCCTTATGTACAATGGAATATCACTCAGCCATGAAATCAACGTCATAAGGCTAGTAGCAGCATGATGAGTGGATTTAGGTACGACGATTCTAAGTGAAATAAGTCACACAGAAAAAGACACTTATCATAAGATATCACTTATAGAGGGAATGTAAAAACCGCTACCCTTGAACTGAATTACAAAACAGACCAGAGTCCCACGTTTAGAAAACACACTATGGCTGCTTAACGGGAAAGGTGAGGTGGGGTGATGCATAAAACAAGGGTTTCAAATTAGGTCAGATACCGTTCCATAAACCCAATATGTAATAGACAAGACCTACTCCTTGATCAGTGAATTGGACTCAACACCCCCTATTCACCGCCCAAGAATATATCTGACTAGTAAGAATCTTAAAACCTATGTTTTGATATCTCTCTGTAAGTGAGTCAAGTGGGTGTAAAGCGGCAGAAACACAGCAGTGAAAAGCAGCTAAACCCCATTATAAAAATCAATTATTTTAAAAACCCGTGAAACAAAGACAGTGAAAGAGAGAGAAATTCTTACAAAATTCGTTCAGGGGCTGTGATGCCACCTGGATTGACCATATCTAGACCCACAGCTGATGGAGACATAAGGGTGGACACTCTTGGGGCTGAGAGGTTTGGTGAGGTTGGGTGAGGAAACGCAGACCCTTTAAAGTAATACTGCGTGGTTCCCATCCCATGGGTCCCAAATCTCCAGGTTCAAGGGCATCTTCCTACATCGAAAACATGCATGAGAAACCCAGAAGATGGTACACCGTGTGATCGGGAAAGGTTTCCAAAACGCACCTCATTTCTCATCTCCTTATGCTCGGGTTCGCCATTCCAGCCGCTTTAGTAGCAATCTCCCTCCTTGGAGAATCAGCACCTTTAACCTCCTGTTCCGTACAGCTTGCAATTTGTCCTGAGGATGAACGGGAAGAGTGGGAACCAATGAGAGACTAGCTCTAGGTGTTGGGACAGGCACAGGTCACTCTACTTCCCCATCCGGAAGAAGAATTAACCACAGGCTCAGCCTGCCGCCCGGGACCAGAATAGGGCCTGAAGCAATCCTGCGCTTTTGCGGCCAGCTCCCAAGAAAGCGAGTTGAAAAATGGAGCTCAGGGGCACTGCAATTCACAAACCTGCAGACTTATAAATGATAACTCTCGTCCACAAATATATTGAGGGAAGGCAACGAAGAGGATTGGAAAGCAAGGCAGAATTGCAGGAAACAGATTTCAGGAGGGAGATTCGAATCGCCTTTAAAGCACAGGAAAAGCGGCAAAACCTCGACAATGATGCCCTTGGCCAAAAAGGGCGTATGCGTTTTTTCCTGAATATATTCAGGAAAAAACGCATACGCCCTTTTTGGCCAACCAAGCAACCTGGAAAGGCAAATCAGCGCTACAAAGAAGTCTCGCTTCCCATCGGTCAAAAGGGCCATGCTGAATAAAGTGTCAAAACCAGAAATGCAGGACAGGCCATGGAGAAACGGGAGCCTGGCTACGCTGATGGGAGGGATGTAAATTGCCAACAGCCACTCTGGAGAAGTGTACAGTGTGTCCTGAAACATCTAAAAAACTCAGCTTAGAGAGCACAGGGCACTTCCACTCATGGGCGTATAAATTGGGAAAACTAAAAATCAGCAAGACACAGGCACCCCAAAGTTTAGGGCTGCTCTGTTGACAAGAACCTCCACTTCGTTACACCTTAAATATCCCAGGAAAGAGAAAAATGGATAAAGAAGTTGTGGTCCTTATGTACAATGGAATATCACTCAGCCATGAAATCAACGTCATAAGGCTAGTAGCAGCATGATGAGTGGATTTAGGTACGACGATTCTAAGTGAAATAAGTCACACAGAAAAAGACACTTATCATAAGATATCACTTATAGAGGGAATGTAAAAACCGCTACCCCTGAACTGAATTACAAAACAGACCAGAGTCCCACGTTTAGAAAACACACTATGGCTGCTTAACGGGAAAGGTGAGGTGGGGTGATGCATAAAACAAGGGTTTCAAATTAGGTCAGATACCGTTCCATAAACCCAATATGTAATAGACAAGACCTACTCCTTGATCAGTGAATTGGACTCAACACCCCCTATTCACCGCCCAAGAATATATCTGACTAGTAAGAATCTTAAAACCTATGTTTTGATATCTCTCTGTGAGTCAAGTGGGTGTAAAGCGGCAGAAACACAGCAGTGAAAAGCAGCTAAACCCCATTATAAAAATCAATTACTTTTAAAAACCCGTGAAACAAAGACAGTGAAAGAGAGAGAAATTCTTACAAAATTCGTTCAAGGGCTGTGATGCCACCTGGATTGACCATATCTAGACCCACAGCTGATGGAGACATAAGGGTGGACACTCTTGGGGCTGAGAGGTTTGGTGAGGTTGGGTGAGGAAACGCAGACCCTTTAAAGTAATACTGCGTGGTTCCCATCCCATGGGTCCCAAATCTCCAGGTTCAAGGGCATCTTCCTACATCGAAAACATGCATGAGAAACCCAGAAGATGGTACACCGTGTGATCGGGAAAGGTTTCCAAAACGCACCTCATTTCTCATCTCCTTGTGCTCGGGTTCGCCATTCCAGCCGCTTTAGTAGCAATCTCCCTCCTTGGAGAATCAGCACCTTTAACCTCCTGTTCCGTACAGCTTGCAATTTGTCCTGAGGATGAACGGGAAGAGTGGGAACCAATGAGAGACTAGCTCTAGGTGTTGGGACAGGCACAGGTCACTCTACTTTCCCATCAGGAAGAAGAATTAACCACAGGCTCAGCCTGCCGCCCGGGACCAGAATAGGGCCTGAAGCAATCCTGCGCTTTTGCGGCCAGCTCCCAAGAAAGCGAGTTGAAAAATGGAGCTCAGGGGCACTGCAATTCACAAACCTGCAGACTTATAAATGATAACTCTCGTCCACAAATATATTGAGGGAAGGCAACGAAGAGGATTGGAAAGCAAGGCAGAATTGCAGGAAACAGATTTCAGGAGGGAGATTCGAATCGCCTTTAAAGCACGGGAAAAGCGGCAAAACCTCGACAATGATGCCCTTGGCCAAAAAGGGCGTATGCGTTTTTTCCTGAATATATTCAGGAAAAAACGCATACGCCCTTTTTGGCCAACCAAGCAACCTGGAAAGGCAAATCAGCGCTACAAAGAAGTCTCGCTTCCCATCGGTCAAAAGGGCCATGCTGAATAAAGTGTCAAAACCAGAAATGCAGGACAGGCCATGGAGAAACGGGAGCCTGGCTACGCTGATGGGAGGGATGTAAATTGCCAACAGCCACTCTGGAGAAGTGTACGGTGTGTCCTGAAACATCTAAAAAACTCAGCTTAGAGAGCACAGGGCACTTCCACTCATGGGCGTATAAATTGGGAAAACTAAAAATCAGCAAGACACAGGCACCCCAAAGTTTACGGCTGCTCTGTTGACAAGAACCTCCACTTCGTTACACCTTAAATATCCCAGGAAAGAGAAAAATGGATAAAGAAGTTGTGGTCCTTATGTACAATGGAATATCACTCAGCCATGAAATCAACGTCATAAGGCTAGTAGCAGCATGATGAGTGGATTTAGGTACGACGATTCTAAGTGAAATAAGTCACACAGAAAAAGACACTTATCATAAGATATCACTTATAGAGGGAATGTATAAACCGCTACCCTTGAACTGAATTACAAAACAGAACAGAGTCCCACGTTTAGAAAACACACTATGGCTGCTTAACGGGAAAGGTGAGGTGGGGTGATGCATAAAACAAGGGTTTCAAATTAGGTCAGATACCGTTCCATAAACCCAATATGTAATAGACAAGACCTACTCCTTGATCAGTGAATTGGACTCAACACCCCCTATTCACCGCCCAAGAATATATCTGACTAGTAAGAATCTTAAAACCTATGTTTTGATATCTCTCTGTAAGTGAGTCAAGTGTGTGTAAAGCGGCAGAAACACAGCAGTGAAAAGCAGCTAAACCCCATTATAAAAATCAATTACTTTTAAAAACCCGTGAAACAAAGACAGTGAAAGAGAGAGAAATTCTTACAAAATTCGTTCAGGGGCTGTGATGCCACCTGGATTGACCATATCTAGACCCACAGCTGATGGAGACATAAGGGTGGACACTCTTGGGTCTGAGAGGTTTGGTGAGGTTGGGTGAGGAAACGCAGACCCTTTAAATTAATACTGCGTGATATCCATCCCATGGGTCCCAAATCTCCAGGTTCAAGGGCATCTTCCTACATCGAAAACATGCATGAGAAACCCAGAAGATGGTACACCGTGTGATCGGGAAAGGTTTCCAAAACGCACCTCATTTCTCATCTTCTTGTGCTCGGGTTCGCCATTCCAGCCGCTTTACTAGCAATCTCCCTCCTTGGAGAATCAGCACCTTTAACCTCCTGTTCCGTACAGGTTGCAATTTGTCCTGAGGATGAACGGGAAGAGTGGGAACCAATGAGAGACTAGCTCTAGGTGTTGGGACAGGCACAGGTCACTCTACTTTCCCATCAGGAAGAAGAATTAACCACAGGCTCAGCCTGCCGCCCGGGACCAGAATAGGGCCTGAAGCAATCCTGCGCTTTTGCGGCCAGCTCCCAAGAAAGCGAGTTGAAAAATGGAGCTCAGGGGCACTGCAATTCACAAACCTGCAGACTTATAAATGATAACTCTCGTCCACAAATACATTGAGGGAAGACAACGAAGAGGATTGGAAAGCAAGGCAGAATTGCAGGAAACAGATTTCAGGAGGGAGATTCGAATCGCCTTTAAAGCACGGGTAAAGCGGCAAAACCTCGACAATGATGCCCTTGGCCAAAAAGGGCGTATGCGTTTTTTCCTGAATATATTCAGGAAAAAACGCATACGCGCTTTTTGGCCAACCAAGCAACCTGGAAAGGCAAATCAGCGCTACAAAGAAGTCTCGCTTCCCATCGGTCCAAAGGGCCATGCTGAATAAAGTGTCAAAACCAGAAATGCAGGACAGGCCATGGAGAAACGGGAGCCTGGCTACGCTGATGGGAGGGATGTAAATTGCCAACAGCCACTCTGGAGAAGTGTACGGTGTGTCCTGAAACATCTAAAAAACTCAGCTTAGAGAGCACAGGGCACTTCCACTCATGGGCGTATAAATTGGGAAAACTAAAAATCAGCAAGACACAGGCACCCCAAAGTTTACGGCTGCTCTGTTGACAAGAACCTCCACTTCGTTACACCTTAAATATCCCAGGAAAGAGAAAAATGGATAAAGAAGTTGTGGTCCTTATGTACAATGGAATATCACTCAGCCATGAAATCAACGTCATAAGGCTAGTAGCAGCATGATGAGTGGATTTAGGTACGACGATTCTAAGTGAAATAAGTCACACAGAAAAAGACACTTATCATAAGATATCACTTATAGAGGGAATGTAAAAACCGCTACCCCTGAACTGAATTACAAAACAGACCAGAGTCCCACGTTTAGAAAACACACTATGGCTGCTTAACGGGAAAGGTGAGGTGGGGTGATGCATAAAACAAGGGTTTCAAATTAGGTCAGATACCGTTCCATAAACCCAATATGTAATAGACAAGACCTACTCCTTGATCAGTGAATTGGACTCAACACCCCCTATTCACCGCCCAAGAATATATCTGACTAGTAAGAATCTTAAAACCTATGTTTTGATATCTCTCTGTAAGTGAGTCAAGTGGGTGTAAAGCGGCAGAAACACAGCAGTGAAAAGCAGCTAAACCCCATTATAAAAATCAATTATTTTAAAAACCCGTGAAACAAAGACAGTGAAAGAGAGAGAAATTCTTACAAAATTCGTTCAGGGGCTGTGATGCCACCTGGATTGACCATATCTAGACCCACAGCTGATGGAGACATAAGGGTGGACACTCTTGGGGCTGAGAGGTTTGGTGAGGTTGGGTGAGGAAACGCAGACCCTTTAAAGTAATACTGCGTGGTTCCCATCCCATGGGTCCCAAATCTCCAGGTTCAAGGGCATCTTCCTACATCGAAAACATGCATGAGAAACCCAGAAGATGGTACACCGTGTGATCGGGAAAGGTTTCCAAAACGCACCTCATTTCTCATCTCCTTGTGCTCGGGTTCGCCATTCCAGCCGCTTTAGTAGCAATCTCCCTCCTTGGAGAATCAGCACCTTTAACCTCCTGTTCCGTACAGCTTGCAATTTGTCCTGAGGATGAACGGGAAGAGTGGGAACCAATGAGAGACTAGCTCTAGGTGTTGGGACAGGCACAGGTCACTCTACTTTCCCATCAGGAAGAAGAATTAACCACAGGCTCAGCCTGCCGCCCGGGACCAGAATAGGGCCTGAAGCAATCCTGCGCTTTTGCGGCCAGCTCCCAAGAAAGCGAGTTGAAAAATGGAGCTCAGGGGCACTGCAATTCACAAACCTGCAGACTTATAAATGATAACTCTCGTCCACAAATATATTGAGGGAAGGCAACGAAGAGGATTGGAAAGCAAGGCAGAATTGCAGGAAACAGATTTCAGGAGGGAGATTCGAATCGCCTTTAAAGCACAGGAAAAGCGGCAAAACCTCGACAATGATGCCCTTGGCCAAAAAGGGCGTATGCGTTTTTTCCTGAATATATTCAGGAAAAAACGCATACGCCCTTTTTGGCCAACCAAGCAACCTGGAAAGGCAAATCAGCGCTACAAAGAAGTCTCGCTTCCCATCGGTCAAAAGGGCCATGCTGAATAAAGTGTCAAAACCAGAAATGCAGGACAGGCCATGGAGAAACGGGAGCCTGGCTACGCTGATGGGAGGGATGTAAATTGCCAACAGCCACTCTGGAGAAGTGTACGGTGTGTCCTGAAACATCTAAAAAACTCAGCTTAGAGAGCTCAGGGCACTTCCACTCATGGGCGTATAAATTGGGAAAACTAAAAATCAGCAAGACACAGGCACCCCAAAGTTTAGGGCTGCTCTGTTGACAAGAACCTCCACTTCGTTACACCTTAAATATCCCAGGAAAGAGAAAAATGGATAAAGAAGTTGTGGTCCTTATGTACAATGGAATATCACTCAGCCATGAAATCAACGTCATAAGGCTAGTAGCAGCATGATGAGTGGATTTAGGTACGACGATTCTAAGTGAAATAAGTCACACAGAAAAAGACACTTATCATAAGATATCACTTATAGAGGGAATGTATAAACCGCTACCCTTGAACTGAATTACAAAACAGAACAGAGTCCCACGTTTAGAAAACACACTATGGCTGCTTAACGGGAAAGGTGAGGTGGGGTGATGCATAAAACAAGGGTTTCAAATTAGGTCAGATACCGTTCCATAAACCCAATATGTAATAGACAAGACCTACTCCTTGATCAGTGAATTGGACTCAACACCCCCTATTCACCACCCAAGAATATATCTGACTAGTAAGAATCTTAAAACCTATGTTTTGATATCTCTCTGTAAGTGAGTCAAGTGTGTGTAAAGCGGCAGAAACACAGCAGTGAAAAGCAGCTGAACCCCATTATAAAAATCAATTACTTTTAAAAACCCGTGAAACAAAGACAGTGAAAGAGAGAGAAATTCTTACAAAATTCGTTCAGGGGCTGTGATGCCACCTGGATTGACCATATCTAGACCCACAGCTGATGGAGTCATAAGGGTGGACACTCTTGGGTCTGAGAGGTTTGGTGAGGTTGGGTGAGGAAACGCAGACCCTTTAAAGTATTACTGCGTGATATCCATCCCATGGGTCCCAAATCTCCAGGTTCAAGGGCATCTTCCTACATCGAAAACATGCATGAGAAACCCAGAAGATGGTACACCGTGTGATCGGGAAAGGTTTCCAAAACGCACCTCATTTCTCATCTCCTTGTGCTCGGGTTCGCCATTCCAGCCGCTTTAGTAGCAATCTCCCTCCTTGGAGAATCAGCACCTTTAACCTCCTGTTCCGTACAGCTTGCAATTTGTCCTGAGGATGAACGGGAAGAGTGGGAACCAATGAGAGACTAGCTCTAGGTGTTGGGACAGGCACAGGTCACTCTAGTTTCCCATCAGGAAGAAGAATTAACCACAGGCTCAGCCTGCCGCCCGGGACCAGAATAGGGCCTGAAGCAATCCTGCGCTTTTGCGGCCAGCTCCCAAGAAAGCGAGTTGAAAAATGGAGCTCAGGGGCACTGCAATTCACAAACCTGCAGACTTATAAATGATAACTCTCGTCCACAAATATATTGAGGGAAGGCAACGAAGAGGATTGGAAAGCAAGGCAGAATTGCAGGAAACAGATTTCAGGAGGGAGATACGAATCGCCTTTAAAGCACAGGAAAAGCGGCAAAACCTCGACAATGATGCCCTTGGCCAAAAAGGGCGTATGCGTTTTTTCCTGAATATATTCAGGAAAAAACGCATACGCCCTTTTTGGCCAACCAAGCAACCTGGAAAGGCAAATCAGCGCTACAAAGAAGTCTCGCTTCCCATCGGTCAAAAGGGCCATGCTGAATAAAGTGTCAAAACCAGAAATGCAGGACGGGCCATGGAGAAACGGGAGCCTGGCTACGCTGATGGGAGGGATGTAAATTGCCAACAGCCACTCTGGAGAAGTGTACGGTGTGTCCTGAAACATCTAAAAAACTCAGCTTAGAGAGCACAGGGCACTTCCACTCATGGGCGTATAAATTGGGAAAACTAAAAATCAGCAAGACACAGGCACCCCAAAGTTTACGGCTGCTCTGTTGACAAGAACCTCCACTTCGTTACACCTTAAATATCCCAGGAAAGAGAAAAATGGATAAAGAAGTTGTGGTCCTTATGTACAATGGAATATCACTCAGCCATGAAATCAACGTCATAAGGCTAGTAGCAGCATGATGAGTGGATTTAGGTACGACGATTCTAAGTGAAATAAGTCACACAGAAAAAGACACTTATCATAAGATATCACTTATAGAGGGAATGTAAAAACCGCTACCCTTGAACTGAATTACAAAACAGACCAGAGTCCCACGTTTAGAAAACACACTATGGCTGCTTAACGGGAAAGGTGAGGTGGGGTGATGCATAAAACAAGGGTTTCAAATTAGGTCAGATACCGTTCCATAAACCCAATATGTAATAGACAAGACCTACTCCTTGATCAGTGAATTGGACTCAACACCCCCTATTCACCGCCCAAGAATATATCTGACTAGTAAGAATCTTAAAACCTATGTTTTGATATCTCTCTGTAAGTGAGTCAAGTGGGTGTAAAGCGGCAGAAACACAGCAGTGAAAAGCAGCTAAACCCCATTATAAAAATCAATTATTTTAAAAACCCGTGAAACAAAGACAGTGAAAGAGAGAGAAATTCTTACAAAATTCGTTCAGGGGCTGTGATGCCACCTGGATTGACCATATCTAGACCCACAGCTGATGGAGACATAAGGGTGGACACTCTTGGGGCTGAGAGGTTTGGTGAGGTTGGGTGAGGAAACGCAGACCCTTTAAAGTAATACTGCGTGGTTCCCATCCCATGGGTCCCAAATCTCCAGGTTCAAGGGCATCTTCCTACATCGAAAACATGCATGAGAAACCCAGAAGATGGTACACCGTGTGATCGGGAAAGGTTTCCAAAACGCACCTCATTTCTCATCTCCTTATGCTCGGGTTCGCCATTCCAGCCGCTTTAGTAGCAATCTCCCTCCTTGGAGAATCAGCACCTTTAACCTCCTGTTCCGTACAGCTTGCAATTTGTCCTGAGGATGAACGGGAAGAGTGGGAACCAATGAGAGACTAGCTCTAGGTGTTGGGACAGGCACAGGTCACTCTACTTCCCCATCCGGAAGAAGAATTAACCACAGGCTCAGCCTGCCGCCCGGGACCAGAATAGGGCCTGAAGCAATCCTGCGCTTTTGCGGCCAGCTCCCAAGAAAGCGAGTTGAAAAATGGAGCTCAGGGGCACTGCAATTCACAAACCTGCAGACTTATAAATGATAACTCTCGTCCACAAATATATTGAGGGAAGGCAACGAAGAGGATTGGAAAGCAAGGCAGAATTGCAGGAAACAGATTTCAGGAGGGAGATTCGAATCGCCTTTAAAGCACAGGAAAAGCGGCAAAACCTCGACAATGATGCCCTTGGCCAAAAAGGGCGTATGCGTTTTTTCCTGAATATATTCAGGAAAAAACGCATACGCCCTTTTTGGCCAACCAAGCAACCTGGAAAGGCAAATCAGCGCTACAAAGAAGTCTCGCTTCCCATCGGTCAAAAGGGCCATGCTGAATAAAGTGTCAAAACCAGAAATGCAGGACAGGCCATGGAGAAACGGGAGCCTGGCTACGCTGATGGGAGGGATGTAAATTGCCAACAGCCACTCTGGAGAAGTGTACAGTGTGTCCTGAAACATCTAAAAAACTCAGCTTAGAGAGCACAGGGCACTTCCACTCATGGGCGTATAAATTGGGAAAACTAAAAATCAGCAAGACACAGGCACCCCAAAGTTTAGGGCTGCTCTGTTGACAAGAACCTCCACTTCGTTACACCTTAAATATCCCAGGAAAGAGAAAAATGGATAAAGAAGTTGTGGTCCTTATGTACAATGGAATATCACTCAGCCATGAAATCAACGTCATAAGGCTAGTAGCAGCATGATGAGTGGATTTAGGTACGACGATTCTAAGTGAAATAAGTCACACAGAAAAAGACACTTATCATAAGATATCACTTATAGAGGGAATGTAAAAACCGCTACCCCTGAACTGAATTACAAAACAGACCAGAGTCCCACGTTTAGAAAACACACTATGGCTGCTTAACGGGAAAGGTGAGGTGGGGTGATGCATAAAACAAGGGTTTCAAATTAGGTCAGATACCGTTCCATAAACCCAATATGTAATAGACAAGACCTACTCCTTGATCAGTGAATTGGACTCAACACCCCCTATTCACCGCCCAAGAATATATCTGACTAGTAAGAATCTTAAAACCTATGTTTTGATATCTCTCTGTGAGTCAAGTGGGTGTAAAGCGGCAGAAACACAGCAGTGAAAAGCAGCTAAACCCCATTATAAAAATCAATTACTTTTAAAAACCCGTGAAACAAAGACAGTGAAAGAGAGAGAAATTCTTACAAAATTCGTTCAGGGGCTGTGATGCCACCTGGATTGACCATATCTAGACCCACAGCTGATGGAGACATAAGGGTGGACACTCTTGGGGCTGAGAGGTTTGGTGAGGTTGGGTGAGGAAACGCAGACCCTTTAAAGTAATACTGCGTGGTTCCCATCCCATGGGTCCCAAATCTCCAGGTTCAAGGGCATCTTCCTACATCGAAAACATGCATGAGAAACCCAGAAGATGGTACACCGTGTGATCGGGAAAGGTTTCCAAAACGCACCTCATTTCTCATCTCCTTGTGCTCGGGTTCGCCATTCCAGCCGCTTTAGTAGCAATCTCCCTCCTTGGAGAATCAGCACCTTTAACCTCCTGTTCCGTACAGCTTGCAATTTGTCCTGAGGATGAACGGGAAGAGTGGGAACCAATGAGAGACTAGCTCTAGGTGTTGGGACAGGCACAGGTCACTCTACTTTCCCATCAGGAAGAAGAATTAACCACAGGCTCAGCCTGCCGCCCGGGACCAGAATAGGGCCTGAAGCAATCCTGCGCTTTTGCGGCCAGCTCCCAAGAAAGCGAGTTGAAAAATGGAGCTCAGGGGCACTGCAATTCACAAACCTGCAGACTTATAAATGATAACTCTCGTCCACAAATATATTGAGGGAAGGCAACGAAGAGGATTGGAAAGCAAGGCAGAATTGCAGGAAACAGATTTCAGGAGGGAGATTCGAATCGCCTTTAAAGCACGGGAAAAGCGGCAAAACCTCGACAATGATGCCCTTGGCCAAAAAGGGCGTATGCGTTTTTTCCTGAATATATTCAGGAAAAAACGCATACGCCCTTTTTGGCCAACCAAGCAACCTGGAAAGGCAAATCAGCGCTACAAAGAAGTCTCGCTTCCCATCGGTCAAAAGGGCCATGCTGAATAAAGTGTCAAAACCAGAAATGCAGGACAGGCCATGGAGAAACGGGAGCCTGGCTACGCTGATGGGAGGGATGTAAATTGCCAACAGCCACTCTGGAGAAGTGTACGGTGTGTCCTGAAACATCTAAAAAACTCAGCTTAGAGAGCACAGGGCACTTCCACTCATGGGCGTATAAATTGGGAAAACTAAAAATCAGCAAGACACAGGCACCCCAAAGTTTACGGCTGCTCTGTTGACAAGAACCTCCACTTCGTTACACCTTAAATATCCCAGGAAAGAGAAAAATGGATAAAGAAGTTGTGGTCCTTATGTACAATGGAATATCACTCAGCCATGAAATCAACGTCATAAGGCTAGTAGCAGCATGATGAGTGGATTTAGGTACGACGATTCTAAGTGAAATAAGTCACACAGAAAAAGACACTTATCATAAGATATCACTTATAGAGGGAATGTATAAACCGCTACCCTTGAACTGAATTACAAAACAGAACAGAGTCCCACGTTTAGAAAACACACTATGGCTGCTTAACGGGAAAGGTGAGGTGGGGTGATGCATAAAACAAGGGTTTCAAATTAGGTCAGATACCGTTCCATAAACCCAATATGTAATAGACAAGACCTACTCCTTGATCAGTGAATTGGACTCAACACCCCCTATTCACCGCCCAAGAATATATCTGACTAGTAAGAATCTTAAAACCTATGTTTTGATATCTCTCTGTAAGTGAGTCAAGTGTGTGTAAAGCGGCAGAAACACAGCAGTGAAAAGCAGCTAAACCCCATTATAAAAATCAATTACTTTTAAAAACCCGTGAAACAAAGACAGTGAAAGAGAGAGAAATTCTTACAAAATTCGTTCAGGGGCTGTGATGCCACCTGGATTGACCATATCTAGACCCACAGCTGATGGAGACATAAGGGTGGACACTCTTGGGTCTGAGAGGTTTGGTGAGGTTGGGTGAGGAAACGCAGACCCTTTAAATTAATACTGCGTGATATCCATCCCATGGGTCCCAAATCTCCAGGTTCAAGGGCATCTTCCTACATCGAAAACATGCATGAGAAACCCAGAAGATGGTACACCGTGTGATCGGGAAAGGTTTCCAAAACGCACCTCATTTCTCATCTCCTTGTGCTCGGGTTCGCCATTCCAGCCGCTTTAGTAGCAATCTCCCTCCTTGGAGAATCAGCACCTTTAACCTCCTGTTCCGTACAGCTTGCAATTTGTCCTGAGGATGAACGGGAAGAGTGGGAACCAATGAGAGACTAGCTCTAGGTGTTGGGACAGGCACAGGTCACTCTACTTTCCCATCAGAAAGAAGAATTAACCACAGGCTCAGCCTGCCGCCCGGGACCAGAATAGGGCCTGAAGCAATCCTGCGCTTTTGCGGCCAGCTCCCAAGAAAGCGAGTTGAAAAATGGAGCTCAGGGGCACTGCAATTCACAAACCTGCAGACTTATAAATGATAACTCTCGTCCACAAATATATTGAGGGAAGGCAACGAAGAGGATTGGAAAGCAAGGCAGAATTGCAGGAAACAGATTTCAGGAGGGAGATTCGAATCGCCTTTAAAGCACAGGAAAAGCGGCAAAACCTCGACAATGATGCCCTTGGCCAAAAAGGGCGTATGCGTTTTTTCCTGAATATATTCAGGAAAAAACGCATACGCCCTTTTTGGCCAACCAAGCAACCTGGAAAGGCAAATCAGCGCTACAAAGAAGTCTCGCTTCCCATCGGTCCAAAGGGCCATGCTGAATAAAGTGTCAAAACCAGAAATGCAGGACAGGCCATGGAGAAACGGGAGCCTGGCTACGCTGATGGGAGGGATGTAAATTGCCAACAGCCACTCTGGAGAAGTGTACGGTGTGTCCTGAAACATCTAAAAAACTCAGCTTAGAGAGCACAGGGCACTTCCACTCATGGGCGTATAAATTGGGAAAACTAAAAATCAGCAAGACACAGGCACCCCAAAGTTTAGGGCTGCTCTGTTGACAAGAACCTCCACTTCGTTACACCTTAAATATCCCAGGAAAGAGAAAAATGGATAAAGAAGTTGTGGTCCTTATGTACAATGGAATATCACTCAGCCATGAAATCAACGTCATAAGGCTAGTAGCAGCATGATGAGTGGATTTAGGTACGACGATTCTAAGTGAAATAAGTCACACAGAAAAAGACACTTATCATAAGATATCACTTATAGAGGGAATGTAAAAACCGCTACCCCTGAACTGAATTACAAAACAGACCAGAGTCCCACGTTTAGAAAACACACTATGGCTGCTTAACGGGAAAGGTGAGGTGGGGTGATGCATAAAACAAGGGTTTCAAATTAGGTCAGATACCGTTCCATAAACCCAATATGTAATAGACAAGACCTACTCCTTGATCAGTGAATTGGACTCAACACCCCCTATTCACCGCCCAAGAATATATCTGACTAGTAAGAATCTTAAAACCTATGTTTTGATATCTCTCTGTGAGTCAAGTGGGTGTAAAGCGGCAGAAACACAGCAGTGAAAAGCAGCTAAACCCCATTATAAAAATCAATTACTTTTAAAAACCCGTGAAACAAAGACAGTGAAAGAGAGAGAAATTCTTACAAAATTCGTTCAGGGGCTGTGATGCCACCTGGATTGACCATATCTAGACCCACAGCTGATGGAGACATAAGGGTGGACACTCTTGGGGCTGAGAGGTTTGGTGAGGTTGGGTGAGGAAACGCAGACCCTTTAAAGTAATACTGCGTGGTTCCCATCCCATGGGTCCCAAATCTCCAGGTTCAAGGGCATCTTCCTACATCGAAAACATGCATGAGAAACCCAGAAGATGGTACACCGTGTGATCGGGAAAGGTTTCCAAAACGCACCTCATTTCTCATCTCCTTGTGCTCGGGTTCGCCATTCCAGCCGCTTTAGTAGCAATCTCCCTCCTTGGAGAATCAGCACCTTTAACCTCCTGTTCCGTACAGCTTGCAATTTGTCCTGAGGATGAACGGGAAGAGTGGGAACCAATGAGAGACTAGCTCTAGGTGTTGGGACAGGCACAGGTCACTCTACTTTCCCATCAGGAAGAAGAATTAACCACAGGCTCAGCCTGCCGCCCGGGACCAGAATAGGGCCTGAAGCAATCCTGCGCTTTTGCGGCCAGCTCCCAAGAAAGCGAGTTGAAAAATGGAGCTCAGGGGCACTGCAATTCACAAACCTGCAGACTTATAAATGATAACTCTCGTCCACAAATATATTGAGGGAAGGCAACGAAGAGGATTGGAAAGCAAGGCAGAATTGCAGGAAACAGATTTCAGGAGGGAGATTCGAATCGCCTTTAAAGCACGGGTAAAGCGGCAAAACCTCGACAATGATGCCCTTGGCCAAAAAGGGCGTATGCGTTTTTTCCTGAATATATTCAGGAAAAAACGCATACGCCCTTTTTGGCCAACCAAGCAACCTGGAAAGGCAAATCAGCGCTACAAAGATGTCTCGCTTCCCATCGGTCAAAAGGGCCATGCTGAATAAAGTGTCAAAACCAGAAATGCAGGACAGGCCATGGAGAAACGGGAGCCTGGCTACGCTGATGGGAGGGATGTAAATTGCCAACAGCCACTCTGGAGAAGTGTACGGTGTGTCCTGAAACATCTAAAAAACTCAGCTTAGAGAGCACAGGGCACTTCCACTCATGGGCGTATAAATTGGGAAAACTAAAAATCAGCAAGACACAGGCACCCCAAAGTTTACGGCTGCTCTGTTGACAAGAACCTCCACTTCGTTACACCTTAAATATCCCAGGAAAGAGAAAAATGGATAAAGAAGTTGTGGTCCTTATGTACAATGGAATATCACTCAGCCATGAAATCAACGTCATAAGGCTAGTAGCAGCATGATGAGTGGATTTAGGTACGACGATTCTAAGTGATATAAGTCACACAGAAAAAGACACTTATCATAAGATATCACTTATAGAGGGAATGTAAAAACCGCTACCCCTGAACTGAATTACAAAACAGACCAGAGTCCCACGTTTAGAAAACACACTATGGCTGCTTAACGGGAAAGGTGAGGTGGGGTGATGCATAAAACAAGGGTTTCAAATTAGGTCAGATACCGTTCCATAAACCCAATATGTAATAGACAAGACCTACTCCTTGATCAGTGAATTGGACTCAACACCCCCTATTCACCGCCCAAGAATATATCTGACTAGTAAGAATCTTAAAACCTATGTTTTGATATCTCTCTGTGAGTCAAGTGTGTGTAAAGCGGCAGAAACACAGCAGTGAAAAGCAGCTAAACCCCATTATAAAAATCAATTACTTTTAAAAACCCGTGAAACAAAGACAGTGAAAGAGAGAGAAATTCTTACAAAATTCGTTCAGGGGCTGTGATGCCACCTGGATTGACCATATCTAGACCCACAGCTGATGGAGACATAAGGGTGGACACTCTTGGGTCTGAGAGGTTTGGTGAGGTTGGGTGACGAAACGCAGACCCTTTAAAGTAATACTGCGTGATATCCATCCCATGGGTCCCAAATCTCCAGGTTCAAGGGCATCTTCCTACATCGAAAACATGCATGAGAAACCCAGAAGATGGTACACCGTGTGATCGGGAAAGGTTTCCAAAACGCACCTCATTTCTCATCTCCTTGTGCTCGGGTTCGCCATTCCAGCCGCTTTAGTAGCAATCTCCCTCCTTGGAGAATCAGCACCTTTAACCTCCTGTTCCGTACAGCTTGCAATTTGTCCTGAGGATGAACGGGAAGAGTGGGAACCAATGAGAGACTAGCTCTAGGTGTTGGGACAGGCACAGGTCACTCTACTTTCCCATCAGGAAGAAGAATTAACCACAGGCTCAGCCTGCCGCCCGGGACCAGAATAGGGCCTGAAGCAATCCTGCGCTTTTGCGGCCAGCTCCCAAGAAAGCGAGTTGAAAAATGGAGCTCAGGGGCACTGCAATTCACAAACCTGCAGACTTATAAATGATAACTCTCGTCCACAAATATATTGAGGGAAGGCAACGAAGAGGATTGGAAAGCAAGGCAGAATTGCAGGAAACAGATTTCAGGAGGGAGATTCGAATCGCCTTTAAAGCACAGGAAAAGCGGCAAAACCTCGACAATGATGCCCTTGGCCAAAAAGGGCGTATGCGTTTTTTCCTGAATATATTCAGGAAAAAACGCATACGCCCTTTTTGGCCAACCAAGCAACCTGGAAAGGCAAATCAGCGCTACAAAGAAGTCTGGCTTCCCATCGGTCAAAAGGGCCATGCTGAATAAAGTGTCAAAACCAGAAATGCAGGACAGGCCATGGAGAAACGGGAGCCTGGCTACGCTGATGGGAGGGATGTAAATTGCCAACAGCCACTCTGGAGAAGTGTACGGTGTGTCCTGAAACATCTAAAAAACTCAGCTTAGAGAGCACAGGGCACTTCCACTCATGGGCGTATAAATTGGGAAAACTAAAAATCAGCAAGACACAGGCACCCCAAAGTTTAGGGCTGCTCTGTTGACAAGAACCTCCACTTCGTTACACCTTAAATATCCCAGGAAAGAGAAAAATGGATAAAGAAGTTGTGGTCCTTATGTACAATGGAATATCACTCAGCCATGAAATCAACGTCATAAGGCTAGTAGCAGCATGATGAGTGGATTTAGGTACGACGATTCTAAGTGAAATAAGTCACACAGAAAAAGACACTTATCATAAGATATCACTTATAGAGGGAATGTAAAAACCGCTACCCCTGAACTGAATTACAAAACAGACCAGAGTCCCACGTTTAGAAAACACACTATGGCTGCTTAACGGGAAAGGTGAGGTGGGGTGATGCATAAAACAAGGGTTTCAAATTAGGTCAGATACCGTTCCATAAACCCAATATGTAATAGACAAGACCTACTCCTTGATCAGTGAATTGGACTCAACACCCCCTATTCACCGCCCAAGAATATATCTGACTAGTAAGAATCTTAAAACCTATGTTTTGATATCTCTCTGTGAGTCAAGTGGGTGTAAAGCGGCAGAAACACAGCAGTGAAAAGCAGCTAAACCCCATTATAAAAATCAATTACTTTTAAAAACCCGTGAAACAAAGACAGTGAAAGAGAGAGAAATTCTTACAAAATTCGTTCAGGGGCTGTGATGCCACCTGGATTGACCATATCTAGACCCACAGCTGATGGAGACATAAGGGTGGACACTCTTGGGGCTGAGAGGTTTGGTGAGGTTGGGTGAGGAAACGCAGACCCTTTAAAGTAATACTGCGTGGTTCCCATCCCATGGGTCCCAAATCTCCAGGTTCAAGGGCATCTTCCTACATCGAAAACATGCATGAGAAACCCAGAAGATGGTACACCGTGTGATCGGGAAAGGTTTCCAAAACGCACCTCATTTCTCATCTCCTTGTGCTCGGGTTCGCCATTCCAGCCGCTTTAGTAGCAATCTCCCTCCTTGGAGAATCAGCACCTTTAACCTCCTGTTCCGTACAGCTTGCAATTTGTCCTGAGGATGAACGGGAAGAGTGGGAACCAATGAGAGACTAGCTCTAGGTGTTGGGACAGGCACAGGTCACTCTACTTTCCCATCAGGAAGAAGAATTAACCACAGGCTCAGCCTGCCGCCCGGGACCAGAATAGGGCCTGAAGCAATCCTGCGCTTTTGCGGCCAGCTCCCAAGAAAGCGAGTTGAAAAATGGAGCTCAGGGGCACTGCAATTCACAAACCTGCAGACTTATAAATGATAACTCTCGTCCACAAATATATTGAGGGAAGGCAACGAAGAGGATTGGAAAGCAAGGCAGAATTGCAGGAAACAGATTTCAGGAGGGAGATTCGAATCGCTTTTAAAGCACGGGAAAAGCGGCAAAACCTCGACAATGATGCCCTTGGCCAAAAAGGGCGTATGCGTTTTTTCCTGAATATATTCAGGAAAAAACGCATACGCCCTTTTTGGCCAACCAAGCAACCTGGAAAGGCAAATCAGCGCTACAAAGAAGTCTCGCTTCCCATCGGTCAAAAGGGCCATGCTGAATAAAGTGTCAAAACCAGAAATGCAGGACAGGCCATGGAGAAACGGGAGCCTGGCTACGCTGATGGGAGGGATGTAAATTGCCAACAGCCACTCTGGAGAAGTGTACGGTGTGTCCTGAAACATCTAAAAAACTCAGCTTAGAGAGCACAGGGCACTTCCACTCATGGGCGTATAAATTGGGAAAACTAAAAATCAGCAAGACACAGGCACCCCAAAGTTTACGGCTGCTCTGTTGACAAGAACCTCCACTTCGTTACACCTTAAATATCCCAGGAAAGAGAAAAATGGATAAAGAAGTTGTGGTCCTTATGTACAATGGAATATCACTCAGCCATGAAATCAACGTCATAAGGCTAGTAGCAGCATGATGAGTGGATTTAGGTACGACGATTCTAAGTGAAATAAGTCACACAGAAAAAGACACTTATCATAAGATATCACTTATAGAGGGAATGTAAAAACCGCTACCCCTGAACTGAATTACAAAACAGACCAGAGTCCCACGTTTAGAAAACACACTATGGCTGCTTAACGGGAAAGGTGAGGTGGGGTGATGCATAAAACAAGGGTTTCAAATTAGGTCAGATACCGTTCCATAAACCCAATATGTAATAGACAAGACCTACTCCTTGATCAGTGAATTGGACTCAACACCCCCTATTCACCGCCCAAGAATATATCTGACTAGTAAGAATCTTAAAACCTATGTTTTGATATCTCTCTGTGAGTCAAGTGGGTGTAAAGCGGCAGAAACACAGCAGTGAAAAGCAGCTAAACCCCATTATAAAAATCAATTACTTTTAAAAACCCGTGAAACAAAGACAGTGAAAGAGAGAGAAATTCTTACAAAATTCGTTCAGGGGCTGTGATGCCACCTGGATTGACCATATCTAGACCCACAGCTGATGGAGACATAAGGGTGGACACTCTTGGGGCTGAGAGGTTTGGTGAGGTTGGGTGAGGAAACGCAGACCCTTTAAAGTAATACTGCGTGGTTCCCATCCCATGGGTCCCAAATCTCCAGGTTCAAGGGCATCTTCCTACATCGAAAACATGCATGAGAAACCCAGAAGATGGTACACCGTGTGATCGGGAAAGGTTTCCAAAACGCACCTCATTTCTCATCTCCTTGTGCTCGGGTTCGCCATTCCAGCCGCTTTAGTAGCAATCTCCCTCCTTGGAGAATCAGCACCTTTAACCTCCTGTTCCGTACAGGTTGCAATTTGTCCTGAGGATGAACGGGAAGAGTGGGAACCAATGAGAGACTAGCTCTAGGTGTTGGGACAGGCACAGGTCACTCTACTTCCCCATCAGGAAGAAGAATTAACCACAGGCTCAGCCTGCCGCCCGGGACCAGAATAGGGCCTGAAGCAATCCTGCCCTTTTGCGGCCAGCTCCCAAGAAAGCGAGTTGAAAAATGGAGCTCAGGGGCACTGCAATTCACAAACCTGCAGACTTATAAATGATAACTCTCGTCCACAAATATATTGAGAGAAGGCAACGAAGAGGATTGGAAAGCAAGGCAGAATTGCAGGAAACAGATTTCAGGAGGGAGATTCGAATCGCCTTTAAAGCACAGGAAAAGCGGCAAAACCTCGACAATGATGCCCTTGGCCAAAAAGGGCGTATGCGTTTTTTCCTGAATATATTCAGGAAAAAACGCATACGCCCTTTTTGGCCAACCAAGCAACCTGGAAAGGCAAATCAGCGCTACAAAGAAGTCTCGCTTCCCATCGGTCAAAAGGGCCATGCTGAATAAAGTGTCAAAACCAGAAATGCAGGACAGGCCATGGAGAAACGGGAGCCTGGCTACGCTGATGGGAGGGATGTAAATTGCCAACAGCCACTCTGGAGAAGTGTACGGTGTGTCCTGAAACATCTAAAAAACTCAGCTTAGAGAGCACAGGGCACTTCCACTCATGGCCGTATAAATTGGGAAAACTAAAAATCAGCAAGACACAGGCACCCCAAAGTTTAGGGCTGCTCTGTTGACAAGAACCTCCACTTCGTTACACCTTAAATATCCCAGGAAAGAGAAAAATGGATAAAGAAGTTGTGGTCCTTATGTACAATGGAATATCACTCAGCCATGAAATCAACGTCATAAGGCTAGTAGCAGCATGATGAGTGGATTTAGGTACGACGATTCTAAGTGAAATAAGTCACACAGAAAAAGACACTTATCATAAGATATCACTTATAGAGGGAATGTAAAAACCGCTACCCTTGAACTGAATTACAAAACAGAACAGAGTCCCACGTTTAGAAAACACACTATGGCTGCTTAAGGGGAAAGGTGAGGTGGGGTGATGCATAAAACAAGGGTTTCAAATTAGGTCAGATACCGATCCATAAACCCAATATGTAATAGACAAGACCTACTCCATGATCAGTGAATTGGACTCAACACCCCCTATTCACCGCCCAAGAATATATCTGACTAGTAAGAATCTTAAAACCTATGTTTTGATATCTCTCTGTAAGTGAGTCAAGTGGGTGTAAAGCGGCAGAAACACAGCAGTGAAAAGCAGCTAAACCCCATTATAAAAATCAATTACTTTTAAAAACCCGTGAAACAAAGACAGTGAAAGAGAGGGAAATTCTTACAAAATTCGTTCAGGGGCTGTGATGCCACCTGGATTGACGATATCTAGACCCACAGCTGTTGGAGACATAAAGGTGGACACTCTTGGGTCTGAGAGATTTGGTGAGGTTGGGTAAGGAAACGCAGACCCTTTAAAGTAATACGGCGTGGTTCCCATCCCATGGGTCCCAAATCTCCAGGTTCAAGGGCATCTTCCTACATCGAAAACATGCATGAGAAACCCAGAAGATGGTACACCGTGTGATCGGGAAAGGTTTCCAAAACGCACCTCATTTCTCATCTCCTTATGCTCGGGTTCGCCATTCCAGCCGCTTTAGTAGCAATCTCCCTCCTTGGAGAATCAGCACCTTTAACCTCCTGTTCCGTACAGGTTGCAATTTGTCCTGAGGATGAACGGGAAGAGTGGGAACCAATGAGAGACTAGCTCTAGGTGTTGGGACAGGCACAGGTCACTCTACTTCCCCATCAGGAAGAAGGATTAACCACAGGCTCAGCCTGCCGCCCGGGACCAGAATAGGGCCTGAAGCAATCCTGCGCTTCTGCGGCCAGCTCCCAAGAAAGCGAGTTGAAAAATGGAGCTCAGGGGCACTGCAATTCACAAACCTGCAGACTTAGAAATGATAACTCTCGTCCACAAATATATTGAGGGAAGGCAACGAAGAGGATTGGAAAGCAAGGCAGAATTGCAGGAAACAGATTTCAGGAGGGAGATTCGAATCGCCTTTAAAGCACAGGAAAAGCGGCAAAACCTCGACAATGATGCCCTTGGCCAAAAAGGGCGTATGCGTTTTTTCCTGAATATATTCAGGAAAAAACGCATATGCCCTTTTTGGCCAACCAAGCAACCTGGAAAGGCAAATCAGCGCTACAAAGAAGTCTCGCTTCCCATCGGTCAAAAGGGCCATGCTGAATAAAGTGTCAAAACCAGAAATGCAGGACAGGCCATGGAGAAACGGGAGCCTGGCTAGGCTGATGGGAGGGATGTAAATTGCCAACAGCCACTCTGGAGAAGTGTACGGTGTGTCCTGAAACATCTAAAAAACTCAGCTTAGAGAGCACAAGGCACTTCCACTCATGGGCGTATAAATTGGGAAAACTAAAAATCAGCAAGACACAGGCACCCCAAAGTTTAGGGCTGCTCTGTTGACAAGAACCTACACTTCGTTACACCTTAAATATCCCAGGAAAGAGAAAAATGGATAAAGAAGTTGTGGTCCTTATGTACAATGGAATATCACTCAGCCATGAAATCAACGTCATAAGGCTAGTAGCAGCATGATGAGTGGATTTAGGTACGACGATTCTAAGTGAAATAAGTCACACAGAAAAAGACACTTATCATAAGATATCACTTATAGAGGGAATGTATAAACCGCTACCCTTGAACTGAATTACAAAACAGAACAGAGTCCCACGTTTAGAAAACACACTATGGCTGCTTAACGGGAAAGGTGAGGTGGGGTGATGCATAAAACAAGGGTTTCAAATTAGGTCAGATACCGTTCCATAAACCCAATATGTAATAGACAAGACCTACTCCTTGATCAGTGAATTGGACTCAACACCCCCTATTCACCGCCCAAGAATATATCTGACTAGTAAGAATCTTAAAACCTATGTTTTGATATCTCTCTGTAAGTGAGTCAAGTGGGTGTAAAGCGGCAGAAACACAGCAGTGAAAAGCAGCTAAACCCCATTATAAAAATCAATTACTTTTAAAAACCCGTGAAACAAAGACAGTGAAAGAGAGAGAAATTCTTACAAAATTCGTTCAGGGGCTGTGATGCCACCTGGATTGACCATATCTAGACCCACAGCTGATGGAGACATAAGGGTGGACACTCTTGGGCCTGAGAGGTTTGGTGAGCTTGGGTGAGGAAACGCAGACCCTTTAAAGTAATACTGCGTGATATCCATCCCATGGGTCCCAAATCTCCAGGTTCAAGGGCATCTTCCTACATCGAAAACATGCATGAGAAACCCAGAAGATGGTACACCGTGTGATCGGAAAAGGTTTCCAAAACGCACCTCATTTCTCATCTCCTTGTGCTCGGGTTCGCCATTCCAGCCGCTTTAGTAGCAATCTCCCTCCTTGGAGAATCAGCACCTTTAACCTCCTGTTCCGTACAGGTTGCAATTTGTCCTGAGGATGAACGGGAAGAGTGGGAACCAACGAGAGACTACCTCTAGGTGTTGGGACAGGCACAGGTCACTCTACTTCCCCATCAGGAAGAAGAATTAACCAGAGGCTCAGCCTGCCGCCCGGGACCAGAATAGGGCCTGAAGCAATCCTGCGCTTTTGCGGCCAGCTCCCAAGAAAGCGAGTTGAAAAATGGAGCTCAGGGGCACTGCAATTCACAAACCTGCAGACTTATAAATGATAACTCTCGTCCACAAATATATTGAGGGAAGGCAACGAAGAGGATTGGAAAGCAAGGCAGAATTGCAGGAAACAGATTTCAGGAGGGAGATTCGAATCGCCTTTAAAGCACAGGAAAAGCGGCAAAACCTCGACAATGATGCCCTTGGCCAAAAAGGGCGTATGCGTTTTTTCCTGAATATATTCAGGAAAAAACGCATACGCCCTTTTTGGCCAACCAAGCAACCTGGAAAGGCAAATCAGCGCTACAAAGAAGTCTCGCTTCCCATCGGTCAAAAGGGCCATGCTGAATAAAGTGTCAAAACCAGAAATGCAGGACAGGCCATGGAGAAACGGGAGCCTGGCTACGCTGATGGGAGGGATGTAAATTGCCAACAGCCACTCTGGAGAAGTGTACGGTGTGTCCTGAAACATCTAAAAAACTCAGCTTAGAGAGCACAGGGCACTTCCACTCATGGGCGTATAAATTGGGAAAACTAAAAATCAGCAAGACACAGGCACCCCAAAGTTTAGGGCTGCTCTGTTGACAAGAACCTCCACTTCGTTACACCTTAAATATCCCAGGAAAGAGAAAAATGGATAAAGAAGTTGTGGTCCTTATGTACAATGGAATATCACTCAGCCATGAAATCAACGTCATAAGGCTAGTAGCAGCATGATGAGTGGATTTAGGTACGACGATTCTAAGTGAAATAAGTCACACAGAAAAAGACACTTATCATAAGATATCACTTATAGAGGGAATGTAAAAACCGCTACCCTTGAACTGAATTACAAAACGGAACAGAGTCCCACGTTTAGAAAACACACTATGGCTGCTTAAGGGGAAAGGTGAGGTGGGGTGATGCATAAAACAAGGGTTTCAAATTAGGTCAGATACCGTTCCATAAACCCAATATGTAATAGACAAGACCTACTCCTTGATCAGTGAATTGGACTCAACACCCCCTATTCACCGCCCAAGAATATAACTGACTAGTAAGAATCTTAAAACCTATGTTTTGATATCTCTCTGTAAGTGAGTCAAGTGGGTGTAAAGCGGCAGAAACACAGCAGTGAAAAGCAGCTAAACCCCATTATAAAAATCAATTACTTTCAAAAACCCGTGAAACAAAGACAGTGAAAGAGAGAGAAATTCTTACAAAATTCTTTCAGGGGCTGTGATGCCACCTGGATTGACCATATCTAGACCCACAGCTGATGGAGACATAGGGGTGGACACTCTTGGGGCTGAGAGGTTTGGTGAGGTTGGGTGAGGAAACGCAGACCCTTTAAAGTAATACTGCGTGGTTCCCATCCCATGGGTCCCAAATCTCCAGGTTCAAGGGCATCTTCCTACATCGAAAACATGCATGAGAAACCCAGAAGATGGTACACCGTGTGATCGGGAAAGGTTTCCAAAACGCACCTCATTTCTCATCTCCTTATGCTCGGGTTCGCCATTCCAGCGGCTTTAGTTGCAATCTCCCTCCTTGGAGAATCAACACCTTTAACCTCCTGTTCCGTACAGGTTGCAATTTGTCCTGAGGATGAACGGGAAGAGTGGGAACCAATGAGAGACTAGCTCTAGTTGTTGGGACAGGCACAGGTCACTCTACTTCCCCATCAGGAAGAAGAATTAACCACAGGCTCAGCCTGCCGCCCGGGACCAGAATAGGGCCTGAAGCAATCCTGCGCTTTTGCGGCCAGCTCCCAAGAAAGCGAGTTGAAAAATGGAGCTCAGGGGCACTGCAATTCACAAACCTGCAGGCTTATAAATGATAACTCTCGTCCACAAATATATTGAGGGAAGGCAATGAAGAGGATTGGAAAGCAAGGCAGAATTGCAGGAAACAGATTTCAGGAGGGAGATTCGAATCGCCTTTAAAGCACAGGAAAAGCGGCAAAACCTCGACAATGATGCCCTTGGCCAAAAAGGGCGTATGCGTTTTTTCCTGAATATATTCAGGAAAAAACGCATACGCCCTTTTTGGCCAACCAAGCAACCTGGAAAGGCAAATCAGCGCTACAAAGAAGTCTCGCTTCCCATCGGTCAAAAGGGCCATGCCGAATAAAGTGTCAAAACCAGAAATGCAGGACAGGCCATGGAGAAACGGGAGCCTGGCTACGCTGATGGGAGGGATGTAAATTGCCAACAGCCACTCTGGAGAAGTGTACGGTGTGTCCTGAAACATCTAAAAAACTCAGCTTAGAGAGCACAGGGCACTTCCACTCATGGGCGTATAAATTGGGAAAACTAAAAATCAGCAAGACACAGGCACCCCAAAGTTTAGGGCTGCTCTGTTGACAAGAACCTCCACTTCGTTACACCTTAAATATCCCAGGAAAGAGAAAAATGGATAAAGAAGTTGTGGTCCTTATGTACAATGGAATATCACTCAGCCATGAAATCAACGTCATAAGGCTAGTAGCAGCATGATGAGTGGATTTAGGTACGACGATTCTAAGTGAAATAAGTCACACAGAAAAAGACACTTATCATAAGATATCACTTATAGAGGGAATGTAAAAACCGCTACCCTTGAACTGAATTACAAAACAGAACAGAGTCCCACGTTTAGAAAACACACTATGGCTGCTTAAGGTGAAAGGTGAGGTGGGGTGATGCATAAAACAAGGGTTTCAAATTAGGTCAGATACCGATCCATAAACCCAATATGTAATAGACAAGACTTACTCCATGATCAGTGAATTGGACTCAACACCTCCTATTCACCGCCCAAGAATATATCTGACTAGTAAGAATCTTAAAACCTATGTTTTGATATCTCTCTGTAAGTGAGTCAAGTGGGTGTAAAGCGGCAGAAACACAGCAGTGAAAAGCAGCTAAACCCCATTATAAAAATCAATTACTTTTAAAAACCCATGAAACAAAGACAGTGAAAGAGAGGGAAATTCTTACAAAATTCGTTCAGGGGCTGTGATGCCACCTGGATTGACCATATCTAGACCCACAGCTGATGGAGACATAAGGGTGGACACTCTTGGGTCTGAGAGGTTTGGTGAGGTTGGGTGAGGAAACGCAGACCCTTTAAAGTAATACTGCGTGGTTCCCATCCCATGGGTCCCAAATCTCCAGGTTCAAGGGCATCTTCCTACATCGAAAACATGCATGAGAAACCCAGAAGATGGTACACCGTGTGATCGGGAAAGGTTTCCAAAACGCACCTCATTTCTCATCTCCTTATGCTCGGGTTCTCCATTCCAGCCGCTTTAGTAGCAATCTCCCTCCTTGGAGAATCAGCACCTTTAACCTCCTGTTCCGTACAGGTTGCAATTTGTCCTGAGGATGAACGGGAAGAGTGGGAACCAATGAGAGACTAGCTCTAGGTGTTGGGACAGGCACAGGTCACTCTACTTCCCCATCAGGAAGAAGAATTAACCACAGTCTCAGCCTGCCGCCCGGGACCAGAATAGGGAATGAAGCAATCCTGCCCTTTTGCGGCCAGCTCCCAAGAAAGCGAGTTGAAAAATGGAGCTCAGGGGCACTGCAATTCACAAACCTGCAGACTTATAAATGATAACTCTCGTCCACAAATATATTGAGGGAAGGCAACGAAGAGGATTGGAAAGCAAGGCAGAATTGCAGGAAACAGATTTCAGGAGGGAGATTCGAATCGCCTTTAAAGCACAGGAAAAGCGGCAAAACCTCGACAATGATGCCCTTGGCCAAAAAGGGCGTATGCGTTTTTTCCTGAATATATTCAGGAAAAAACGCATACGCCCTTTTTGGCCAACCAAGCAACCTGGAAAGGCAAATCAGCGCTACAAAGAAGTCTCGCTTCCCATCGGTCAAAAGGGCCATGCTGAATAAAGTGTCAAAACCAGAAATGCAGGACAGGCCATGGAGAAACGGGAGCCTGGCTACGCTGATGGGAGGGATGTAAATTGCCAACAGCCACTCTGGAGAAGTGTACGGTGTGTCCTGAAACATCTAAAAAACTCAGGTTAGAGAGCACAGGGCACTTCCACTCATGGGCGTATAAATTGGGAAAACTAAAAATCAGCAAGACACAGGCACCCCAAAGTTTAGGGCTGCTCTGTTGACAAGAACCTCCACTTCGTTACACCTTAAATATCCCAGGAAAGAGAAAAATGGATAAAGAAGTTGTGGTCCTTATGTACAATGGAATATCACTCAGCCATGAAATCAACGTCATAAGGCTAGTAGCAGCATGATGAGTGGATTTAGGTACGACGATTCTAAGTGAAATAAGTCACACAGAAAAAGACACTTATCATAAGATATCACTTATAGAGGGAATGTAAAAACCGCTACCCTTGAACTGAATTACAAAACAGAACAGAGTCCCACGTTTAGAAAACACACTATGGCTGCTTAAGGGGAAAGGTGAGGTGGGGTGATGCATAAAACAAGGGTTTCAAATTAGGTCAGATACCGATCCATAAACCCAATATGTAATAGACAAGACCTACTCCATGATCAGTGAATTGGACTCAACACCCCCTATTCACCGCCCAAGAATATATCTGACTAGTAAGAATCTTAAAACCTATGTTTTGATATCTCTCTGTAAGTGAGTCAAGTGGGTGTAAAGCGGCAGAAACACAGCAGTGAAAAGCAGCTAAACCCCATTATAAAAATCAATTACTTTTAAAAACCCGTGAAACAAAGACAGTGAAAGAGAGGGAAATTCTTACAAAATTCGTTCAGGGGCTGTGATGCCACCTGGATTGACGATATCTAGACCCACAGCTGATGGAGACATAAAGGTGGACACTCTTGGGTCTGAGAGGTTTGGTGAGGTTGGGTAAGGAAACGCAGACCCTTTAAAGTAATACGGCGTGGTTCCCATCCCATGGGTCCCAAATCTCCAGGTTCAAGGGCATCTTCCTACATCGAAAACATGCATGAGAAACCCAGAAGATGGTACACCGTGTGATCGGGAAAGGTTTCCAAAACGCACCTCATTTCTCATCTCCTTATGCTCGGGTTCGCCATTCCAGCCGCTTTAGTAGCAATCTCCCTCCTTGGAGAATCAGCACCTTTAACCTCCTGTTCCGTACAGGTTGCAATTTGTCCTGAGGATGAACGGGAAGAGTGGGAACCAATGAGAGACTAGCTCTAGGTGTTGGGACAGGCACAGGTCACTCTACTTCCCCATCAGGAAGAAGAATTAACCACAGGCTCAGCCTGCCGCCCGGGACCAGAATAGGGCCTGAAGCAATCCTGCGCTTCTGCGGCCAGCTCCCAAGAAAGCGAGTTGAAAAATGGAGCTCAGGGGCACTGCAATTCACAAACCTGCAGACTTAGAAATGATAACTCTCGTCCACAAATATATTGAGGGAAGGCAACGAAGAGGATTGGAAAGCAAGGCAGAATTGCAGGAAACAGATTTCAGGAGGGAGATTCGAATCGCCTTTAAAGCACAGGAAAAGCGGCAAAACCTCGACAATGATGCCCTTGGCCAAAAAGGGCGTATGCGTTTTTTCCTGAATATATTCAGGAAAAAACGCATACGCCCTTTTTGGCCAACCAAGCAACCTGGAAAGGCAAATCAGCGCTACAAAGAAGTCTCGCTTCCCATCGGTCAAAAGGGCCATGCTGAATAAAGTGTCAAAACCAGAAATGCAGGACAGGCCATGGAGAAACGGGAGCCTGGCTACGCTGATGGGAGGGATGTAAATTGCCAACAGCCACTCTGGAGAAGTGTACGGTGTGTCCTGAAACATCTAAAAAACTCAGCTTAGAGAGCACAAGGCACTTCCACTCATGGGCGTATAAATTGGGAAAACTAAAAATCAGCAAGACACAGGCACCCCAAAGTTTAGGGCTGCTCTGTTGACAAGAACCTCCACTTCGTTACACCTTAAATATCCCAGGAAAGAGAAAAATGGATAAAGAAGTTGTGGTCCTTATGTACAATGGAATATCACTCAGCCATGAAATCAACGTCATAAGGCTAGTAGCAGCATGATGAGTGGATTTAGGTATGACGATTCTAAGTGAAATAAGTCACACAGAAAAAGACACTTATCATAAGATATCACTTATAGAGGGAATGTATAAACCGCTACCCTTGAACTGAATTACAAAACAGAACAGAGTCCCTCGTTTAGAAAACACACTATGGCTGCTTAACGGGAAAGGTGAGGTGGGGTGATGCATAAAACAAGGGTTTCAAATTAGGTCAGATACCGTTCCATAAACCCAATACGTAATAGACAAGACCTACTCCTTGATCAGTGAATTGGACTCAACACCCCCTATTCACCGCCCAAGAATATATCTGACTAGTAAGAATCTTAAAACCTATGTTTTGATATCTCTCTGTAAGTGAGTCAAGTGGGTGTAAAGCGGCAGAAACACAGCAGTGAAAAGCAGCTAAACCCCATTATAAAAATCAATTATTTTAAAAACCCGTGAAACAAAGACAGTGAAAGAGAGAGAAATTCTTACAAAATTCATTCAGGGGCTGTGATGCCACCTGGATTGACCATATCTAGACCCACAGCTGATGGAGACATAAGGGTGGACACTCTTGGGCCTGAGAGGTTTGGTGAGCTTGGGTGAGGAAACGCAGACCCTTTAAAGTAATACTGCGTGATATCCATCCCATGGGTCCCAAATCTCCAGGTTCAAGGGCATCTTCCTACATCGAAAACATGCATGAGAAACCCAGAAGATGGTACACCGTGTGATCGGAAAAGGTTTCCAAAACGCACCTCATTTCTCATCTCCTTGTGCTCGGGTTCGCCATTCCAGCCGCTTTAGTAGCAATCTCCCTCCTTGGAGAATCAGCACCTTTAACCTCCTGTTCCGTACAGGTTGCAATTTGTCCTGAGGATGAACGGGAAGAGTGGGAACCAACGAGAGACTACCTCTAGGTTTTGGGACAGGCACAGGTCACTCTACTTCCCCATCAGGAAGAAGAATTAACCAGAGGCTCAGCCTGCCGCCCGGGACCAGAATAGGGCCTGAAGCAATCCTGCGCTTTTGCGGCCAGCTCCCAAGAAAGCGAGTTGAAAAATGGAGCTCAGGGGCACTGCAATTCACAAACCTGCAGACTTATAAATGATAACTCTCGTCCACAAATATATTGAGGGAAGGCAACGAAGAGGATTGGAAAGCAAGGCAGAATTGCAGGAAACAGATTTCAGGAGGGAGATTCGAATCGCCTTTAAAGCACAGGAAAAGCGGCAAAACCTCGACAATGATGCCCTTGGCCAAAAAGGGCGTATGCGTTTTTTCCTGAATATATTCAGGAAAAAACGCATACGCCCTTTTTGGCCAACCAAGCAACCTGGAAAGGCAAATCAGCGCTACAAAGAAGTCTCGCTTCCCATCGGTCAAAAGGGCCATGCTGAATAAAGTGTCAAAACCAGAAATGCAGGACAGGCCATGGAGAAACGGGAGCCTGGCTACGCTGATGGGAGGGATGTAAATTGCCAACAGCCACTCTGGAGAAGTGTACGGTGTGTCCTGAAACATCTAAAAAACTCAGGTTAGAGAGCACAGGGCACTTCCACTCATGGGCGTATAAATTGGGAAAACTAAAAATCAGCAAGACACAGGCACCCCAAAGTTTAGGGCTGCTCTGTTGACAAGAACCTCCACTTCGTTACACCTTAAATATCCCAGGAAAGAGAAAAATGGATAAAGAAGTTGTGGTCCTTATGTACAATGGAATATCACTCAGCCATGAAATCAACGTCATAAGGCTAGTAGCAGCATGATGAGTGGATTTAGGTACGACGATTCTAAGTGAAATAAGTCACACAGAAAAAGACACTTATCATAAGATATCACTTATAGAGGGAATGTAAAAACCGCTACCCTTGAACTGAATTACAAAACAGAACAGAGTCCCACGTTTAGAAAACACACTATGGCTGCTTAAGGGGAAAGGTGAGGTGGGGTGATGCATAAAACAAGGGTTTCAAATTAGGTCAGATACCGATCCATAAACCCAATATGTAATAGACAAGACCTACTCCATGATCAGTGAATTGGACTCAACACCCCCTATTCACCGCCCAAGAATATATCTGACTAGTAAGAATCTTAAAACCTATGTTTTGATATCTCTCTGTAAGTGAGTCAAGTGGGTGTAAAGCGGCAGAAACACAGCAGTGAAAAGCAGCTAAACCCCATTATAAAAATCAATTACTTTTAAAAACCCGTGAAACAAAGACAGTGAAAGAGAGGGAAATTCTTACAAAATTCGTTCAGGGGCTGTGATGCCACCTGGATTGACGATATCTAGACCCACAGCTGATGGAGACATAAAGGTGGACACTCTTGGGTCTGAGAGGTTTGGTGAGGTTGGGTAAGGAAACGCAGACCCTTTAAAGTAATACGGCGTGGTTCCCATCCCATGGGTCCCAAATCTCCAGGTTCAAGGGCATCTTCCTACATCGAAAACATGCATGAGAAACCCAGAAGATGGTACACCGTGTGATCGGGAAAGGTTTCCAAAACGCACCTCATTTCTCATCTCCTTATGCTCGGGTTCGCCATTCCAGCCGCTTTAGTAGCAATCTCCCTCCTTGGAGAATCAGCACCTTTAACCTCCTGTTCCGTACAGGTTGCAATTTGTCCTGAGGATGAACGGGAAGAGTGGGAACCAATGAGAGACTAGCTCTAGGTGTTGGGACAGGCACAGGTCACTCTACTTCCCCATCAGGAAGAAGAATTAACCACAGGCTCAGCCTGCCGCCCGGGACCAGAATAGGGCCTGAAGCAATCCTGCGCTTCTGCGGCCAGCTCCCAAGAAAGCGAGTTGAAAAATGGAGCTCAGGGGCACTGCAATTCACAAACCTGCAGACTTAGAAATGATAACTCTCGTCCACAAATATATTGAGGGAAGGCAACGAAGAGGATTGGAAAGCAAGGCAGAATTGCAGGAAACAGATTTCAGGAGGGAGATTCGAATCGCCTTTAAAGCACAGGAAAAGCGGCAAAACCTCGACAATGATGCCCTTGGCCAAAAAGGGCGTATGCGTTTTTTCCTGAATATATTCAGGAAAAAACGCATACGCCCTTTTTGGCCAACCAAGCAACCTGGAAAGGCAAATCAGCGCTACAAAGAAGTCTCGCTTCCCATCGGTCAAAAGGGCCATGCTGAATAAAGTGTCAAAACCAGAAATGCAGGACAGGCCATGGAGAAACGGGAGCCTGGCTACGCTGATGGGAGGGATGTAAATTGCCAACAGCCACTCTGGAGAAGTGTACGGTGTGTCCTGAAACATCTAAAAAACTCAGCTTAGAGAGCACAAGGCACTTCCACTCATGGGCGTATAAATTGGGAAAACTAAAAATCAGCAAGACACAGGCACCCCAAAGTTTAGGGCTGCTCTGTTGACAAGAACCTCCACTTCGTTACACCTTAAATATCCCAGGAAAGAGAAAAATGGATAAAGAAGTTGTGGTCCTTATGTACAATGGAATATCACTCAGCCATGAAATCAACGTCATAAGGCTAGTAGCAGCATGATGAGTGGATTTAGGTATGACGATTCTAAGTGAAATAAGTCACACAGAAAAAGACACTTATCATAAGATATCACTTATAGAGGGAATGTATAAACCGCTACCCTTGAACTGAATTACAAAACAGAACAGAGTCCCTCGTTTAGAAAACACACTATGGCTGCTTAACGGGAAAGGTGAGGTGGGGTGATGCATAAAACAAGGGTTTCAAATTAGGTCAGATACCGTTCCATAAACCCAATACGTAATAGACAAGACCTACTCCTTGATCAGTGAATTGGACTCAACACCCCCTATTCACCGCCCAAGAATATATCTGACTAGTAAGAATCTTAAAACCTATGTTTTGATATCTCTCTGTAAGTGAGTCAAGTGGGTGTAAAGCGGCAGAAACACAGCAGTGAAAAGCAGCTAAACCCCATTATAAAAATCAATTATTTTAAAAACCCGTGAAACAAAGACAGTGAAAGAGAGAGAAATTCTTACAAAATTCATTCAGGGGCTGTGATGCCACCTGGATTGACCATATCTAGACCCACAGCTGATGGAGACATAAGGGTGGACACTCTTGGGCCTGAGAGGTTTGGTGAGCTTGGGTGAGGAAACGCAGACCCTTTAAAGTAATACTGCGTGATATCCATCCCATGGGTCCCAAATCTCCAGGTTCAAGGGCATCTTCCTACATCGAAAACATGCATGAGAAACCCAGAAGATGGTACACCGTGTGATCGGAAAAGGTTTCCAAAACGCACCTCATTTCTCATCTCCTTGTGCTCGGGTTCGCCATTCCAGCCGCTTTAGTAGCAATCTCCCTCCTTGGAGAATCAGCACCTTTAACCTCCTGTTCCGTACAGGTTGCAATTTGTCCTGAGGATGAACGGGAAGAGTGGGAACCAACGAGAGACTACCTCTAGGTTTTGGGACAGGCACAGGTCACTCTACTTCCCCATCAGGAAGAAGAATTAACCAGAGGCTCAGCCTGCCGCCCGGGACCAGAATAGGGCCTGAAGCAATCCTGCGCTTTTGCGGCCAGCTCCCAAGAAAGCGAGTTGAAAAATGGAGCTCAGGGGCACTGCAATTCACAAACCTGCAGACTTATAAATGATAACTCTCGTCCACAAATATATTGAGGGAAGGCAACGAAGAGGATTGGAAAGCAAGGCAGAATTGCAGGAAACAGATTTCAGGAGGGAGATTCGAATCGCCTTTAAAGCACAGGAAAAGCGGCAAAACCTCGACAATGATGCCCTTGGCCAAAAAGGGCGTATGCGTTTTTTCCTGAATATATTCAGGAAAAAACGCATACGCCCTTTTTGGCCAACCAAGCAACCTGGAAAGGCAAATCAGCGCTACAAAGAAGTCTCGCTTCCCATCGGTCAAAAGGGCCATGCTGAATAAAGTGTCAAAACCAGAAATGCAGGACAGGCCATGGAGAAACGGGAGCCTGGCTACGCTGATGGGAGGGATGTAAATTGCCAACAGCCACTCTGGAGAAGTGTACGGTGTGTCCTGAAACATCTAAAAAACTCAGCTTAGAGAGCACAGGGCACTTCCACTCATGGGCGTATAAATTGGGAAAACTAAAAATCAGCAAGACACAGGCACCCCAAAGTTTAGGGCTGCTCTGTTGACAAGAACCTCCACTTCGTTACACCTTAAATATCCCAGGAAAGAGAAAAATGGATAAAGAAGTTGTGGTCCTTATGTACAATGGAATATCTCTCAGCCATGAAATCAACGTCATAAGGCTAGTAGCAGCATGATGAGTGGATTTAGGTACGACGATTCTAAGTGAAATAAGTCACACAGAAAAAGACACTTATCATAAGATATCACTTATAGAGGGAATGTATAAACCGCTACCCCTGAACTGAATTACAAAACACAACAGAGTCCCACGTTTAGAAAACACACTATGGCTGCTTAACGGGAAAGGTGAGGTGGGGTGATGCATAAAACAAGGGTTTCAAATTAGGTCAGATACCGATCCATAAACCCAATATGTAATAGAAAAGACCTACTCCATGATCAGTGAATTGGACTCAACACCCCCTATTCACCGCCCAAGAATATATCTGACTAGTAAGAAGCTTAAAACCTATGTTTTGATATCTCTCTGTAAGTGAGTCAAGTGGGTGTAAAGCGGCAGAAACACAGCAGTGAAAAGCAGCTAAACCCCATTATAAAAATCAATTACTTTTAAAAACCCGTGAAACAAAGACAGTGAAAGAGAGGGAAATTCTTACAAAATTCGTTCAGGGGCTGTGATGCCACCTGGATTGACCATATCTAGACCCACAGCTGATGGAGACATAAGGGTGGACACTCTTGGGTCTGAGAGGTTTGGTGAGGTTGGGTGAGGAAACGCAGACCCTTTAAAGTAATACTGCGTGGTTCCCATCCCATGGGTCCCAAATCTCCAGGTTCAAGGGCATCTTCCTACATCGAAAACATGCATGAGAAACCCAGAAGATGGTACACCGTGTGATCGGGAAAGGTTTCCAAAACGCACCTCATTTCTCATCTCCTTATGCTCGGGTTCTCCATTCCAGCCGCTTTAGTAGCAATCTCCCTCCTTGGAGAATCAGCACCTTTAACCTCCTGTTCCGTACAGGTTGCAATTTGTCCTGAGGATGAACGGGAAGAGTGGGAACCAATGAGAGACTAGCTCTAGGTGTTGGGACAGGCACAGGTCACTCTACTTGCCCATCAGGAAGAAGAATTAACCACAGGCTCAGCCTGCCGCCCGGGACCAGAATAGGGCCTGAAGCAATCCTGCCCTTTTGCGGCCAGCTCCCAAGAAAGCGAGTTGAAAAATGGAGCTCAGGGGCACTGCAATTCACAAACCTGCAGACTTATAAATGATAACTCTCGTCCACAAATATATTGAGGGAAGGCAACGAAGAGGATTGGAAAGCAAGGCAGAATTGCAGGAAACAGATTTCAGGAGGGAGATTCGAATCGCCTTTAAAGCACAGGAAAAGCGGCAAAACCTCGACAATGATGCCCTTGCCCAAAAAGGGCGTATGCGTTTTTTCCTGAATATATTCAGGAAAAAACGCATACGCCCATTTTGGCCAACCAAGCAACCTGGAAAGGCAAATCAGCGCTACAAAGAAGTCTCGCTTCCCATCGGTCAAAAGGGCCATGCTGAATAAAGTGTCAAAACCAGAAATGCAGGACAGGCCATGGAGAAACGGGAGCCTGGCTACGCTGATGGGAGGGATGTAAATTGCCAACAGCCACTCTGGAGAAGTGTACGGTGTGTCCTGAAACATCTAAAAAACTCAGCTTAGAGAGCACAGGGCACTTCCACTCATGGGTGTATAAATTGGGAAAACTAAAAATCAGCAAGACACAGGCACCCCAAAGTTTAGGGCTGCTCTGTTGACAAGAACCTCCACTTCGTTACACCTTAAATATCCCAGGAAAGAGAAAAATGGATAAAGAAGTTGTGGTCCTTATGTACAATGGAATATCACTCAGCCATGAAATCAACGTCATAAGGCTAGTAGCAGCATGATGAGTGGATTTAGGTACGACGATTCTAAGTGAAATAAGTCACACAAAAAAAGACACTTATCATAAGATATCACTTATAGAGGGAATGTATAAACCGCTACCCTTGAACTGAATTACAAAACAGAACAGAGTCCCACGTTTAGAAAACACACTATGGCTGCTTAACGGGAAAGGTGAGGTGGGGTGATGCATAAAACAAGGGTTTCAAATTAGGTCAGATACTGTTCCATAAACCCAATATGTAATAGACAAGACCTACTCCTTGATCAGTGAATTGGACTCAACACCCCCTATTCACCGCCCAAGGATATATCTGACTAGTAAGAATCTTAAAACCTATGTTTTGATATCTCTCTGTAAGTGAGTCAAGTGGGTGTAAAGCGGCAGAAACACAGCAGTGAAAAGCAGCTAAACCCCATTATAAAAATCAATTATTTTAAAAACCCGTGAAACAAAGACAGTGAAAGAGAGAGAAATTCTTACAAAATTCGTTCAGGGGCTGTGATGCCACCTGGATTGACCATATCTAGACCCACAGCTGATGGAGACATAAGGGTGGACACTCTTGGGCCTGAGAGGTTTGGTGAGCTTGGGTGAGGAAACGCAGACCCTTTAAAGTAATACTGCGTGATATCCATCCCATGGGTCCCAAATCTCCAGGTTCAAGGGCATCTTCCTACATCGAAAACATGCATGAGAAACCCAGAAGATGGTACACCGTGTGATCGGAAAAGGTTTCCAAAACGCACCTCATTTCTCATCTCCTTGTGCTCGGGTTCGCCATTCCAGCCGCTTTAGTAGCAATCTCCCTCCTTGGAGAATCAGCACCTTTAACCTCCTGTTCCGTACAGGTTGCAATTTGTCCTGAGGATGAACGGGAAGAGTGGGAACCAACGAGAGACTACCTCTAGGTGTTGGGACAGGCACAGGTCACTCTACTTCCCCATCAGGAAGAAGAATTAACCAGAGGCTCAGCCTGCCGCCCGGGACCAGAATAGGGCCTGAAGCAATCCTGCGCTTTTGCGGCCAGCTCCCAAGAAAGCGAGTTGAAAAATGGAGCTCAGGGGCACTGCAATTCACAAACCTGCAGACTTATAAATGATAACTCTCGTCCACAAATATATTGAGGGAAGGCAACGAAGAGGATTGGAAAGCAAGGCAGAATTGCAGGAAACAGATTTCAGGAGGGAGATTCGAATCGCCTTTAAAGCACAGGAAAAGCGGCAAAACCTCGACAATGATGCCCTTGGCCAAAAAGGGCGTATGCGTTTTTTCCTGAATATATTCAGGAAAAAACGCATACGCCCTTTTTGGCCAACCAAGCAACCTGGAAAGGCAAATCAGCGCTACAAAGAAGTCTCGCTTCCCATCGGTCAAAAGGGCCATGCTGAATAAAGTGTCAAAACCAGAAATGCAGGACAGGCCATGGAGAAACGGGAGCCTGGCTACGCTGATGGGAGGGATGTAAATTGCCAACAGCCACTCTGGAGAAGTGTACGGTGTGTCCTGAAACATCTAAAAAACTCAGCTTAGAGAGCACAGGGCACTTCCACTCATGGGCGTATAAATTGGGAAAACTAAAAATCAGCAAGACACAGGCACCCCAAAGTTTAGGGCTGCTCTGTTGACAAGAACCTCCACTTCGTTACACCTTAAATATCCCAGGAAAGAGAAAAATGGATAAAGAAGTTGTGGTCCTTATGTACAATGGAATATCACTCAGCCATGAAATCAACGTCATAAGGCTAGTAGCAGCATGATGAGTGGATTTAGGTACGACGATTCTAAGTGAAATAAGTCACACAGAAAAAGACACTTATCATAAGATATCACTTATAGAGGGAATGTAAAAACCGCTACCCTTGAACTGAATTACAAAACGGAACAGAGTCCCACGTTTAGAAAACACACTATGGCTGCTTAAGGGGAAAGGTGAGGTGGGGTGATGCATAAAACAAGGGTTTCAAATTAGGTCAGATACCGTTCCATAAACCCAATATGTAATAGACAAGACCTACTCCTTGATCAGTGAATTGGACTCAACACCCCCTATTCACCGCCCAAGAATATAACTGACTAGTAAGAATCTTAAAACCTATGTTTTGATATCTCTCTGTAAGTGAGTCAAGTGGGTGTAAAGCGGCAGAAACACAGCAGTGAAAAGCAGCTAAACCCCATTATAAAAATCAATTACTTTCAAAAACCCGTGAAACAAAGACAGTGAAAGAGAGAGAAATTCTTACAAAATTCTTTCAGGGGCTGTGATGCCACCTGGATTGACCATATCTAGACCCACAGCTGATGGAGACATAGGGGTGGACACTCTTGGGGCTGAGAGGTTTGGTGAGGTTGGGTGAGGAAACGCAGACCCTTTAAAGTAATACTGCGTGGTTCCCATCCCATGGGTCCCAAATCTCCAGGTTCAAGGGCATCTTCCTACATCGAAAACATGCATGAGAAACCCAGAAGATGGTACACCGTGTGATCGGGAAAGGTTTCCAAAACGCACCTCATTTCTCATCTCCTTATGCTCGGGTTCGCCATTCCAGCGGCTTTAGTTGCAATCTCCCTCCTTGGAGAATCAACACCTTTAACCTCCTGTTCCGTACAGGTTGCAATTTGTCCTGAGGATGAACGGGAAGAGTGGGAACCAATGAGAGACTAGCTCTAGTTGTTGGGACAGGCACAGGTCACTCTACTTCCCCATCAGGAAGAAGAATTAACCACAGGCTCAGCCTGCCGCCCGGGACCAGAATAGGGCCTGAAGCAATCCTGCGCTTTTGCGGCCAGCTCCCAAGAAAGCGAGTTGAAAAATGGAGCTCAGGGGCACTGCAATTCACAAACCTGCAGGCTTATAAATGATAACTCTCGTCCACAAATATATTGAGGGAAGGCAATGAAGAGGATTGGAAAGCAAGGCAGAATTGCAGGAAACAGATTTCAGGAGGGAGATTCGAATCGCCTTTAAAGCACAGGAAAAGCGGCAAAACCTCGACAATGATGCCCTTGGCCAAAAAGGGCGTATGCGTTTTTTCCTGAATATATTCAGGAAAAAACGCATACGCCCTTTTTGGCCAACCAAGCAACCTGGAAAGGCAAATCAGCGCTACAAAGAAGTCTCGCTTCCCATCGGTCAAAAGGGCCATGCCGAATAAAGTGTCAAAACCAGAAATGCAGGACAGGCCATGGAGAAACGGGAGCCTGGCTACGCTGATGGGAGGGATGTAAATTGCCAACAGCCACTCTGGAGAAGTGTACGGTGTGTCCTGAAACATCTAAAAAACTCAGCTTAGAGAGCACAGGGCACTTCCACTCATGGGCGTATAAATTGGGAAAACTAAAAATCAGCAAGACACAGGCACCCCAAAGTTTAGGGCTGCTCTGTTGACAAGAACCTCCACTTCGTTACACCTTAAATATCCCAGGAAAGAGAAAAATGGATAAAGAAGTTGTGGTCCTTATGTACAATGGAATATCACTCAGCCATGAAATCAACGTCATAAGGCTAGTAGCAGCATGATGAGTGGATTTAGGTACGACGATTCTAAGTGAAATAAGTCACACAGAAAAAGACACTTATCATAAGATATCACTTATAGAGGGAATGTAAAAACCGCTACCCTTGAACTGAATTACAAAACAGAACAGAGTCCCACGTTTAGAAAACACACTATGGCTGCTTAAGGTGAAAGGTGAGGTGGGGTGATGCATAAAACAAGGGTTTCAAATTAGGTCAGATACCGATCCATAAACCCAATATGTAATAGACAAGACTTACTCCATGATCAGTGAATTGGACTCAACACCTCCTATTCACCGCCCAAGAATATATCTGACTAGTAAGAATCTTAAAACCTATGTTTTGATATCTCTCTGTAAGTGAGTCAAGTGGGTGTAAAGCGGCAGAAACACAGCAGTGAAAAGCAGCTAAACCCCATTATAAAAATCAATTACTTTTAAAAACCCATGAAACAAAGACAGTGAAAGAGAGGGAAATTCTTACAAAATTCGTTCAGGGGCTGTGATGCCACCTGGATTGACCATATCTAGACCCACAGCTGATGGAGACATAAGGGTGGACACTCTTGGGTCTGAGAGGTTTGGTGAGGTTGGGTGAGGAAACGCAGACCCTTTAAAGTAATACTGCGTGGTTCCCATCCCATGGGTCCCAAATCTCCAGGTTCAAGGGCATCTTCCTACATCGAAAACATGCATGAGAAACCCAGAAGATGGTACACCGTGTGATCGGGAAAGGTTTCCAAAACGCACCTCATTTCTCATCTCCTTATGCTCGGGTTCTCCATTCCAGCCGCTTTAGTAGCAATCTCCCTCCTTGGAGAATCAGCACCTTTAACCTCCTGTTCCGTACAGGTTGCAATTTGTCCTGAGGATGAACGGGAAGAGTGGGAACCAATGAGAGACTAGCTCTAGGTGTTGGGACAGGCACAGGTCACTCTACTTCCCCATCAGGAAGAAGAATTAACCACAGTCTCAGCCTGCCGCCCGGGACCAGAATAGGGAATGAAGCAATCCTGCCCTTTTGCGGCCAGCTCCCAAGAAAGCGAGTTGAAAAATGGAGCTCAGGGGCACTGCAATTCACAAACCTGCAGACTTATAAATGATAACTCTCGTCCACAAATATATTGAGGGAAGGCAACGAAGAGGATTGGAAAGCAAGGCAGAATTGCAGGAAACAGATTTCAGGAGGGAGATTCGAATCGCCTTTAAAGCACAGGAAAAGCGGCAAAACCTCGACAATGATGCCCTTGGCCAAAAAGGGCGTATGCGTTTTTTCCTGAATATATTCAGGAAAAAACGCATACGCCCTTTTTGGCCAACCAAGCAACCTGGAAAGGCAAATCAGCGCTACAAAGAAGTCTCGCTTCCCATCGGTCAAAAGGGCCATGCTGAATAAAGTGTCAAAACCAGAAATGCAGGACAGGCCATGGAGAAACGGGAGCCTGGCTACGCTGATGGGAGGGATGTAAATTGCCAACAGCCACTCTGGAGAAGTGTACGGTGTGTCCTGAAACATCTAAAAAACTCAGGTTAGAGAGCACAGGGCACTTCCACTCATGGGCGTATAAATTGGGAAAACTAAAAATCAGCAAGACACAGGCACCCCAAAGTTTAGGGCTGCTCTGTTGACAAGAACCTCCACTTCGTTACACCTTAAATATCCCAGGAAAGAGAAAAATGGATAAAGAAGTTGTGGTCCTTATGTACAATGGAATATCACTCAGCCATGAAATCAACGTCATAAGGCTAGTAGCAGCATGATGAGTGGATTTAGGTACGACGATTCTAAGTGAAATAAGTCACACAGAAAAAGACACTTATCATAAGATATCACTTATAGAGGGAATGTAAAAACCGCTACCCTTGAACTGAATTACAAAACAGAACAGAGTCCCACGTTTAGAAAACACACTATGGCTGCTTAAGGGGAAAGGTGAGGTGGGGTGATGCATAAAACAAGGGTTTCAAATTAGGTCAGATACCGATCCATAAACCCAATATGTAATAGACAAGACCTACTCCATGATCAGTGAATTGGACTCAACACCCCCTATTCACCGCCCAAGAATATATCTGACTAGTAAGAATCTTAAAACCTATGTTTTGATATCTCTCTGTAAGTGAGTCAAGTGGGTGTAAAGCGGCAGAAACACAGCAGTGAAAAGCAGCTAAACCCCATTATAAAAATCAATTACTTTTAAAAACCCGTGAAACAAAGACAGTGAAAGAGAGGGAAATTCTTACAAAATTCGTTCAGGGGCTGTGATGCCACCTGGATTGACGATATCTAGACCCACAGCTGATGGAGACATAAAGGTGGACACTCTTGGGTCTGAGAGGTTTGGTGAGGTTGGGTAAGGAAACGCAGACCCTTTAAAGTAATACGGCGTGGTTCCCATCCCATGGGTCCCAAATCTCCAGGTTCAAGGGCATCTTCCTACATCGAAAACATGCATGAGAAACCCAGAAGATGGTACACCGTGTGATCGGGAAAGGTTTCCAAAACGCACCTCATTTCTCATCTCCTTATGCTCGGGTTCGCCATTCCAGCCGCTTTAGTAGCAATCTCCCTCCTTGGAGAATCAGCACCTTTAACCTCCTGTTCCGTACAGGTTGCAATTTGTCCTGAGGATGAACGGGAAGAGTGGGAACCAATGAGAGACTAGCTCTAGGTGTTGGGACAGGCACAGGTCACTCTACTTCCCCATCAGGAAGAAGAATTAACCACAGGCTCAGCCTGCCGCCCGGGACCAGAATAGGGCCTGAAGCAATCCTGCGCTTCTGCGGCCAGCTCCCAAGAAAGCGAGTTGAAAAATGGAGCTCAGGGGCACTGCAATTCACAAACCTGCAGACTTAGAAATGATAACTCTCGTCCACAAATATATTGAGGGAAGGCAACGAAGAGGATTGGAAAGCAAGGCAGAATTGCAGGAAACAGATTTCAGGAGGGAGATTCGAATCGCCTTTAAAGCACAGGAAAAGCGGCAAAACCTCGACAATGATGCCCTTGGCCAAAAAGGGCGTATGCGTTTTTTCCTGAATATATTCAGGAAAAAACGCATACGCCCTTTTTGGCCAACCAAGCAACCTGGAAAGGCAAATCAGCGCTACAAAGAAGTCTCGCTTCCCATCGGTCAAAAGGGCCATGCTGAATAAAGTGTCAAAACCAGAAATGCAGGACAGGCCATGGAGAAACGGGAGCCTGGCTACGCTGATGGGAGGGATGTAAATTGCCAACAGCCACTCTGGAGAAGTGTACGGTGTGTCCTGAAACATCTAAAAAACTCAGCTTAGAGAGCACAAGGCACTTCCACTCATGGGCGTATAAATTGGGAAAACTAAAAATCAGCAAGACACAGGCACCCCAAAGTTTAGGGCTGCTCTGTTGACAAGAACCTCCACTTCGTTACACCTTAAATATCCCAGGAAAGAGAAAAATGGATAAAGAAGTTGTGGTCCTTATGTACAATGGAATATCACTCAGCCATGAAATCAACGTCATAAGGCTAGTAGCAGCATGATGAGTGGATTTAGGTATGACGATTCTAAGTGAAATAAGTCACACAGAAAAAGACACTTATCATAAGATATCACTTATAGAGGGAATGTATAAACCGCTACCCTTGAACTGAATTACAAAACAGAACAGAGTCCCTCGTTTAGAAAACACACTATGGCTGCTTAACGGGAAAGGTGAGGTGGGGTGATGCATAAAACAAGGGTTTCAAATTAGGTCAGATACCGTTCCATAAACCCAATACGTAATAGACAAGACCTACTCCTTGATCAGTGAATTGGACTCAACACCCCCTATTCACCGCCCAAGAATATATCTGACTAGTAAGAATCTTAAAACCTATGTTTTGATATCTCTCTGTAAGTGAGTCAAGTGGGTGTAAAGCGGCAGAAACACAGCAGTGAAAAGCAGCTAAACCCCATTATAAAAATCAATTATTTTAAAAACCCGTGAAACAAAGACAGTGAAAGAGAGAGAAATTCTTACAAAATTCATTCAGGGGCTGTGATGCCACCTGGATTGACCATATCTAGACCCACAGCTGATGGAGACATAAGGGTGGACACTCTTGGGCCTGAGAGGTTTGGTGAGCTTGGGTGAGGAAACGCAGACCCTTTAAAGTAATACTGCGTGATATCCATCCCATGGGTCCCAAATCTCCAGGTTCAAGGGCATCTTCCTACATCGAAAACATGCATGAGAAACCCAGAAGATGGTACACCGTGTGATCGGAAAAGGTTTCCAAAACGCACCTCATTTCTCATCTCCTTGTGCTCGGGTTCGCCATTCCAGCCGCTTTAGTAGCAATCTCCCTCCTTGGAGAATCAGCACCTTTAACCTCCTGTTCCGTACAGGTTGCAATTTGTCCTGAGGATGAACGGGAAGAGTGGGAACCAACGAGAGACTACCTCTAGGTTTTGGGACAGGCACAGGTCACTCTACTTCCCCATCAGGAAGAAGAATTAACCAGAGGCTCAGCCTGCCGCCCGGGACCAGAATAGGGCCTGAAGCAATCCTGCGCTTTTGCGGCCAGCTCCCAAGAAAGCGAGTTGAAAAATGGAGCTCAGGGGCACTGCAATTCACAAACCTGCAGACTTATAAATGATAACTCTCGTCCACAAATATATTGAGGGAAGGCAACGAAGAGGATTGGAAAGCAAGGCAGAATTGCAGGAAACAGATTTCAGGAGGGAGATTCGAATCGCCTTTAAAGCACAGGAAAAGCGGCAAAACCTCGACAATGATGCCCTTGGCCAAAAAGGGCGTATGCGTTTTTTCCTGAATATATTCAGGAAAAAACGCATACGCCCTTTTTGGCCAACCAAGCAACCTGGAAAGGCAAATCAGCGCTACAAAGAAGTCTCGCTTCCCATCGGTCAAAAGGGCCATGCTGAATAAAGTGTCAAAACCAGAAATGCAGGACAGGCCATGGAGAAACGGGAGCCTGGCTACGCTGATGGGAGGGATGTAAATTGCCAACAGCCACTCTGGAGAAGTGTACGGTGTGTCCTGAAACATCTAAAAAACTCAGGTTAGAGAGCACAGGGCACTTCCACTCATGGGCGTATAAATTGGGAAAACTAAAAATCAGCAAGACACAGGCACCCCAAAGTTTAGGGCTGCTCTGTTGACAAGAACCTCCACTTCGTTACACCTTAAATATCCCAGGAAAGAGAAAAATGGATAAAGAAGTTGTGGTCCTTATGTACAATGGAATATCACTCAGCCATGAAATCAACGTCATAAGGCTAGTAGCAGCATGATGAGTGGATTTAGGTACGACGATTCTAAGTGAAATAAGTCACACAGAAAAAGACACTTATCATAAGATATCACTTATAGAGGGAATGTAAAAACCGCTACCCTTGAACTGAATTACAAAACAGAACAGAGTCCCACGTTTAGAAAACACACTATGGCTGCTTAAGGGGAAAGGTGAGGTGGGGTGATGCATAAAACAAGGGTTTCAAATTAGGTCAGATACCGATCCATAAACCCAATATGTAATAGACAAGACCTACTCCATGATCAGTGAATTGGACTCAACACCCCCTATTCACCGCCCAAGAATATATCTGACTAGTAAGAATCTTAAAACCTATGTTTTGATATCTCTCTGTAAGTGAGTCAAGTGGGTGTAAAGCGGCAGAAACACAGCAGTGAAAAGCAGCTAAACCCCATTATAAAAATCAATTACTTTTAAAAACCCGTGAAACAAAGACAGTGAAAGAGAGGGAAATTCTTACAAAATTCGTTCAGGGGCTGTGATGCCACCTGGATTGACGATATCTAGACCCACAGCTGATGGAGACATAAAGGTGGACACTCTTGGGTCTGAGAGGTTTGGTGAGGTTGGGTAAGGAAACGCAGACCCTTTAAAGTAATACGGCGTGGTTCCCATCCCATGGGTCCCAAATCTCCAGGTTCAAGGGCATCTTCCTACATCGAAAACATGCATGAGAAACCCAGAAGATGGTACACCGTGTGATCGGGAAAGGTTTCCAAAACGCACCTCATTTCTCATCTCCTTATGCTCGGGTTCGCCATTCCAGCCGCTTTAGTAGCAATCTCCCTCCTTGGAGAATCAGCACCTTTAACCTCCTGTTCCGTACAGGTTGCAATTTGTCCTGAGGATGAACGGGAAGAGTGGGAACCAATGAGAGACTAGCTCTAGGTGTTGGGACAGGCACAGGTCACTCTACTTCCCCATCAGGAAGAAGAATTAACCACAGGCTCAGCCTGCCGCCCGGGACCAGAATAGGGCCTGAAGCAATCCTGCGCTTCTGCGGCCAGCTCCCAAGAAAGCGAGTTGAAAAATGGAGCTCAGGGGCACTGCAATTCACAAACCTGCAGACTTAGAAATGATAACTCTCGTCCACAAATATATTGAGGGAAGGCAACGAAGAGGATTGGAAAGCAAGGCAGAATTGCAGGAAACAGATTTCAGGAGGGAGATTCGAATCGCCTTTAAAGCACAGGAAAAGCGGCAAAACCTCGACAATGATGCCCTTGGCCAAAAAGGGCGTATGCGTTTTTTCCTGAATATATTCAGGAAAAAACGCATACGCCCTTTTTGGCCAAGCAAGCAACCTGGAAAGGCAAATCAGCGCTACAAAGAAGTCTCGCTTCCCATCGGTCAAAAGGGCCATGCTGAATAAAGTGTCAAAACCAGAAATGCAGGACAGGCCATGGAGAAACGGGAGCCTGGCTACGCTGATGGGAGGGATGTAAATTGCCAACAGCCACTCTGGAGAAGTGTACGGTGTGTCCTGAAACATCTAAAAAACTCAGCTTAGAGAGCACAAGGCACTTCCACTCATGGGCGTATAAATTGGGAAAACTAAAAATCAGCAAGACACAGGCACCCCAAAGTTTAGGGCTGCTCTGTTGACAAGAACCTCCACTTCGTTACACCTTAAATATCCCAGGAAAGAGAAAAATGGATAAAGAAGTTGTGGTCCTTATGTACAATGGAATATCACTCAGCCATGAAATCAACGTCATAAGGCTAGTAGCAGCATGATGAGTGGATTTAGGTATGACGATTCTAAGTGAAATAAGTCACACAGAAAAAGACACTTATCATAAGATATCACTTATAGAGGGAATGTATAAACCGCTACCCTTGAACTGAATTACAAAACAGAACAGAGTCCCTCGTTTAGAAAACACACTATGGCTGCTTAACGGGAAAGGTGAGGTGGGGTGATGCATAAAACAAGGGTTTCAAATTAGGTCAGATACCGTTCCATAAACCCAATACGTAATAGACAAGACCTACTCCTTGATCAGTGAATTGGACTCAACACCCCCTATTCACCGCCCAAGAATATATCTGACTAGTAAGAATCTTAAAACCTATGTTTTGATATCTCTCTGTAAGTGAGTCAAGTGGGTGTAAAGCGGCAGAAACACAGCAGTGAAAAGCAGCTAAACCCCATTATAAAAATCAATTATTTTAAAAACCCGTGAAACAAAGACAGTGAAAGAGAGAGAAATTCTTACAAAATTCATTCAGGGGCTGTGATGCCACCTGGATTGACCATATCTAGACCCACAGCTGATGGAGACATAAGGGTGGACACTCTTGGGCCTGAGAGGTTTTAGTGAGCTTGGGTGAGGAAACGCAGACCCTTTAAAGTAATACTGCGTGATATCCATCCCATGGGTCCCAAATCTCCAGGTTCAAGGGCATCTTCCTACATCGAAAACATGCATGAGAAACCCAGAAGATGGTACACCGTGTGATCGGAAAAGGTTTCCAAAACGCACCTCATTTCTCATCTCCTTGTGCTCGGGTTCGCCATTCCAGCCGCTTTAGTAGCAATCTCCCTCCTTGGAGAATCAGCACCTTTAACCTCCTGTTCCGTACAGGTTGCAATTTGTCCTGAGGATGAACGGGAAGAGTGGGAACCAACGAGAGACTACCTCTAGGTTTTGGGACAGGCACAGGTCACTCTACTTCCCCATCAGGAAGAAGAATTAACCAGAGGCTCAGCCTGCCGCCCGGGACCAGAATAGGGCCTGAAGCAATCCTGCGCTTTTGCGGCCAGCTCCCAAGAAAGCGAGTTGAAAAATGGAGCTCAGGGGCACTGCAATTCACAAACCTGCAGACTTATAAATGATAACTCTCGTCCACAAATATATTGAGGGAAGGCAACGAAGAGGATTGGAAAGCAAGGCAGAATTGCAGGAAACAGATTTCAGGAGGGAGATTCGAATCGCCTTTAAAGCACAGGAAAAGCGGCAAAACCTCGACAATGATGCCCTTGGCCAAAAAGGGCGTATGCGTTTTTTCCTGAATATATTCAGGAAAAAACGCATACGCCCTTTTTGGCCAACCAAGCAACCTGGAAAGGCAAATCAGCGCTACAAAGAAGTCTCGCTTCCCATCGGTCAAAAGGGCCATGCTGAATAAAGTGTCAAAACCAGAAATGCAGGACAGGCCATGGAGAAACGGGAGCCTGGCTACGCTGATGGGAGGGATGTAAATTGCCAACAGCCACTCTGGAGAAGTGTACGGTGTGTCCTGAAACATCTAAAAAACTCAGCTTAGAGAGCACAGGGCACTTCCACTCATGGGCGTATAAATTGGGAAAACTAAAAATCAGCAAGACACAGGCACCCCAAAGTTTAGGGCTGCTCTGTTGACAAGAACCTCCACTTCGTTACACCTTAAATATCCCAGGAAAGAGAAAAATGGATAAAGAAGTTGTGGTCCTTATGTACAATGGAATATCTCTCAGCCATGAAATCAACGTCATAAGGCTAGTAGCAGCATGATGAGTGGATTTAGGTACGACGATTCTAAGTGAAATAAGTCACACAGAAAAAGACACTTATCATAAGATATCACTTATAGAGGGAATGTATAAACCGCTACCCCTGAACTGAATTACAAAACACAACAGAGTCCCACGTTTAGAAAACACACTATGGCTGCTTAACGGGAAAGGTGAGGTGGGGTGATGCATAAAACAAGGGTTTCAAATTAGGTCAGATACCGATCCATAAACCCAATATGTAATAGAAAAGACCTACTCCATGATCAGTGAATTGGACTCAACACCCCCTATTCACCGCCCAAGAATATATCTGACTAGTAAGAAGCTTAAAACCTATGTTTTGATATCTCTCTGTAAGTGAGTCAAGTGGGTGTAAAGCGGCAGAAACACAGCAGTGAAAAGCAGCTAAACCCCATTATAAAAATCAATTACTTTTAAAAACCCGTGAAACAAAGACAGTGAAAGAGAGGGAAATTCTTACAAAATTCGTTCAGGGGCTGTGATGCCACCTGGATTGACCATATCTAGACCCACAGCTGATGGAGACATAAGGGTGGACACTCTTGGGTCTGAGAGGTTTGGTGAGGTTGGGTGAGGAAACGCAGACCCTTTAAAGTAATACTGCGTGGTTCCCATCCCATGGGTCCCAAATCTCCAGGTTCAAGGGCATCTTCCTACATCGAAAACATGCATGAGAAACCCAGAAGATGGTACACCGTGTGATCGGGAAAGGTTTCCAAAACGCACCTCATTTCTCATCTCCTTATGCTCGGGTTCTCCATTCCAGCCGCTTTAGTAGCAATCTCCCTCCTTGGAGAATCAGCACCTTTAACCTCCTGTTCCGTACAGGTTGCAATTTGTCCTGAGGATGAACGGGAAGAGTGGGAACCAATGAGAGACTAGCTCTAGGTGTTGGGACAGGCACAGGTCACTCTACTTGCCCATCAGGAAGAAGAATTAACCACAGGCTCAGCCTGCCACCCGGGACCAGAATAGGGCCTGAAGCAATCCTGCCCTTTTGCGGCCAGCTCCCAAGAAAGCGAGTTGAAAAATGGAGCTCAGGGGCACTGCAATTCACAAACCTGCAGACTTATAAATGATAACTCTCGTCCACAAATATATTGAGGGAAGGCAACGAAGAGGATTGGAAAGCAAGGCAGAATTGCAGGAAACAGATTTCAGGAGGGAGATTCGAATCGCCTTTAAAGCACAGGAAAAGCGGCAAAACCTCGACAATGATGCCCTTGGCCAAAAAGGGCGTATGCGTTTTTTCCTGAATATATTCAGGAAAAAACGCATACGCCCATTTTGGCCAACCAAGCAACCTGGAAAGGCAAATCAGCGCTACAAAGAAGTCTCGCTTCCCATCGGTCAAAAGGGCCATGCTGAATAAAGTGTCAAAACCAGAAATGCAGGACAGGCCATGGAGAAACGGGAGCCTGGCTACGCTGATGGGAGGGATGTAAATTGCCAACAGCCACTCTGGAGAAGTGTACGGTGTGTCCTGAAACATCTAAAAAACTCAGCTTAGAGAGCACAGGGCACTTCCACTCATGGGCGTATAAATTGGGAAAACTAAAAATCAGCAAGACACAGGCACCCCAAAGTTTAGGGCTGCTCTGTTGACAAGAACCTCCACTTCGTTACACCTTAAATATCCCAGGAAAGAGAAAAATGGATAAAGAAGTTGTGGTCCTTATGTACAATGGAATATCTCTCAGCCATGAAATCAACGTCATAAGGCTAGTAGCAGCATGATGAGTGGATTTAGGTACGACGATTCTAAGTGAAATAAGTCACACAGAAAAAGACACTTATCATAAGATATCACTTATAGAGGGAATGTATAAACCGCTACCCCTGAACTGAATTACAAAACACAACAGAGTCCCACGTTTAGAAAACACACTATGGCTGCTTAACGGGAAAGGTGAGGTGGGGTGATGCATAAAACAAGGGTTTCAAATTAGGTCAGATACCGATCCATAAACCCAATATGTAATAGAAAAGACCTACTCCATGATCAGTGAATTGGACTCAACACCCCCTATTCACCGCCCAAGAATATATCTGACTAGTAAGAAGCTTAAAACCTATGTTTTGATATCTCTCTGTAAGTGAGTCAAGTGGGTGTAAAGCGGCAGAAACACAGCAGTGAAAAGCAGCTAAACCCCATTATAAAAATCAATTACTTTTAAAAACCCGTGAAACAAAGACAGTGAAAGAGAGGGAAATTCTTACAAAATTCGTTCAGGGGCTGTGATGCCACCTGGATTGACCATATCTAGACCCACAGCTGATGGAGACATAAGGGTGGACACTCTTGGGTCTGAGAGGTTTGGTGAGGTTGGGTGAGGAAACGCAGACCCTTTAAAGTAATACTGCGTGGTTCCCATCCCATGGGTCCCAAATCTCCAGGTTCAAGGGCATCTTCCTACATCGAAAACATGCATGAGAAACCCAGAAGATGGTACACCGTGTGATCGGGAAAGGTTTCCAAAACGCACCTCATTTCTCATCTCCTTATGCTCGGGTTCTCCATTCCAGCCGCTTTAGTAGCAATCTCCCTCCTTGGAGAATCAGCACCTTTAACCTCCTGTTCCGTACAGGTTGCAATTTGTCCTGAGGATGAACGGGAAGAGTGGGAACCAATGAGAGACTAGCTCTAGGTGTTGGGACAGGCACAGGTCACTCTACTTGCCCATCAGGAAGAAGAATTAACCACAGGCTCAGCCTGCCGCCCGGGACCAGAATAGGGCCTGAAGCAATCCTGCCCTTTTGCGGCCAGCTCCCAAGAAAGCGAGTTGAAAAATGGAGCTCAGGGGCACTGCAATTCACAAACCTGCAGACTTATAAATGATAACTCTCGTCCACAAATATATTGAGGGAAGGCAACGAAGAGGATTGGAAAGCAAGGCAGAATTGCAGGAAACAGATTTCAGGAGGGAGATTCGAATCGCCTTTAAAGCACAGGAAAAGCGGCAAAACCTCGACAATGATGCCCTTGCCCAAAAAGGGCGTATGCGTTTTTTCCTGAATATATTCAGGAAAAAACGCATACGCCCATTTTGGCCAACCAAGCAACCTGGAAAGGCAAATCAGCGCTACAAAGAAGTCTCGCTTCCCATCGGTCAAAAGGGCCATGCTGAATAAAGTGTCAAAACCAGAAATGCAGGACAGGCCATGGAGAAACGGGAGCCTGGCTACGCTGATGGGAGGGATGTAAATTGCCAACAGCCACTCTGGAGAAGTGTACGGTGTGTCCTGAAACATCTAAAAAACTCAGCTTAGAGAGCACAGGGCACTTCCACTCATGGGTGTATAAATTGGGAAAACTAAAAATCAGCAAGACACAGGCACCCCAAAGTTTAGGGCTGCTCTGTTGACAAGAACCTCCACTTCGTTACACCTTAAATATCCCAGGAAAGAGAAAAATGGATAAAGAAGTTGTGGTCCTTATGTACAATGGAATATCACTCAGCCATGAAATCAACGTCATAAGGCTAGTAGCAGCATGATGAGTGGATTTAGGTACGACGATTCTAAGTGAAATAAGTCACACAAAAAAAGACACTTATCATAAGATATCACTTATAGAGGGAATGTATAAACCGCTACCCTTGAACTGAATTACAAAACAGAACAGAGTCCCACGTTTAGAAAACACACTATGGCTGCTTAACGGGAAAGGTGAGGTGGGGTGATGCATAAAACAAGGGTTTCAAATTAGGTCAGATACTGTTCCATAAACCCAATATGTAATAGACAAGACCTACTCCTTGATCAGTGAATTGGACTCAACACCCCCTATTCACCGCCCAAGGATATATCTGACTAGTAAGAATCTTAAAACCTATGTTTTGATATCTCTCTGTAAGTGAGTCAAGTGGGTGTAAAGCGGCAGAAACACAGCAGTGAAAAGCAGCTAAACCCCATTATAAAAATCAATTATTTTAAAAACCCGTGAAACAAAGACAGTGAAAGAGAGAGAAATTCTTACAAAATTCGTTCAGGGGCTGTGATTCCACCTGGATTGACCATATCTAGACCCACAGCTGATGGAGACATAAGGGTGGACACTCTTGGGGCTGAGAGGTTTGGTGAGGTTGGGTGAGGAAATGCAGACCCTTTAAAATAATACTGCGTGGTTCCCATTCCATGGGTCCCAAATCTCCAGGTTCAAGGGCATCTTCCTACATCGAAAACATGCATGAGAAACCCAGAAGATGGTACACCGTGTGATCGGGAAAGGTTTCCAAAACGCACCTCATTTCTCATCTCCTTATGCTCGGGTTCGCCATTCCAGCCGCTTTAATAGCAATCTCCCTCCTTGGAGAATCAGCACCTTTAACCTCCTGTTCCGTACAGGTTGCAATTTGTCCTGAGGATGAACGGGAAGAGTGGGAACCAATGAGAGACTAGCTCTAGGTGTTGGGACAGGCACAGGTCACTCTACTTCCCCATCAGGAAGAAGAATTAACCACAGGCTCAGCCTGCCGCCCGGGACCAGAATAGGGCCTGAAGCAATCCTGCCCTTTTGCGGCCAGCTCCCAAGAAAGCGAGTTGAAAAATGGAGCTCAGGGGCACTGCAATTCACAAACCTGCAGACTTATAAATGATAACTCTCGTCCACAAATATATTGAGGGAAGGCAACGAAGAGGATTGGAAAGCAAGGCAGAATTGCAGGAAACAGATTTCAGGAGGGAGATTCGAATCGCCTTTAAAGCACAGGAAAAGCGGCAAAACCTCGACAATGATGCCCTTGGCCAAAAAGGGCGTATGCGTTTTTTCCTGAATATATTCAGGAAAAAACGCATACGCCCTTTTTGGCCAACCAAGCAACCTGGAAAGGCAAATCAGCGCTACAAAGAAGTCTGGCTTCCCATCGGTCAAAAGGGCCATGCTGAATAAAGTGTCAAAACCAGAAATGCAGGACAGGCCATGGAGAAACGGGAGCCTGGCTACGCTGATGGGAGGGATGTAAATTGCCAACAGCCACTCTGGAGAAGTGTACGGTGCGTCCTGAAACATCTAAAAAACTCAGCTTAGAGAGCACAGGGCACTTCCACTCATGGGTGTATAAATTGGGAAAACTAAAAATCAGCAAGACACAGGCACCCCAAAGTTTAGGGCTGCTCTGTTGACAAGAACCTCCACTTCGTTACACCTTAAATATCCCAGGAAAGAGAAAAATGGATAAAGAAGTTGTGGTCCTTATGTACAATGGAATATCACTCAGCCATGAAATCAACGTCATAAGGCTAGTAGCAGCATGATGAGTGGATTTAGGTACGACGATTCTAAGTGAAATAAGTCACACAGAAAAAGACACTTAGCGTAAGATATCACTTATAGAGGGAATGTATAAACCGCTACCCCTGAACTGAATTACAAAACAGAACAGAGTCCCACGTTTAGAAAACACACTATGGCTGCTTAACGGGAAAGGTGAGGTGGGGTGATGCATAAAACAAGGGTTTCAAATTAGGTCAGATACCGTTCCATAAACCCAATATGTAATAGACAAGACCTACTCCTTGATCAGTGAATTGGACTCAACACCCCCTATTCACCGCCCAAGAATATATCTGACTAGTAAGAATCTTAAAACCTATGTTTTGATATCTCTCTGTAAGTGAGTCAAGTGGGTGTAAAGCGGCAGAAACACAGCAGTGAAAAGCAGCTAAACCCCATTATAAAAATCAATTACTTTTAAAAACCCGTGAAACAAAGACAGTGAAAGAGAGAGAAATTCTTACAAAATTCGTTCAGGGGCTGTGATGCCACCTGGATTGACCATATCTAGACCCACAGCTGATGGAGACATAAGGGTGGACACTCTTGGGCCTGAGAGGTTTGGTGAGCTTGGGTGAGGAAACGCAGACCCTTTAAAGTAATACTGCGTGATATCCATCCCATGGGTCCCAAATCTCCAGGTTCAAGGGCATCTTCCTACATCGAAAACATGCATGAGAAACCCAGAAGATGGTACACCGTGTGATCGGAAAAGGTTTCCAAAACGCACCTCATTTCTCATCTCCTTGTGCTCGGGTTCGCCATTCCAGCCGCTTTAGTAGCAATCTCCCTCCTTGGAGAATCAGCACCTTTAACCTCCTGTTCCGTACAGGTTGCAATTTGTCCTGAGGATGAACGGGAAGAGTGGGAACCAACGAGAGACTACCTCTAGGTTTTGGGACAGGCACAGGTCACTCTACTTCCCCATCAGGAAGAAGAATTAACCAGAGGCTCAGCCTGCCGCCCGGGACCAGAATAGGGCCTGAAGCAATCCTGCGCTTTTGCGGCCAGCTCCCAAGAAAGCGAGTTGAAAAATGGAGCTCAGGGGCACTGCAATTCACAAACCTGCAGACTTATAAATGATAACTCTCGTCCACAAATATATTGAGGGAAGGCAACGAAGAGGATTGGAAAGCAAGGCAGAATTGCAGGAAACAGATTTCAGGAGGGAGATTCGAATCGCCTTTAAAGCACAGGAAAAGCGGCAAAACCTCGACAATGATGCCCTTGGCCAAAAAGGGCGTATGCGTTTTTTCCTGAATATATTCAGGAAAAAACGCATACGCCCTTTTTGGCCAACCAAGCAACCTGGAAAGGCAAATCAGCGCTACAAAGAAGTCTCGCTTCCCATCGGTCAAAAGGGCCATGCTGAATAAAGTGTCAAAACCAGAAATGCAGGACAGGCCATGGAGAAACGGGAGCCTGGCTACGCTGATGGGAGGGATGTAAATTGCCAACAGCCACTCTGGAGAAGTGTACGGTGTGTCCTGAAACATCTAAAAAACTCAGCTTAGAGAGCACAGGGCACTTCCACTCATGGGCGTATAAATTGGGAAAACTAAAAATCAGCAAGACACAGGCACCCCAAAGTTTAGGGCTGCTCTGTTGACAAGAACCTCCACTTCGTTACACCTTAAATATCCCAGGAAAGAGAAAAATGGATAAAGAAGTTGTGGTCCTTATGTACAATGGAATATCTCTCAGCCATGAAATCAACGTCATAAGGCTAGTAGCAGCATGATGAGTGGATTTAGGTACGACGATTCTAAGTGAAATAAGTCACACAGAAAAAGACACTTATCATAAGATATCACTTATAGAGGGAATGTATAAACCGCTACCCCTGAACTGAATTACAAAACACAACAGAGTCCCACGTTTAGAAAACACACTATGGCTGCTTAACGGGAAAGGTGAGGTGGGGTGATGCATAAAACAAGGGTTTCAAATTAGGTCAGATACCGATCCATAAACCCAATATGTAATAGAAAAGACCTACTCCATGATCAGTGAATTGGACTCAACACCCCCTATTCACCGCCCAAGAATATATCTGACTAGTAAGAAGCTTAAAACCTATGTTTTGATATCTCTCTGTAAGTGAGTCAAGTGGGTGTAAAGCGGCAGAAACACAGCAGTGAAAAGCAGCTAAACCCCATTATAAAAATCAATTACTTTTAAAAACCCGTGAAACAAAGACAGTGAAAGAGAGGGAAATTCTTACAAAATTCGTTCAGGGGCTGTGATGCCACCTGGATTGACCATATCTAGACCCACAGCTGATGGAGACATAAGGGTGGACACTCTTGGGTCTGAGAGGTTTGGTGAGGTTGGGTGAGGAAACGCAGACCCTTTAAAGTAATACTGCGTGGTTCCCATCCCATGGGTCCCAAATCTCCAGGTTCAAGGGCATCTTCCTACATCGAAAACATGCATGAGAAACCCAGAAGATGGTACACCGTGTGATCGGGAAAGGTTTCCAAAACGCACCTCATTTCTCATCTCCTTATGCTCGGGTTCTCCATTCCAGCCGCTTTAGTAGCAATCTCCCTCCTTGGAGAATCAGCACCTTTAACCTCCTGTTCCGTACAGGTTGCAATTTGTCCTGAGGATGAACGGGAAGAGTGGGAACCAATGAGAGACTAGCTCTAGGTGTTGGGACAGGCACAGGTCACTCTACTTGCCCATCAGGAAGAAGAATTAACCACAGGCTCAGCCTGCCGCCCGGGACCAGAATAGGGCCTGAAGCAATCCTGCCCTTTTGCGGCCAGCTCCCAAGAAAGCGAGTTGAAAAATGGAGCTCAGGGGCACTGCAATTCACAAACCTGCAGACTTATAAATGATAACTCTCGTCCACAAATATATTGAGGGAAGGCAACGAAGAGGATTGGAAAGCAAGGCAGAATTGCAGGAAACAGATTTCAGGAGGGAGATTCGAATCGCCTTTAAAGCACAGGAAAAGCGGCAAAACCTCGACAATGATGCCCTTGCCCAAAAAGGGCGTATGCGTTTTTTCCTGAATATATTCAGGAAAAAACGCATACGCCCATTTTGGCCAACCAAGCAACCTGGAAAGGCAAATCAGCGCTACAAAGAAGTCTCGCTTCCCATCGGTCAAAAGGGCCATGCTGAATAAAGTGTCAAAACCAGAAATGCAGGACAGGCCATGGAGAAACGGGAGCCTGGCTACGCTGATGGGAGGGATGTAAATTGCCAACAGCCACTCTGGAGAAGTGTACGGTGTGTCCTGAAACATCTAAAAAACTCAGCTTAGAGAGCACAGGGCACTTCCACTCATGGGTGTATAAATTGGGAAAACTAAAAATCAGCAAGACACAGGCACCCCAAAGTTTAGGGCTGCTCTGTTGACAAGAACCTCCACTTCGTTACACCTTAAATATCCCAGGAAAGAGAAAAATGGATAAAGAAGTTGTGGTCCTTATGTACAATGGAATATCACTCAGCCATGAAATCAACGTCATAAGGCTAGTAGCAGCATGATGAGTGGATTTAGGTACGACGATTCTAAGTGAAATAAGTCACACAAAAAAAGACACTTATCATAAGATATCACTTATAGAGGGAATGTATAAACCGCTACCCTTGAACTGAATTACAAAACAGAACAGAGTCCCACGTTTAGAAAACACACTATGGCTGCTTAACGGGAAAGGTGAGGTGGGGTGATGCATAAAACAAGGGTTTCAAATTAGGTCAGATACTGTTCCATAAACCCAATATGTAATAGACAAGACCTACTCCTTGATCAGTGAATTGGACTCAACACCCCCTATTCACCGCCCAAGGATATATCTGACTAGTAAGAATCTTAAAACCTATGTTTTGATATCTCTCTGTAAGTGAGTCAAGTGGGTGTAAAGCGGCAGAAACACAGCAGTGAAAAGCAGCTAAACCCCATTATAAAAATCAATTATTTTAAAAACCCGTGAAACAAAGACAGTGAAAGAGAGAGAAATTCTTACAAAATTCGTTCAGGGGCTGTGATTCCACCTGGATTGACCATATCTAGACCCACAGCTGATGGAGACATAAGGGTGGACACTCTTGGGGCTGAGAGGTTTGGTGAGGTTGGGTGAGGAAATGCAGACCCTTTAAAATAATACTGCGTGGTTCCCATTCCATGGGTCCCAAATCTCCAGGTTCAAGGGCATCTTCCTACATCGAAAACATGCATGAGAAACCCAGAAGATGGTACACCGTGTGATCGGGAAAGGTTTCCAAAACGCACCTCATTTCTCATCTCCTTATGCTCGGGTTCGCCATTCCAGCCGCTTTAATAGCAATCTCCCTCCTTGGAGAATCAGCACCTTTAACCTCCTGTTCCGTACAGGTTGCAATTTGTCCTGAGGATGAACGGGAAGAGTGGGAACCAATGAGAGACTAGCTCTAGGTGTTGGGACAGGCACAGGTCACTCTACTTCCCCATCAGGAAGAAGAATTAACCACAGGCTCAGCCTGCCGCCCGGGACCAGAATAGGGCCTGAAGCAATCCTGCGCTTTTGCGGCCAGCTCCCAAGAAAGCGAGTTGAAAAATGGAGCTCAGGGGCACTGCAATTCACAAACCTGCAGACTTATAAATGATAACTCTCGTCCACAAATATATTGAGGGAAGGCAACGAAGAGGATTGGAAAGCAAGGCAGAATTGCAGGAAACAGATTTCAGGAGGGAGATTCGAATCGCCTTTAAAGCACAGGAAAAGCGGCAAAACCTCGACAATGATGCCCTTGGCCAAAAAGGGCGTATGCGTTTTTTCCTGAATATATTCAGGAAAAAACGCATACGCCCTTTTTGGCCAACCAAGCAACCTGGAAAGGCAAATCAGCGCTACAAAGAAGTCTCGCTTCCCATCGGTCAAAAGGGCCATGCTGAATAAAGTGTCAAAACCAGAAATGCAGGACAGGCCATGGAGAAACGGGAGCCTGGCTACGCTGATGGGAGGGATGTAAATTGCCAACAGCCACTCTGGAGAAGTGTACGGTGTGTCCTGAAACATCTAAAAAACTCAGCTTAGAGAGCACAGGGCACTTCCACTCATGGGCGTATAAATTGGGAAAACTAAAAATCAGCAAGACACAGGCACCCCAAAGTTTAGGGCTGCTCTGTTGACAAGAACCTCCACTTCGTTACACCTTAAATATCCCAGGAAAGAGAAAAATGGATAAAGAAGTTGTGGTCCTTATGTACAATGGAATATCTCTCAGCCATGAAATCAACGTCATAAGGCTAGTAGCAGCATGATGAGTGGATTTAGGTACGACGATTCTAAGTGAAATAAGTCACACAGAAAAAGACACTTATCATAAGATATCACTTATAGAGGGAATGTATAAACCGCTACCCCTGAACTGAATTACAAAACACAACAGAGTCCCACGTTTAGAAAACACACTATGGCTGCTTAACGGGAAAGGTGAGGTGGGGTGATGCATAAAACAAGGGTTTCAAATTAGGTCAGATACCGATCCATAAACCCAATATGTAATAGAAAAGACCTACTCCATGATCAGTGAATTGGACTCAACACCCCCTATTCACCGCCCAAGAATATATCTGACTAGTAAGAAGCTTAAAACCTATGTTTTGATATCTCTCTGTAAGTGAGTCAAGTGGGTGTAAAGCGGCAGAAACACAGCAGTGAAAAGCAGCTAAACCCCATTATAAAAATCAATTACTTTTAAAAACCCGTGAAACAAAGACAGTGAAAGAGAGGGAAATTCTTACAAAATTCGTTCAGGGGCTGTGATGCCACCTGGATTGACCATATCTAGACCCACAGCTGATGGAGACATAAGGGTGGACACTCTTGGGTCTGAGAGGTTTGGTGAGGTTGGGTGAGGAAACGCAGACCCTTTAAAGTAATACTGCGTGGTTCCCATCCCATGGGTCCCAAATCTCCAGGTTCAAGGGCATCTTCCTACATCGAAAACATGCATGAGAAACCCAGAAGATGGTACACCGTGTGATCGGGAAAGGTTTCCAAAACGCACCTCATTTCTCATCTCCTTATGCTCGGGTTCTCCATTCCAGCCGCTTTAGTAGCAATCTCCCTCCTTGGAGAATCAGCACCTTTAACCTCCTGTTCCGTACAGGTTGCAATTTGTCCTGAGGATGAACGGGAAGAGTGGGAACCAATGAGAGACTAGCTCTAGGTGTTGGGACAGGCACAGGTCACTCTACTTGCCCATCAGGAAGAAGAATTAACCACAGGCTCAGCCTGCCGCCCGGGACCAGAATAGGGCCTGAAGCAATCCTGCCCTTTTGCGGCCAGCTCCCAAGAAAGCGAGTTGAAAAATGGAGCTCAGGGGCACTGCAATTCACAAACCTGCAGACTTATAAATGATAACTCTCGTCCACAAATATATTGAGGGAAGGCAACGAAGAGGATTGGAAAGCAAGGCAGAATTGCAGGAAACAGATTTCAGGAGGGAGATTCGAATCGCCTTTAAAGCACAGGAAAAGCGGCAAAACCTCGACAATGATGCCCTTGCCCAAAAAGGGCGTATGCGTTTTTTCCTGAATATATTCAGGAAAAAACGCATACGCCCATTTTGGCCAACCAAGCAACCTGGAAAGGCAAATCAGCGCTACAAAGAAGTCTCGCTTCCCATCGGTCAAAAGGGCCATGCTGAATAAAGTGTCAAAACCAGAAATGCAGGACAGGCCATGGAGAAACGGGAGCCTGGCTACGCTGATGGGAGGGATGTAAATTGCCAACAGCCACTCTGGAGAAGTGTACGGTGTGTCCTGAAACATCTAAAAAACTCAGCTTAGAGAGCACAGGGCACTTCCACTCATGGGTGTATAAATTGGGAAAACTAAAAATCAGCAAGACACAGGCACCCCAAAGTTTAGGGCTGCTCTGTTGACAAGAACCTCCACTTCGTTACACCTTAAATATCCCAGGAAAGAGAAAAATGGATAAAGAAGTTGTGGTCCTTATGTACAATGGAATATCACTCAGCCATGAAATCAACGTCATAAGGCTAGTAGCAGCATGATGAGTGGATTTAGGTACGACGATTCTAAGTGAAATAAGTCACACAAAAAAAGACACTTATCATAAGATATCACTTATAGAGGGAATGTATAAACCGCTACCCTTGAACTGAATTACAAAACAGAACAGAGTCCCACGTTTAGAAAACACACTATGGCTGCTTAACGGGAAAGGTGAGGTGGGGTGATGCATAAAACAAGGGTTTCAAATTAGGTCAGATACTGTTCCATAAACCCAATATGTAATAGACAAGACCTACTCCTTGATCAGTGAATTGGACTCAACACCCCCTATTCACCGCCCAAGGATATATCTGACTAGTAAGAATCTTAAAACCTATGTTTTGATATCTCTCTGTAAGTGAGTCAAGTGGGTGTAAAGCGGCAGAAACACAGCAGTGAAAAGCAGCTAAACCCCATTATAAAAATCAATTATTTTAAAAACCCGTGAAACAAAGACAGTGAAAGAGAGAGAAATTCTTACAAAATTCGTTCAGGGGCTGTGATTCCACCTGGATTGACCATATCTAGACCCACAGCTGATGGAGACATAAGGGTGGACACTCTTGGGGCTGAGAGGTTTGGTGAGGTTGGGTGAGGAAATGCAGACCCTTTAAAATAATACTGCGTGGTTCCCATTCCATGGGTCCCAAATCTCCAGGTTCAAGGGCATCTTCCTACATCGAAAACATGCATGAGAAACCCAGAAGATGGTACACCGTGTGATCGGGAAAGGTTTCCAAAACGCACCTCATTTCTCATCTCCTTATGCTCGGGTTCGCCATTCCAGCCGCTTTAATAGCAATCTCCCTCCTTGGAGAATCAGCACCTTTAACCTCCTGTTCCGTACAGGTTGCAATTTGTCCTGAGGATGAACGGGAAGAGTGGGAACCAATGAGAGACTAGCTCTAGGTGTTGGGACAGGCACAGGTCACTCTACTTCCCCATCAGGAAGAAGAATTAACCACAGGCTCAGCCTGCCGCCCGGGACCAGAATAGGGCCTGAAGCAATCCTGCCCTTTTGCGGCCAGCTCCCAAGAAAGCGAGTTGAAAAATGGAGCTCAGGGGCACTGCAATTCACAAACCTGCAGACTTATAAATGATAACTCTCGTCCAAAAATATATTGAGGGAAGGCAACGAAGAGGATTGGAAAGCAAGGCAGAATTGCAGGAAACAGATTTCAGGAGGGAGATTCGAATCGCCTTTAAAGCACAGGAAAAGCGGCAAAACCTCGACAATGATGCCCTTGGCCAAAAAGGGCGTATGCGTTTTTTCCTGAATATATTCAGGAAAAAACGCATACGCCCTTTTTGGCCAACCAAGCAACCTGGAAAGGCAAATCAGCGCTACAAAGAAGTCTCGCTTCCCATCGGTCAAAAGGGCCATGCTGAATAAAGTGTCAAAACCAGAAATGCAGGACAGGCCATGGAGAAACGGGAGCCTGGCTACGCTGATGGGAGGGATGTAAATTGCCAACAGCCACTCTGGAGAAGTGTACGGTGTGTCCTGAAACATCTAAAAAACTCAGCTTAGAGAGCACAGGGCACTTCCACTCATGGGTGTATAAATTGGGAAAACTAAAAATCAGCAAGACACAGGCACCCCAAAGTTTAGGGCTGCTCTGTTGACAAGAACCTCCACTTCGTTACACCTTAAATATCCCAGGAAAGAGAAAAATGGATAAAGAAGTTGTGGTCCTTATGTACAATGGAATATCACTCAGCCATGAAATCAACGTCATAAGGCTAGTAGCAGCATGATGAGTGGATTTAGGTACGACGATTCTAAGTGAAATAAGTCACACAGAAAAAGACACTTATCGTAAGATATCACTTATAGAGGGAATGTATAAACCGCTACCCCTGAACTGAATTACAAAACAGAACAGAGTCCCACGTTTAGAAAACACACTATGGCTGCTTAACGGGAAAGGTGAGGTGGGGTGATGCATAAAACAAGGGTTTCAAATTAGGTCAGATACCGTTCCATAAACCCAATATGTAATAGACAAGACCTACTCCTTGATCAGTGAATTGGACTCAACACCCCCTATTCACCGCCCAAGAATATATCTGACTAGTAAGAATCTTAAAACCTATGTTTTGATATCTCTCTGTAAGTGAGTCAAGTGGGTGTAAAGCGGCAGAAACACAGCAGTGAAAAGCAGCTAAACCCCATTATAAAAATCAATTACTTTTAAAAACCCGTGAAACAAAGACAGTGAAAGAGAGAGAAATTCTTACAAAATTCGTTCAGGGGCTGTGATGCCACCTGGATTGACGATATCTAGACCCACAGCTGATGGAGACATAAGGGTGGACACTCTAGGGGCTGAGAGGTTTGGTGAGGTTGGGTGAGGAAACGCAGACCCTTTAAATTAATACTGCGTGGTTCCCATCCCATGGCTCTCAAATCTCCAGATTCAAGGGCATCTTCCTACATCGAAAACATGCATGAGAAACCCAGAAGATGGTACACCGTGTGATCGGGAAAGGTTTCCAAAACGCACCTCATTTCTCATCTCCTTATGCTCGGGTTCGCCATTCCAGCCGCTTTAGTAGCAATCTCCCTCCTTGGAGAATCAGCACCTTTAACCTCCTGTTCTGTACAGGTTGCAATTTGTCCTGAGGATGAACGGGAAGAGTGGGAACCAATGAGAGACTAGCTCTAGGTGTTGGGACAGGCACAGGTCACTCTACTTCCCCATCAGGAAGAAGAATTTACCACAGGCTCAGCCTGCCGCCGGGACCAGAATAGGGCCTGAAGCAATCCTGCGCTTTTGCGGCCAGCTCCCAAGAAAGCGAGTTGAAAAATGGAGCTCAGGGGCACTGCAATTCACAAACCTGCAGACTTATAAATGATAACTCTCGTCCACAAATATATTGAGGGAAGGCAATGAAGAGGATTGGAAAGCAAGGCAGAATTGCAGGAAACAGATTTCAGGAGGGAGATTCGAATCGCCTTTAAAGCACAGGAAAAGCGGCAAAACCTCGACAATGATGCCCTTGGCCAAAAAGGGCGTATGCGTTTTTTCCTGAATATATTCAGGAAAAAACGCATACGCCCTTTTTGGCCAACCAAGCAACCTGGAAAGGCAAATCAGCGCTACAAAGAAGTCTCGCTTCCCATCGGTCAAAAGGGCCATGCCGAATAAAGTGTCAAAACCAGAAATGCAGGACAGGCCATGGAGAAACGGGAGCCTGGCTACGCTGATGGGAGGGATGTAAATTGCCAACAGCCACTCTGGAGAAGTGTACGGTGTGTCCTGAAACATCTAAAAAACTCAGCTTAGAGAGCACAGGGCACTTCCCCTCATGGGCGTATAAATTGGGAAAACTAAAAATCAGCAAGACACAGGCACCCCAAAGTTTAGGGCTGCTCTGTTGACAAGAACCTCCACTTCGTTACACCTTAAATATCCCAGGAAAGAGAAAAATGGATAAAGAAGTTGTGGTCCTTATGTACAATGGAATATCACTCAGCCATGAAATCAACGTCATAAGGCTAGTAGCAGCATGATGAGTGGATTTAGGTACGACGATTCTAAGTGAAATAAGTCACACAGAAAAAGACACTTATCATAAGATATCACTTATAGAGGGAATGTATAAACCGCTACCTCTGAACTGAATTACAAAACAGAACAGAGTCCCACGTTTAGAAAACACACTATGGCTGCTTAAGGGGAAAGGTGAGGTGGGGTGATGCATAAAACAAGGGTTTCAAATTAGGTCAGATACCGATCCATAAACCCAATATGTAATAGACAAGACCTACTCCATGATCAGTGAATTGGACTCAACACCTCCTATTCACCGCCCAAGAATATATCTGACTAGTAAGAATCTTAAAACCTATGTTTTGATATCTCTCTGTAAGTGAGTCAAGTGGGTGTAAAGCGGCAGAAACACAGCAGTGAAAAGCAGCTAAACCCCATTATAAAAATCAATTACTTTTAAAAACCCGTGAAACAAAGACAGTGAAAGAGAGGGAAATTCTTACAAAATTCGTTCAGGGGCTGTGATGCCACCTGGATTGACGATATCTAGACCCACAGCTGATGGAGACATAAGGGTGGACACTCTTGGGTCTGAGAGGTTTGATGAGGTTGGGTGAGGAAACGCAGACCCTTTAAAGTAATACTGCGTGGTTCCCATCCCATGGGTCCCAAATCTCCAGGTTCAAGGGCATCTTCCTACATCGAAAACATGCATGAGAAACCCAGAAGATGGTACACCGTGTGATCGGGAAAGGTTTCCAAAACGCACCTCATTTCTCATCTCCTTATGCTCGGGTTCTCCATTCCAGCCGCTTTAGTAGCAATCTCCCTCCTTGGAGAATCAGCACCTTTAACCTCCTGTTCCGTACAGGTTGCAATTTGTCCTGAGGATGAACGGGAAGAGTGGGAACCAATGAGAGACTAGCTCTAGGTGTTGGGACAGGCACAGGTCACTCTACATCCCCATCAGGAAGAAGAATTAACCACAGGCTCAGCCTGCCGCCCGGGACCAGAATAGGGCCTGAAGCAATCCTGCCCTTTTGCGGCCAGCTCCCAAGAAAGCGAGTTGAAAAATTGAGCTCAGGGGCACTGCAATTCACAAACCTGCAGACTTATAAATGATAACTCTCGTCCACAAATATATTGAGGGAAGGCAATGAAGAGGATTGGAAAGCAAGCCAGAATTGCAGGAAACAGATTTCAGGAGGGAGATTCGAATCGCCTTTAAAGCACAGGAAAAGCGGCAAAACCTCGACAATGATGCCCTTGGCCAAAAAGGGCGTATGCGTTTTTTCCTGAATATATTCAGGAAAAAACGCATACGCCCTTTTTGGCCAACCAAGCAACCTGGAAAGGCAAATCAGCGCTACAAAGAAGTCTCGCTTCCCATCGGTCAAAAGGGCCATGCCGAATAAAGTGTCAAAACCAGAAATGCAGGACAGGCCATGGAGAAACGGGAGCCTGGCTACGCTGATGGGAGGGATGTAAATTGCCAACAGCCACTCTGGAGAAGTGTACGGTGTGTCCTGAAACATCTAAAAAACTCAGCTTAGAGAGCACAGGGCACTTCCACTCATGGGCGTATAAATTGGGAAAACTAAAAATCAGCAAGACACAGGCACCCCAAAGTTTAGGGCTGCTCTGTTGACAAGAACCTCCACTTCGTTACACCTTAAATATCCAAGGAAAGAGAAAAATGGATAAAGAAGTTGTGGTCCTTATGTACAATGGGATATCACTCAGCCATGAAATCAACGTCATAAGGCTAGTAGCAGCATGATGAGTGGATTTAGGTACGACGATTCTAAGTGAAATAAGTCACACAGAAAAAGACACTTATCATAAGATATCACTTATAGAGGGAATGTAAAAACCGCTACCCTTGAACTGAATTACAAAACAGAACAGAGTCCCACGTTTAGAAAACACACTATGGCTGCTTAAGGTGAAAGGTGAGGTGGGGTGATGCATAAAACAAGGGTTTCAAATTAGGTCAGATACCGATCCATAAACCCAATATGTAATAGACAAGACCTACTCCATGATCAGTGAATTGGACTCAACACCTCCTATTCACCGCCCAAGAATATATCTGACTAGTAAGAATCTTAAAACCTATATTTTGATATCTCTCTGTAAGTGAGTCAAGTGGGTGTAAAGCGGCAGAAACACAGCAGTGAAAAGCAGCTAAACCCCATTATAAAAATCAATTACTTTTAAAAACCCGTGAAACAAAGACAGTGAAAGAGAGGGAAATTCTTACAAAATTCGTTCAGGGGCTGTGATGCCACCTGGATTGACCATATCTAGACCCACAGCTGATGGAGACATAAGGGTGGACACTCTTGGGTCTGAGAGGTTTGGTGAGGTTGGGTGAGGAAACGCAGACCCTTTAAAGTAATACTGCGTGGTTCCCATCCCATGGGTCCCAAATCTCCAGGTTCAAGGGCATCTTCCTACATCGAAAACATGCATGAGAAACCCAGAAGATGGTACACCGTGTGATCGGGAAAGGTTTCCAAAACGCACCTCATTTCTCATCTCCTTATGCTCGGGTTCTCCATTCCAGCCGCTTTAGTAGCAATCTCCCTCCTTGGAGAATCAGCACCTTTAACCTCCTGTTCCGTACAGGTTGCAATTTGTCCTGAGGATGAACGGGAAGAGTGGGAACCAATGAGAGACTAGCTCTAGGTGTTGGGACAGGCACAGGTCACTCTACTTCCCCATCAGGAAGAAGAATTAACCACAGGCTCAGCCTGCCGCCCGGGACCAGAATAGGGAATGAAGCAATCCTGCCCTTTTGCGGCCAGCTCCCAAGAAAGCGAGTTGAAAAATGGAGCTCAGGGGCACTGCAATTCACAAACCTGCAGACTTATAAATGATAACTCTCGTCCACAAATATATTGAGGGAAGGCAACGAAGAGGATTGGAAAGCAAGGCAGAATTGCAGGAAACAGATTTCAGGAGGGAGATTCGAATCGCCTTTAAAGCACAGGAAAAGCGGCAAAACCTCGACAATGATGCCCTTGGCCAAAAAGGGCGTATGCGTTTTTTCCTGAATATATTCAGGAAAAAACGCATACGCCCTTTTTGGCCAACCAAGCAACCTGGAAAGGCAAATCAGCGCTACAAAGGAGTCTGGCTTCCCATCGTTCAAAAGGGCCATGCTGAATAAAGTGTCAAAACCAGAAATGCAGGACAGGCCATGGAGAAACGGGAGCCTGGCTACGCTGATGGGAGGGATGTAAATTGCCAACAGCCACTCTGGAGAAGTGTACGGTGTGTCCTGAAACATCTAAAAAACTCAGCTTAGAGAGCACAGGGCACTTCCACTCATGGGCGTATAAATTGGGAAAACTAAAAATCAGCAAGACACAGGCACCCCAAAGTTTAGGGCTGCTCTGTTGACAAGAACCTCCACTTCGTTACACCTTAAATATCCCAGGAAAGAGAAAAATGGATAAAGAAGTTGTGGTCCTTATGTACAATGGAATATCACTCAGCCATGAAATCAACGTCATAAGGCTAGTAGCAGCATGATGAGTGGATTTAGGTACGACGATTCTAAGTGAAATAAGTCACACAGAAAAAGACACTTATCATAAGATATCACTTATAGAGGGAATGTAAAAACCGCTACCCTTGAACTGAATTACAAAACAGAACAGAGTCCCACGTTTAGAAAACACACTATGGCTGCTTAAGGGGAAAGGTGAGGTGGGGTGATGCATAAAACAAGGGTTTCAAATTAGGTCAGATACCGATCCATAAACCCAATATGTAATAGACAAGACCTACTCCATGATCAGTGAATTGGACTCAACACCCCCTATTCACCGCCCAAGAATATATCTGACTAGTAAGAATCTTAAAACCTATGTTTTGATATCTCTCTGTAAGTGAGTCAAGTGGGTGTAAAGCGGCAGAAACACAGCAGTGAAAAGCAGCTAAACCCCATTATAAAAATCAATTACTTTTAAAAACCCGTGAAACAAAGACAGTGAAAGAGAGGGAAATTCTTACAAAATTCGTTCAGGGGCTGTGATGCCACCTGGATTGACGATATCTAGACCCACAGCTGATGGAGACATAAAGGTGGACACTCTTGGGTCTGAGAGATTTGGTGAGGTTGGGTAAGGAAACGCAGACCCTTTAAAGTAATACGGCGTGGTTCCCATCCCATGGGTCCCAAATCTCCAGGTTCAAGGGCATCTTCCTACATCGAAAACATGCATGAGAAACCCAGAAGATGGTACACCGTGTGATCGGGAAAGGTTTCCAAAACGCACCTCATTTCTCATCTCCTTATGCTCGGGTTCGCCATTCCAGCCGCTTTAGTAGCAATCTCCCTCCTTGGAGAATCAGCACCTTTAACCTCCTGTTCCGTACAGGTTGCAATTTGTCCTGAGGATGAACGGGAAGAGTGGGAACCAATGAGAGACTAGCTCTAGGTGTTGGGACAGGCACAGGTCACTCTACTTCCCCATCAGGAAGAAGAATTAACCACAGGCTCAGCCTGCCGCCCGGGACCAGAATAGGGCCTGAAGCAATCCTGCGCTTCTGCGGCCAGCTCCCAAGAAAGCGAGTTGAAAAATGGAGCTCAGGGGCACTGCAATTCACAAACCTGCAGACTTAGAAATGATAACTCTCGTCCACAAATATATTGAGGGAAGGCAACGAAGAGGATTGGAAAGCAAGGCAGAATTGCAGGAAACAGATTTCAGGAGGGAGATTCGAATCGCCTTTAAAGCACAGGAAAAGCGGCAAAACCTCGACAATGATGCCCTTGGCCAAAAAGGGCGTATGCGTTTTTTCCTGAATATATTCAGGAAAAAACGCATACGCCCTTTTTGGCCAACCAAGCAACCTGGAAAGGCAAATCAGCGCTACAAAGAAGTCTCGCTTCCCATCGGTCAAAAGGGCCATGCTGAATAAAGTGTCAAAACCAGAAATGCAGGACAGGCCATGGAGAAACGGGAGCCTGGCTACGCTGATGGGAGGGATGTAAATTGCCAACAGCCACTCTGGAGAAGTGTACGGTGTGTCCTGAAACATCTAAAAAACTCAGCTTAGAGAGCACAAGGCACTTCCACTCATGGGCGTATAAATTGGGAAAACTAAAAATCAGCAAGACACAGGCACCCCAAAGTTTAGGGCTGCTCTGTTGACAAGAACCTCCACTTCGTTACACCTTAAATATCCCAGGAAAGAGAAAAATGGATAAAGAAGTTGTGGTCCTTATGTACAATGGAATATCACTCAGCCATGAAATCAACGTCATAAGGCTAGTAGCAGCATGATGAGTGGATTTAGGTACGACGATTCTAAGTGAAATAAGTCACACAGAAAAAGACACTTATCATAAGATATCACTTATAGAGGGAATGTATAAACCGCTACCCTTGAACTGAATTACAAAACAGAACAGAGTCCCTCGTTTAGAAAACACACTATGGCTGCTTAACGGGAAAGGTGAGGTGGGGTGATGCATAAAACAAGGGTTTCAAATTAGGTCAGATACCGTTCCATAAACCCAATACGTAATAGACAAGACCTACTCCTTGATCAGTGAATTGGACTCAACACCCCCTATTCACCGCCCAAGAATATATCTGACTAGTAAGAATCTTAAAACCTATGTTTTGATATCTCTCTGTAAGTGAGTCAAGTGGGTGTAAAGCGGCAGAAACACAGCAGTGAAAAGCAGCTAAACCCCATTATAAAAATCAATTATTTTAAAAACCCGTGAAACAAAGACAGTGAAAGAGAGAGAAATTCTTACAAAATTCGTTCAGGGGCTGTGATGCCACCTGGATTGACCATATCTAGACCCACAGCTGATGGAGACATAAGGGTGGACACTCTTGGGTCTGAGAGGTTTGGTGAGGTTGGGTGAGGAAACGCAGACCCTTTAAAGTAATACTGCGTGGTTCCCATTCCATGGGTCCCAAATCTCCAGGTTCAAGGGCATCTTCCTACATCGAAAACATGCATGAGAAACCCAGAAGATGGTACACCGTGTGATCGGGAAAGGTTTCCAAAACGCACCTCATTTCTCATCTCCTTATGCTCGGGTTCGCCATTCCAGCCGCTTTAATAGCAATCTCCCTCCTTGGAGAATCAGCACCTTTAACCTCCTGTTCCGTACAGGTTGCAATTTGTCCTGAGGATGAACGGGAAGAGTGGGAACCAATGAGAGACTAGCTCTAGGTGTTGGGACAGGCACAGGTCACTCTACTTCCCCATCAGGAAGAAGAATTAACCACAGGCTCAGCCTGCCGCCCGGGACCAGAATAGGGCCTGAAGCAATCCTGCCCTTTTGCGGCCAGCTCCCAAGAAAGCGAGTTGAAAAATGGAGCTCAGGGGCACTGCAATTCACAAACCTGCAGACTTATAAATGATAACTCTCGTCCACAAATATATTGAGGGAAGGCAACGAAGAGGATTGGAAAGCAAGGCAGAATTGCAGGAAACAGATTTCAGGAGGGAGATTCGAATCGCCTTTAAAGCACAGGAAAAGCGGCAAAACCTCGACAATGATGCCCTTGGCCAAAAAGGGCGTATGCGTTTTTTCCTGAATATATTCAGGAAAAAACGCATACGCCCTTTTTGGCCAACCAAGCAACCTGGAAAGGCAAATCAGCGCTACAAAGAAGTCTGGCTTCCCATCGGTCAAAAGGGCCATGCTGAATAAAGTGTCAAAACCAGAAATGCAGGACAGGCCATGGAGAAACGGGAGCCTGGCTACGCTGATGGGAGGGATGTAAATTGCCAACAGCCACTCTGGAGAAGTGTACGGTGCGTCCTGAAACATCTAAAAAACTCAGCTTAGAGAGCACAGGGCACTTCCACTCATGGGTGTATAAATTGGGAAAACTAAAAATCAGCAAGACACAGGCACCCCAAAGTTTAGGGCTGCTCTGTTGACAAGAACCTCCACTTCGTTACACCTTAAATATCCCAGGAAAGAGAAAAATGGATAAAGAAGTTGTGGTCCTTATGTACAATGGAATATCACTCAGCCATGAAATCAACGTCATAAGGCTAGTAGCAGCATGATGAGTGGATTTAGGTACGACGATTCTAAGTGAAATAAGTCACACAGAAAAAGACACTTAGCGTAAGATATCACTTATAGAGGGAATGTATAAACCGCTACCCCTGAACTGAATTACAAAACAGAACAGAGTCCCACGTTTAGAAAACACACTATGGCTGCTTAACGGGAAAGGTGAGGTGGGGTGATGCATAAAACAAGGGTTTCAAATTAGGTCAGATACCGTTCCATAAACCCAATATGTAATAGACAAGACCTACTCCTTGATCAGTGAATTGGACTCAACACCCCCTATTCACCGCCCAAGAATATATCTGACTAGTAAGAATCTTAAAACCTATGTTTTGATATCTCTCTGTAAGTGAGTCAAGTGGGTGTAAAGCGGCAGAAACACAGCAGTGAAAAGCAGCTAAACCCCATTATAAAAATCAATTACTTTTAAAAACCCGTGAAACAAAGACAGTGAAAGAGAGAGAAATTCTTACAAAATTCGTTCAGGGGCTGTGATGCCACCTGGATTGACCATATCTAGACCCACAGCTGATGGAGACATAAGGGTGGACACTCTTGGGCCTGAGAGGTTTGGTGAGCTTGGGTGAGGAAACGCAGACCCTTTAAAGTAATACTGCGTGATATCCATCCCATGGGTCCCAAATCTCCAGGTTCAAGGGCATCTTCCTACATCGAAAACATGCATGAGAAACCCAGAAGATGGTACACCGTGTGATCGGAAAAGGTTTCCAAAACGCACCTCATTTCTCATCTCCTTGTGCTCGGGTTCGCCATTCCAGCCGCTTTAGTAGCAATCTCCCTCCTTGGAGAATCAGCACCTTTAACCTCCTGTTCCGTACAGGTTGCAATTTGTCCTGAGGATGAACGGGAAGAGTGGGAACCAACGAGAGACTACCTCTAGGTGTTGGGACAGGCACAGGTCACTCTACTTCCCCATCAGGAAGAAGAATTAACCACAGGCTCAGCCTGCCGCCCGGGACCAGAATAGGGCCTGAAGCAATCCTGCGCTTTTGCGGCCAGCTCCCAAGAAAGCGAGTTGAAAAATGGAGCTCAGGGGCACTGCAATTCACAAACCTGCAGACTTATAAATGATAACTCTCGTCCACAAATATATTGAGGGAAGGCAACGAAGAGGATTGGAAAGCAAGGCAGAATTGCAGGAAACAGATTTCAGGAGGGAGATTCGAATCGCCTTTAAAGCACAGGAAAAGCGGCAAAACCTCGACAATGATGCCCTTGGCCAAAAAGGGCGTATGCGTTTTTTCCTGAATATATTCAGGAAAAAACGCATACGCCCTTTTTGGCCAACCAAGCAACCTGGAAAGGCAAATCAGCGCTACAAAGAAGTCTGGCTTCCCATCGGTCAAAAGGGCCATGCTGAATAAAGTGTCAAAACCAGAAATGCAGGACAGGCCATGGAGAAACGGGAGCCTGGCTACGCTGATGGGAGGGATGTAAATTGCCAACAGCCACTCTGGAGAAGTGTACGGTGTGTCCTGAAACATCTAAAAAACTCAGCTTAGAGAGCACAGGGCACTTCCACTCATGGGCGTATAAATTGGGAAAACTAAAAATCAGCAAGACACAGGCACCCCAAAGTTTAGGGCTGCTCTGTTGACAAGAACCTCCACTTCGTTACACCTTAAATATCCCAGGAAAGAGAAAAATGGATAAAGAAGTTGTGGTCCTTATGTACAATGGAATATCACTCAGCCATGAAATCAACGTCATAAGGCTAGTAGCAGCATGATGAGTGGATTTAGGTACGACGATTCTAAGTGAAATAAGTCACACAGAAAAAGACACTTATCATAAGATATCACTTATAGAGGGAATGTAAAAACCGCTACCCTTGAACTGAATTACAAAACGGAACAGAGTCCCACGTTTAGAAAACACACTATGGCTGCTTAACGGGAAAGGTGAGGTGGGGTGATGCATAAAACAAGGGTTTCAAATTAGGTCAGATACCGTTCCATAAACCCAATATGTAATAGACAAGACCTACTCCTTGATCAGTGAATTGGACTCAACACCCCCTATTCACCGCCCAAGAATATAACTGACTAGTAAGAATCTTAAAACCTATGTTTTGATATCTCTCTGTAAGTGAGTCAAGTGGGTGTAAAGCGGCAGAAACACAGCAGTGAAAAGCAGCTAAACCCCATTATAAAAATCAATTACTTTCAAAAACCCGTGAAACAAAGACAGTGAAAGAGAGAGAAATTCTTACAAAATTCGTTCAGGGGCTGTGATGCCACCTGGATTGACCATATCTAGACCCACAGCTGATGGAGACATAGGGGTGGACACTCTTGGGGCTGAGAGGTTTGGTGAGGTTGGGTGAGGAAACGCAGACCCTTTAAAGTAATACTGCGTGGTTCCCATCCCATGGGTCCCAAATCTCCAGGTTCAAGGGCATCTTCCTACATCGAAAACATGCATGAGAAACCCAGAAGATGGTACACCGTGTGATCGGGAAAGGTTTCCAAAACGCACCTCATTTCTCATCTCCTTATGCTCGGGTTCGCCATTCCAGCCGCTTTAGTTGCAATCTCCCTCCTTGGAGAATCAACACCTTTAACCTCCTGTTCCGTACAGGTTGCAATTTGTCCTGAGGATGAACGGGAAGAGTGGGAACCAATGAGAGACTAGCTCTAGTTGTTGGGACAGGCACAGGTCACTCTACTTCCCCATCAGGAAGAAGAATTAACCACAGGCTCAGCCTGCCGCCCGGGACCAGAATAGGGCCTGAAGCAATCCTGCGCTTTTGCGGCCAGCTCCCAAGAAAGCGAGTTGAAAAATGGAGCTCAGGGGCACTGCAATTCACAAACCTGCAGACTTATAAATGATAACTCTCGTCCACAAATATATTGAGGGAAGGCAACGAAGAGGATTGGAAAGCAAGGCAGAATTGCAGGAAACAGATTTCAGGAGGGAGATTCGAATCGCCTTTAAAGCACAGGAAAAGCGGCAAAACCTCGACAATGATGCCCTTGGCCAAAAAGGGCGTATGCGTTTTTTCCTGAATATATTCAGGAAAAAACGCATACGCCCTTTTTGGCCAACCAAACAACCTGGAAAGGCAAATCAGCGCTACAAAGAAGTCTCGCTTCCCATCGGTCAAAAGGGCCATGCTGAATAAAGTGTCAAAACCAGAAATGCAGGACAGGCCATGGAGAAACGGGAGCCTGGCTACGCTGATGGGAGGGATGTAAATTGCCAACAGCCACTCTGGAGAAGTGTACGGTGTGTCCTGAAACATCTAAAAAACTGAGCTTAGAGAGCACTGGGCACTTCCACTCATGGGTGTATAAATTGGGAAAACTAAAAATCAGCAAGACACAGGCACCCCAAAGTTTACGGCTGCTCTGTTGACAAGAACCTCCACTTCGTTACACCTTAAGTATCCCAGGAAAGAGAAAAATGGATAAAGAAGTTGTGGTCCTTATGTACAATGGAATATCACTCAGCCATGAAATCAACGTCATAAGGCTAGTAGCAGCATGATGAGTGGATTTAGGTACGACGATTCTAAGTGAAATAAGTCACACAGAAAAAGACACTTATCATAAGATATCACTTATAGAGGGAATGTAAAAACCGCTACCCTTGAACTGAATTACAAAACAGAACAGAGTCCCACGTTTAGAAAACACACTATGGCTGCTTAACGGGAAAGGTGAGGTGGGGTGATGCATAAAACAAGGGTTTCAAATTAGGTCAGATACCGTTCCATAAACCCAATACGTAATAGCCAAGACCTACTCCTTGATCAGTGAATTGGACTCAAAACCCCTATTCACCGCCCAAGAATATATCTGACTAGTAAGAAGCTTAAAACCTATGTTTTGATATCTCTCTGTAAGTGAGTCAAGTGGGTGTAAAGCGGCAGAAACACAGCAGTGAAAAGCAGCTAAACCCCATTATAAAAATCAATTACTTTTAAAAACCCGTGAAACAAAGACAGTGAAAGAGAGAGAAATTCTTACAAAATTCGTTCAGGGGCTGTGATGCCACCTGGATTGACCATATCTAGACCCACAGCTGATGGAGACATAAGGGTGGACACTCTTGGGTCTGAGAGGTTTGGTGAGGTTGGGTGACGAAACGCAGACCCTTTAAAGTAATACTGCGTGATATCCATCCCATGGGTCCCAAATCTCCAGGTTCAAGGGCATCTTCCTACATCGAAAACATGCATGAGAAACCCAGAAGATGGTACACCGTGTGATCGGGAAAGGTTTCCAAAACGCACCTCATTTCTCATCTCCTTGTGCTCGGGTTCGCCATTCCAGCCGCTTTAGTAGCAATCTCCCTCCTTGGAGAATCAGCACCTTTAACCTCCTGTTCCGTACAGCTTGCAATTTGTCCTGAGGATGAACGGGAAGAGTGGGAACCAATGAGAGACTAGCTTTAGGTGTTGCGACAGGCACAGGTCACTCTACTTCCCCATCAGGAAGAAGAATTAACCACAGGCTCAGCCTGCCGCCCGGGACCAGAATAGGGCCTGAAGCAATCCTGCGCTTTTGCGGCCAGCTCCCAAGAAAGCGAGTTGAAAAATGGAGCTCAGGGGCACTGCAATTCACAAACCTGCAGACTTATAAATGATAACTCTCGTCCACAAATATATTGAGGGAAGGCAACGAAGAGGATTGGAAAGCAAGGCAGAATTGCAGGAAACAGATTTCAGGAGGGAGATTCGAACCGCCTTTAAAGCACAGGAAAAGCAGCAAAACCTCGACAATGATGCCCTTGGCCAAAAAGGGCGTATGCGTTTTTTCCTGAATATATTCAGGAAAAAACGCATACGCCCTTTTTGGCCAACCAAGCAACCTGGAAAGGCAAATCAGCGCTACAAAGAAGTCTCGCTTCCCATCGGTCAAAAGGGCCATGCCGAATAAAGTGTCAAAACCAGAAATGCAGGACAGGCCATGGAGAAACGGGAGCCTGGCTACGCTGATGGGAGGGATGTAAATTGCCAACAGCCACTCTGGAGAAGTGTACGGTGTGTCCTGAAACATCTAAAAAACTCAGCTTAGAGAGCACAGGGCACTTCCACTCATGGGCGTATAAATTGGGAAAACTAAAAATCAGCAAGACACAGGCACCCCAAAGTTTACGGCTGCTCTGTTGACAAGAACCTCCACTTCGTTACACCTTAAATATCCCAGGAAAGAGAAAAATGGATAAAGAAGTTGTGGTCCTTATGTACAATGGAATATCACTCAGCCATGAAATCAACGTCATAAGGCTAGTAGCAGCATGATGAGTGGATTTAGGTACGACGATTCTAAGTGAAATAAGTCACACAGAAAAAGACACTTATCATAAGATATCACTTATAGAGGGAATGTATAAACCGCTACCCTTGAACTGAATTACAAAACAGAACAGAGTCCCACGTTTAGAAAACACACTATGGCTGCTTAACGGGAAAGGTGAGGTGGGGTGATGCATAAAACAAGGGTTTCAAATTAGGTCAGATACCGTTCCATAAACCCAATATGTAATAGACAAGACCTACTCCTTGATCAGTGAATTGGACTCAACACCCCCTATTCACCGCCCAAGAATATATCTGACTAGTAAGAATCTTAAAACCTATGTTTTGATATCTCTCTGTAAGTGAGTCAAGTGGGTGTAAAGCGGCAGAAACACAGCAGTGAAAAGCAGCTAAACCCCATTATAAAAATCAATTACTTTTAAAAACCCGTGAAACAAAGACAGTGAAAGAGAGAGAAATTCTTACAAAATTCGTTCAGGGGCTGTGATGCCACCTGGATTGACCATATCTAGACCCACAGCTGATGGAGACATAAGGGTGGACACTCTTGGGCCTGAGAGGTTTGGTGAGGTTGGGTGAGGAAACGCAGACCCTTTAAAGTAATACTGCGTGATATCCATCCCATGGGTCCCAAATCTCCAGGTTCAAGGGCATCTTCCTACATCAAAAACATGCATGAGAAACCCAGAAGATGGTACACCGTGTGATCGGAAAAGGTTTCCAAAACGCACCTCATTTCTCATCTCCTTGTGCTCGGGTTCGCCATTCCAGCCGCTTTAGTAGCAATCTCCCTCCTTGGAGAATCAGCACCTTTAACCTCCTGTTCCGTACAGGTTGCAATTTGTCCTGAGGATGAACGGGAAGAGTGGGAACCAATGAGAGACTAGCTCTAGGTGTTGGGACAGGCACAGGTCACTCTACTTTCCCATCAGGAAGAAGAATTAACCACAGGCTCAGCCTGCCGCCCGGGACCAGAATAGGGCCTGAAGCAATCCTGCGCTTTTGCGGCCAGCTCCCAAGAAAGCGAGTTGAAAAATGGAGCTCAGGGGCACTGCAATTCACAAACCTGCAGACTTATAAATGATAACTCTCGTCCACAAATATATTGAGGGAAGGCAACGAAGAGGATTGGAAAGCAAGGCAGAATTGCAGGAAACAGATTTCAGGAGGGAGATTCGAATCGCCTTTAAAGCACAGGAAAAGCGGCAAAACCTCGACAATGATGCCCTTGGCCAAAAAGGGCGTATGCGTTTTTTCCTGAATATATTCAGGAAAAAACGCATACGCCCTTTTTGGCCAACCAAGCAACCTGGAAAGGCAAATCAGCGCTACAAAGAAGTCTCGCTTCCCATCGGTCAAAAGGGCCATGCTGAATAAAGTGTCAAAACCAGAAATGCAGGACAGGCCATGGAGAAACGGGAGCCTGGCTACGCTGATGGGAGGGATGTAAATTGCCAACAGCCACTCTGGAGAAGTGTACGGTGTGTCCTGAAACATCTAAAAAACTCAGCTTAGAGAGCACAAGGCACTTCCACTCATGGGCGTATAAATTGGGAAAACTAAAAATCAGCAAGACACAGGCACCCCAAAGTTTAGGGCTGCTCTGTTGACAAGAACCTCCACTTCGTTACACCTTAAATATCCCAGGAAAGAGAAAAATGGATAAAGAAGTTGTGGTCTTTATGTACAATGGAATATCACTCAGCCATGAAATCAACGTCATAAGGCTAGTAGCAGCATGATGAGTGGATTTAGGTACGACGATTCTAAGTGAAATAAGTCACACAGAAAAAGACACTTATCATAAGATATCACTTATAGAGGGAATGTATAAACCGCTACACTTGAACTGAATTACAAAACAGAACAGAGTCCCTCGTTTAGAAAACACACTATGGCTGCTTAACGGGAAAGGTGAGGTGGGGTGATGCATAAAACAAGGGTTTCAAATTAGGTCAGATACCGTTCCATAAACCCAATACGTAATAGACAAGACCTACTCCTTGATCAGTGAATTGGACTCAACACCCCCTATTCACCGCCCAAGAATATATCTGACTAGTAAGAATCTTAAAACCTATGTTTTGATATCTCTCTGTAAGTGAGTCAAGTGGGTGTAAAGCGGCAGAAACACAGCAGTGAAAAGCAGCTAAACCCCATTATAAAAATCAATTATTTTAAAAACCCGTGAAACAAAGACAGTGAAAGAGAGAGAAATTCTTACAAAATTCGTTCAGGGGCTGTGATGCCACCTGGATTGACCATATCTAGACCCACAGCTGATGGAGACATAAGGGTGGACACTCTTGGGTCTGAGAGGTTTGGTGAGGTTGGGTGAGGAAACGCAGACCCTTTAAAGTAATACTGCGTGGTTCCCATTCCATGGGTCCCAAATCTCCAGGTTCAAGGGCATCTTCCTACATCGAAAACATGCATGAGAAACCCAGAAGATGGTACACCGTGTGATCGGGAAAGGTTTCCAAAACGCACCTCATTTCTCATCTCCTTATGCTCGGGTTCGCCATTCCAGCCGCTTTAATAGCAATCTCCCTCCTTGGAGAATCAGCACCTTTAACCTCCTGTTCCGTACAGGTTGCAATTTGTCCTGAGGATGAACGGGAAGAGTGGGAACCAATGAGAGACTAGCTCTAGGTGTTGGGACAGGCACAGGTCACTCTACTTCCCCATCAGGAAGAAGAATTAACCACAGGCTCAGCCTGCCGCCCGGGACCAGAATAGGGCCTGAAGCAATCCTGCCCTTTTGCGGCCAGCTCCCAAGAAAGCGAGTTGAAAAATGGAGCTCAGGGGCACTGCAATTCACAAACCTGCAGACTTATAAATGATAACTCTCGTCCACAAATATATTGAGGGAAGGCAACGAAGAGGATTGGAAAGCAAGGCAGAATTGCAGGAAACAGATTTCAGGAGGGAGATTCGAATCGCCTTTAAAGCACAGGAAAAGCGGCAAAACCTCGACAATGATGCCCTTGGCCAAAAAGGGCGTATGCGTTTTTTCCTGAATATATTCAGGAAAAAACGCATACGCCCTTTTTGGCCAACCAAGCAACCTGGAAAGGCAAATCAGCGCTACAAAGAAGTCTGGCTTCCCATCGGTCAAAAGGGCCATGCTGAATAAAGTGTCAAAACCAGAAATGCAGGACAGGCCATGGAGAAACGGGAGCCTGGCTACGCTGATGGGAGGGATGTAAATTGCCAACAGCCACTCTGGAGAAGTGTACGGTGCGTCCTGAAACATCTAAAAAACTCAGCTTAGAGAGCACAGGGCACTTCCACTCATGGGTGTATAAATTGGGAAAACTAAAAATCAGCAAGACACAGGCACCCCAAAGTTTAGGGCTGCTCTGTTGACAAGAACCTCCACTTCGTTACACCTTAAATATCCCAGGAAAGAGAAAAATGGATAAAGAAGTTGTGGTCCTTATGTACAATGGAATATCACTCAGCCATGAAATCAACGTCATAAGGCTAGTAGCAGCATGATGAGTGGATTTAGGTACGACGATTCTAAGTGAAATAAGTCACACAGAAAAAGACACTTAGCGTAAGATATCACTTATAGAGGGAATGTATAAACCGCTACCCCTGAACTGAATTACAAAACAGAACAGAGTCCCACGTTTAGAAAACACACTATGGCTGCTTAACGGGAAAGGTGAGGTGGGGTGATGCATAAAACAAGGGTTTCAAATTAGGTCAGATACCGTTCCATAAACCCAATATGTAATAGACAAGACCTACTCCTTGATCAGTGAATTGGACTCAACACCCCCTATTCACCGCCCAAGAATATATCTGACTAGTAAGAATCTTAAAACCTATGTTTTGATATCTCTCTGTAAGTGAGTCAAGTGGGTGTAAAGCGGCAGAAACACAGCAGTGAAAAGCAGCTAAACCCCATTATAAAAATCAATTACTTTTAAAAACCCGTGAAACAAAGACAGTGAAAGAGAGAGAAATTCTTACAAAATTCGTTCAGGGGCTGTGATGCCACCTGGATTGACCATATCTAGACCCACAGCTGATGGAGACATAAGGGTGGACACTCTTGGGCCTGAGAGGTTTGGTGAGCTTGGGTGAGGAAACGCAGACCCTTTAAAGTAATACTGCGTGATATCCATCCCATGGGTCCCAAATCTCCAGGTTCAAGGGCATCTTCCTACATCGAAAACATGCATGAGAAACCCAGAAGATGGTACACCGTGTGATCGGAAAAGGTTTCCAAAACGCACCTCATTTCTCATCTCCTTGTGCTCGGGTTCGCCATTCCAGCCGCTTTAGTAGCAATCTCCCTCCTTGGAGAATCAGCACCTTTAACCTCCTGTTCCGTACAGGTTGCAATTTGTCCTGAGGATGAACGGGAAGAGTGGGAACCAACGAGAGACTACCTCTAGGTGTTGGGACAGGCACAGGTCACTCTACTTCCCCATCAGGAAGAAGAATTAACCAGAGGCTCAGCCTGCCGCCCGGGACCAGAATAGGGCCTGAAGCAATCCTGCGCTTTTGCGGCCAGCTCCCAAGAAAGCGAGTTGAAAAATGGAGCTCAGGGGCACTGCAATTCACAAACCTGCAGACTTATAAATGATAACTCTCGTCCACAAATATATTGAGGGAAGGCAACGAAGAGGATTGGAAAGCAAGGCAGAATTGCAGGAAACAGATTTCAGGAGGGAGATTCGAATCGCCTTTAAAGCACAGGAAAAGCGGCAAAACCTCGACAATGATGCCCTTGGCCAAAAAGGGCGTATGCGTTTTTTCCTGAATATATTCAGGAAAAAACGCATACGCCCTTTTTGGCCAACCAAGCAACCTGGAAAGGCAAATCAGCGCTACAAAGAAGTCTGGCTTCCCATCGGTCAAAAGGGCCATGCTGAATAAAGTGTCAAAACCAGAAATGCAGGACAGGCCATGGAGAAACGGGAGCCTGGCTACGCTGATGGGAGGGATGTAAATTGCCAACAGCCACTCTGGAGAAGTGTACGGTGTGTCCTGAAACATCTAAAAAACTCAGCTTAGAGAGCACAGGGCACTTCCACTCATGGGTGTATAAATTGGGAAAACTAAAAATCAGCAAGACACAGGCACCCCAAAGTTTAGGGCTGCTCTGTTGACAAGAACCTCCACTTCGTTACACCTTAAATATCCCAGGAAAGAGAAAAATGGATAAAGAAGTTGTGGTCCTTATGTACAATGGAATATCACTCAGCCATGAAATCAACGTCATAAGGCTAGTAGCAGCATGATGAGTGGATTTAGGTACGACGATTCTAAGTGAAATAAGTCACACAGAAAAAGACACTTATCGTAAGATATCACTTATAGAGGGAATGTATAAACCGCTACCCCTGAACTGAATTACAAAACAGAACAGAGTCCCACGTTTAGAAAACACACTATGGCTGCTTAACGGGAAAGGTGAGGTGGGGTGATGCATAAAACAAGGGTTTCAAATTAGGTCAGATACCGTTCCATAAACCCAATATGTAATAGACAAGACCTACTCCTTGATCAGTGAATTGGACTCAACACCCCCTATTCACCGCCCAAGAATATATCTGACTAGTAAGAATCTTAAAACCTATGTTTTGATATCTCTCTGTAAGTGAGTCAAGTGGGTGTAAAGCGGCAGAAACACAGCAGTGAAAAGCAGCTAAACCCCATTATAAAAATCAATTACTTTTAAAAACCCGTGAAACAAAGACAGTGAAAGAGAGAGAAATTCTTACAAAATTCGTTCAGGGGCTGTGATGCCACCTGGATTGACCATATCTAGACCCACAGCTGATGGAGACATAAGGGTGGACACTCTTGGGGCTGAGAGGTTTGGTGAGGTTGGGTGAGGAAATGCAGACCCTTTAAAGTAATACTGCGTGGTTCCCATTCCATGGATCCCAAATCTCCAGGTTCAAGGGCATCTTCCTACATCGAAAACATGCATGAGAAACCCAGAAGATGGTACACCGTGTGATCGGGAAAGGTTTCCAAAACGCACTTCATTTCTCATCTCCTTATGCTCGGGTTCGCCATTCCAGCCGCTTTAGTAGCAATCTCCCTCCTTGGAGAATCAGCACCTTTAACCTCCTGTTCTGTACAGGTTGCAATTTGTCCTGAGGATGAACGGGAAGAGTGGGAACCAATGAGAGACTAGCTCTAGGTGTTGGGACAGGCACAGGTCACTCTACTTCCCCATCAGGAAGAAGAATTTACCACAGGCTCAGCCTGCCGCCGGGACCAGAATAGGGCCTGAAGCAATCCTGCGCTTTTGCGGCCAGCTCCCAAGAAAGCGAGTTGAAAAATGGAGCTCAGGGGCACTGCAATTCACAAACCTGCAGACTTATAAATGATAACTCTCGTCCACAAATATATTGAGGGAAGGCAATGAAGAGGATTGGAAAGCAAGGCAGAATTGCAGGAAACAGATTTCAGGAGGGAGATTCGAATCGCCTTTAAAGCACAGGAAAAGCGGCAAAACCTCGACAATGATGCCCTTGGCCAAAAAGGGCGTATGCGTTTTTTCCTGAATATATTCAGGAAAAAACGCATACGCCCTTTTTGGCCAACCAAGCAACCTGGAAAGGCAAATCAGCGCTACAAAGAAGTCTCGCTTCCCATCGGTCAAAAGGGCCATGCCGAATAAAGTGTCAAAACCAGAAATGCAGGACAGGCCATGGAGAAACGGGAGCCTGGCTACGCTGATGGGAGGGATGTAAATTGCCAACAGCCACTCTGGAGAAGTGTACGGTGTGTCCTGAAACATCTAAAAAACTCAGCTTAGAGAGCACAGGGCACTTCCCCTCATGGGCGTATAAATTGGGAAAACTAAAAATCAGCAAGACACAGGCACCCCAAAGTTTAGGGCTGCTCTGTTGACAAGAACCTCCACTTCGTTACACCTTAAATATCCCAGGAAAGAGAAAAATGGATAAAGAAGTTGTGGTCCTTATGTACAATGGAATATCACTCAGCCATGAAATCAACGTCATAAGGCTAGTAGCAGCATGATGAGTGGATTTAGGTACGACGATTCTAAGTGAAATAAGTCACACAGAAAAAGACACTTATCATAAGATATCACTTATAGAGGGAATGTATAAACCGCTACCTCTGAACTGAATTACAAAACAGAACAGAGTCCCACGTTTAGAAAACACACTATGGCTGCTTAAGGGGAAAGGTGAGGTGGGGTGATGCATAAAACAAGGGTTTCAAATTAGGTCAGATACCGATCCATAAACCCAATATGTAATAGACAAGACCTACTCCATGATCAGTGAATTGGACTCAACACCTCCTATTCACCGCCCAAGAATATATCTGACTAGTAAGAATCTTAAAACCTATGTTTTGATATCTCTCTGTAAGTGAGTCAAGTGGGTGTAAAGCGGCAGAAACACAGCAGTGAAAAGCAGCTAAACCCCATTATAAAAATCAATTACTTTTAAAAACCCGTGAAACAAAGACAGTGAAAGAGAGGGAAATTCTTACAAAATTCGTTCAGGGGCTGTGATGCCACCTGGATTGACGATATCTAGACCCACAGCTGATGGAGACATAAGGGTGGACACTCTTGGGTCTGAGAGGTTTGATGAGGTTGGGTGAGGAAACGCAGACCCTTTAAAGTAATACTGCGTGGTTCCCATCCCATGGGTCCCAAATCTCCAGGTTCAAGGGCATCTTCCTACATCGAAAACATGCATGAGAAACCCAGAAGATGGTACACCGTGTGATCGGGAAAGGTTTCCAAAACGCACCTCATTTCTCATCTCCTTATGCTCGGGTTCTCCATTCCAGCCGCTTTAGTAGCAATCTCCCTCCTTGGAGAATCAGCACCTTTAACCTCCTGTTCCGTACAGGTTGCAATTTGTCCTGAGGATGAACGGGAAGAGTGGGAACCAATGAGAGACTAGCTCTAGGTGTTGGGACAGGCACAGGTCACTCTACATCCCCATCAGGAAGAAGAATTAACCACAGGCTCAGCCTGCCGCCCGGGACCAGAATAGGGCCTGAAGCAATCCTGCCCTTTTGCGGCCAGCTCCCAAGAAAGCGAGTTGAAAAATGGAGCTCAGGGGCACTGCAATTCACAAACCTGCAGACTTATAAATGATAACTCTCGTCCACAAATATATTGAGGGAAGGCAATGAAGAGGATTGGAAAGCAAGCCAGAATTGCAGGAAACAGATTTCAGGAGGGAGATTCGAATCGCCTTTAAAGCACAGGAAAAGCGGCAAAACCTCGACAATGATGCCCTTGGCCAAAAAGGGCGTATGCGTTTTTTCCTGAATATATTCAGGAAAAAACGCATACGCCCTTTTTGGCCAACCAAGCAACCTGGAAAGGCAAATCAGCGCTACAAAGAAGTCTCGCTTCCCATCGGTCAAAAGGGCCATGCCGAATAAAGTGTCAAAACCAGAAATGCAGGACAGGCCATGGAGAAACGGGAGCCTGGCTACGCTGATGGGAGGGATGTAAATTGCCAACAGCCACTCTGGAGAAGTGTACGGTGTGTCCTGAAACATCTAAAAAACTCAGCTTAGAGAGCACAGGGCACTTCCACTCATGGGCGTATAAATTGGGAAAACTAAAAATCAGCAAGACACAGGCACCCCAAAGTTTAGGGCTGCTCTGTTGACAAGAACCTCCACTTCGTTACACCTTAAATATCCAAGGAAAGAGAAAAATGGATAAAGAAGTTGTGGTCCTTATGTACAATGGGATATCACTCAGCCATGAAATCAACGTCATAAGGCTAGTAGCAGCATGATGAGTGGATTTAGGTACGACGATTCTAAGTGAAATAAGTCACACAGAAAAAGACACTTATCATAAGATATCACTTATAGAGGGAATGTAAAAACCGCTACCCTTGAACTGAATTACAAAACAGAACAGAGTCCCACGTTTAGAAAACACACTATAGCTGCTTAAGGTGAAAGGTGAGGTGGGGTGATGCATAAAACAAGGGTTTCAAATTAGGTCAGATACCGATCCATAAACCCAATATGTAATAGACAAGACCTACTCCATGATCAGTGAATTGGACTCAACACCCCCTATTCACCGCCCAAGAATATATCTGACTAGTAAGAATCTTAAAACCTATGTTTTGATATCTCTCTGTAAGTGAGTCAAGTGGGTGTAAAGCGGCAGAAACACAGCAGTGAAAAGCAGCTAAACCCCATTATAAAAATCAATTACTTTTAAAAACCCGTGAAACAAAGACAGTGAAAGAGAGGGAAATTCTTACAAAATTCGTTCAGGGGCTGTGATGCCACCTGGATTGACGATATCTAGACCCACAGCTGATGGAGACATAAAGGTGGACACTCTTGGGTCTGAGAGATTTGGTGAGGTTGGGTAAGGAAACGCAGACCCTTTAAAGTAATACGGCGTGGTTCCCATCCCATGGGTCCCAAATCTCCAGGTTCAAGGGCATCTTCCTACATCGAAAACATGCATGAGAAACCCAGAAGATGGTACACCGTGTGATCGGGAAAGGTTTCCAAAACGCACCTCATTTCTCATCTCCTTATGCTCGGGTTCGCCATTCCAGCCGCTTTAGTAGCAATCTCCCTCCTTGGAGAATCAGCACCTTTAACCTCCTGTTCCGTACAGGTTGCAATTTGTCCTGAGGATGAACGGGAAGAGTGGGAACCAATGAGAGACTAGCTCTAGGTGTTGGGACAGGCACAGGTCACTCTACTTCCCCATCAGGAAGAAGAATTAACCACAGGCTCAGCCTGCCGCCCGGGACCAGAATAGGGCCTGAAGCAATCCTGCGCTTCTGCGGCCAGCTCCCAAGAAAGCGAGTTGAAAAATGGAGCTCAGGGGCACTGCAATTCACAAACCTGCAGACTTAGAAATGATAACTCTCGTCCACAAATATATTGAGGGAAGGCAACGAAGAGGATTGGAAAGCAAGGCAGAATTGCAGGAAACAGATTTCAGGAGGGAGATTCGAATCGCCTTTAAAGCACAGGAAAAGCGGCAAAACCTCGACAATGATGCCCTTGGCCAAAAAGGGCGTATGCGTTTTTTCCTGAATATATTCAGGAAAAAACGCATACGCCCTTTTTGGCCAACCAAGCAACCTGGAAAGGCAAATCAGCGCTACAAAGAAGTCTCGCTTCCCATCGGTCAAAAGGGCCATGCTGAATAAAGTGTCAAAACCAGAAATGCAGGACAGGCCATGGAGAAACGGGAGCCTGGCTACGCTGATGGGAGGGATGTAAATTGCCAACAGCCACTCTGGAGAAGTGTACGGTGTGTCCTGAAACATCTAAAAAACTCAGCTTAGAGAGCACAAGGCACTTCCACTCATGGGCGTATAAATTGGGAAAACTAAAAATCAGCAAGACACAGGCACCCCAAAGTTTAGGGCTGCTCTGTTGACAAGAACCTCCACTTCGTTACACCTTAAATATCCCAGGAAAGAGAAAAATGGATAAAGAAGTTGTGGTCCTTATGTACAATGGAATATCACTCAGCCATGAAATCAACGTCATAAGGCTAGTAGCAGCATGATGAGTGGATTTAGGTACGACGATTCTAAGTGAAATAAGTCACACAGAAAAAGACACTTATCATAAGATATCACTTATAGAGGGAATGTATAAACCGCTACCCTTGAACTGAATTACAAAACAGAACAGAGTCCCTCGTTTAGAAAACACACTATGGCTGCTTAACGGGAAAGGTGAGGTGGGGTGATGCATAAAACAAGGGTTTCAAATTAGGTCAGATACCGTTCCATAAACCCAATACGTAATAGACAAGACCTACTCCTTGATCAGTGAATTGGACTCAACACCCCCTATTCACCGCCCAAGAATATATCTGACTAGTAAGAATCTTAAAACCTATGTTTTGATATCTCTCTGTAAGTGAGTCAAGTGGGTGTAAAGCGGCAGAAACACAGCAGTGAAAAGCAGCTAAACCCCATTATAAAAATCAATTATTTTAAAAACCCGTGAAACAAAGACAGTGAAAGAGAGAGAAATTCTTACAAAATTCGTTCAGGGGCTGTGATGCCACCTGGATTGACCATATCTAGACCCACAGCTGATGGAGACATAAGGGTGGACACTCTTGGGTCTGAGAGGTTTGGTGAGGTTGGGTGAGGAAACGCAGACCCTTTAAAGTAATACTGCGTGGTTCCCATTCCATGGGTCCCAAATCTCCAGGTTCAAGGGCATCTTCCTACATCGAAAACATGCATGAGAAACCCAGAAGATGGTACACCGTGTGATCGGGAAAGGTTTCCAAAACGCACCTCATTTCTCATCTCCTTATGCTCGGGTTCGCCATTCCAGCCGCTTTAATAGCAATCTCCCTCCTTGGAGAATCAGCACCTTTAACCTCCTGTTCCGTACAGGTTGCAATTTGTCCTGAGGATGAACGGGAAGAGTGGGAACCAATGAGAGACTAGCTCTAGGTGTTGGGACAGGCACAGGTCACTCTACTTCCCCATCAGGAAGAAGAATTAACCACAGGCTCAGCCTGCCGCCCGGGACCAGAATAGGGCCTGAAGCAATCCTGCCCTTTTGCGGCCAGCTCCCAAGAAAGCGAGTTGAAAAATGGAGCTCAGGGGCACTGCAATTCACAAACCTGCAGACTTATAAATGATAACTCTCGTCCACAAATATATTGAGGGAAGGCAACGAAGAGGATTGGAAAGCAAGGCAGAATTGCAGGAAACAGATTTCAGGAGGGAGATTCGAATCGCCTTTAAAGCACAGGAAAAGCGGCAAAACCTCGACAATGATGCCCTTGGCCAAAAAGGGCGTATGCGTTTTTTCCTGAATATATTCAGGAAAAAACGCATACTCCCTTTTTGGCCAACCAAGCAACCTGGAAAGGCAAATCAGCGCTACAAAGAAGTCTGGCTTCCCATCGGTCAAAAGGGCCATGCTGAATAAAGTGTCAAAACCAGAAATGCAGGACAGGCCATGGAGAAACGGGAGCCTGGCTACGCTGATGGGAGGGATGTAAATTGCCAACAGCCACTCTGGAGAAGTGTACGGTGCGTCCTGAAACATCTAAAAAACTCAGCTTAGAGAGCACAGGGCACTTCCACTCATGGGTGTATAAATTGGGAAAACTAAAAATCAGCAAGACACAGGCACCCCAAAGTTTAGGGCTGCTCTGTTGACAAGAACCTCCACTTCGTTACACCTTAAATATCCCAGGAAAGAGAAAAATGGATAAAGAAGTTGTGGTCCTTATGTACAATGGAATATCACTCAGCCATGAAATCAACGTCATAAGGCTAGTAGCAGCATGATGAGTGGATTTAGGTACGACGATTCTAAGTGAAATAAGTCACACAGAAAAAGACACTTAGCGTAAGATATCACTTATAGAGGGAATGTATAAACCGCTACCCCTGAACTGAATTACAAAACAGAACAGAGTCCCACGTTTAGAAAACACACTATGGCTGCTTAACGGGAAAGGTGAGGTGGGGTGATGCATAAAACAAGGGTTTCAAATTAGGTCAGATACCGTTCCATAAACCCAATATGTAATAGACAAGACCTACTCCTTGATCAGTGAATTGGACTCAACACCCCCTATTCACCGCCCAAGAATATATCTGACTAGTAAGAATCTTAAAACCTATGTTTTGATATCTCTCTGTAAGTGAGTCAAGTGGGTGTAAAGCGGCAGAAACACAGCAGTGAAAAGCAGCTAAACCCCATTATAAAAATCAATTGCTTTTAAAAACCCGTGAAACAAAGACAGTGAAAGAGAGAGAAATTCTTACAAAATTCGTTCAGGGGCTGTGATGCCACCTGGATTGACCATATCTAGACCCACAGCTGATGGAGACATAAGGGTGGACACTCTTGGGCCTGAGAGGTTTGGTGAGCTTGGGTGAGGAAACGCAGACCCTTTAAAGTAATACTGCGTGATATCCATCCCATGGGTCCCAAATCTCCAGGTTCAAGGGCATCTTCCTACATCGAAAACATGCATGAGAAACCCAGAAGATGGTACACCGTGTGATCGGAAAAGGTTTCCAAAACGCACCTCATTTCTCATCTCCTTGTGCTCGGGTTCGCCATTCCAGCCGCTTTAGTAGCAATCTCCCTCCTTGGAGAATCAGCACCTTTAACCTCCTGTTCCGTACAGGTTGCAATTTGTCCTGAGGATGAACGGGAAGAGTGGGAACCAACGAGAGACTACCTCTAGGTGTTGGGACAGGCACAGGTCACTCTACTTCCCCATCAGGAAGAAGAATTAACCAGAGGCTCAGCCTGCCGCCCGGGACCAGAATAGGGCCTGAAGCAATCCTGCGCTTTTGCGGCCAGCTCCCAAGAAAGCGAGTTGAAAAATGGAGCTCAGGGGCACTGCAATTCACAAACCTGCAGACTTATAAATGATAACTCTCGTCCACAAATATATTGAGGGAAGGCAACGAAGAGGATTGGAAAGCAAGGCAGAATTGCAGGAAACAGATTTCAGGAGGGAGATTCGAATCGCCTTTAAAGCACAGGAAAAGCGGCAAAACCTCGACAATGATGCCCTTGGCCAAAAAGGGCGTATGCGTTTTTTCCTGAATATATTCAGGAAAAAACGCATACGCCCTTTTTGGCCAACCAAGCAACCTGGAAAGGCAAATCAGCGCTACAAAGAAGTCTGGCTTCCCATCGGTCAAAAGGGCCATGCTGAATAAAGTGTCAAAACCAGAAATGCAGGACAGGCCATGGAGAAACGGGAGCCTGGCTACGCTGATGGGAGGGATGTAAATTGCCAACAGCCACTCTGGAGAAGTGTACGGTGTGTCCTGAAACATCTAAAAAACTCAGCTTAGAGAGCACAGGGCACTTCCACTCATGGGCGTATAAATTGGGAAAACTAAAAATCAGCAAGACACAGGCACCCCAAAGTTTAGGGCTGCTCTGTTGACAAGAACCTCCACTTCGTTACACCTTAAATATCCCAGGAAAGAGAAAAATGGATAAAGAAGTTGTGGTCCTTATGTACAATGGAATATCACTCAGCCATGAAATCAACGTCATAAGGCTAGTAGCAGCATGATGAGTGGATTTAGGTACGACGATTCTAAGTGAAATAAGTCACACAGAAAAAGACACTTATCATAAGATATCACTTATAGAGGGAATGTAAAAACCGCTACCCTTGAACTGAATTACAAAACGGAACAGAGTCCCACGTTTAGAAAACACACTATGGCTGCTTAACGGGAAAGGTGAGGTGGGGTGATGCATAAAACAAGGGTTTCAAATTAGGTCAGATACCGTTCCATAAACCCAATATGTAATAGACAAGACCTACTCCTTGATCAGTGAATTGGACTCAACACCCCCTATTCACCGCCCAAGAATATAACTGACTAGTAAGAATCTTAAAACCTATGTTTTGATATCTCTCTGTAAGTGAGTCAAGTGGGTGTAAAGCGGCAGAAACACAGCAGTGAAAAGCAGCTAAACCCCATTATAAAAATCAATTACTTTCAAAAACCCGTGAAACAAAGACAGTGAAAGAGAGAGAAATTCTTACAAAATTCGTTCAGGGGCTGTGATGCCACCTGGATTGACCATATCTAGACCCACAGCTGATGGAGACATAGGGGTGGACACTCTTGGGGCTGAGAGGTTTGGTGAGGTTGGGTGAGGAAACGCAGACCCTTTAAAGTAATACTGCGTGGTTCCCATCCCATGGGTCCCAAATCTCCAGGTTCAAGGGCATCTTCCTACATCGAAAACATGCATGAGAAACCCAGAAGATGGTACACCGTGTGATCGGGAAAGGTTTCCAAAACGCACCTCATTTCTCATCTCCTTATGCTCGGGTTCGCCATTCCAGCCGCTTTAGTTGCAATCTCCCTCCTTGGAGAATCAACACCTTTAACCTCCTGTTCCGTACAGGTTGCAATTTGTCCTGAGGATGAACGGGAAGAGTGGGAACCAATGAGAGACTAGCTCTAGTTGTTGGGACAGGCACAGGTCACTCTACTTCCCCATCAGGAAGAAGAATTAACCACAGGCTCAGCCTGCCGCCCGGGACCAGAATAGGGCCTGAAGCAATCCTGCGCTTTTGCGGCCAGCTCCCAAGAAAGCGAGTTGAAAAATGGAGCTCAGGGGCACTGCAATTCACAAACCTGCAGACTTATAAATGATAACTCTCGTCCACAAATATATTGAGGGAAGGCAACGAAGAGGATTGGAAAGCAAGGCAGAATTGCAGGAAACAGATTTCAGGAGGGAGATTCGAATCGCCTTTAAAGCACAGGAAAAGCGGCAAAACCTCGACAATGATGCCCTTGGCCAAAAAGGGCGTATGCGTTTTTTCCTGAATATATTCAGGAAAAAACGCATACGCCCTTTTTGGCCAACCAAGCAACCTGGAAAGGCAAATCAGCGCTACAAAGAAGTCTGGCTTCCCATCGGTCAAAAGGGCCATGCTGAATAAAGTGTCAAAACCAGAAATGCAGGACAGGCCATGGAGAAACGGGAGCCTGGCTACGCTGATGGGAGGGATGTAAATTGCCAACAGCCACTCTGGAGAAGTGTACGGTGTGTCCTGAAACATCTAAAAAACTGAGCTTAGAGAGCACTGGGCACTTCCACTCATGGGTGTATAAATTGGGAAAACTAAAAATCAGCAAGACACAGGCACCCCAAAGTTTACGGCTGCTCTGTTGACAAGAACCTCCACTTCGTTACACCTTAAGTATCCCAGGAAAGAGAAAAATGGATAAAGAAGTTGTGGTCCTTATGTACAATGGAATATCACTCAGCCATGAAATCAACGTCATAAGGCTAGTAGCAGCATGATGAGTGGATTTAGGTACGACGATTCTAAGTGAAATAAGTCACACAGAAAAAGACACTTATCATAAGATATCACTTATAGAGGGAATGTAAAAACCGCTACCCTTGAACTGAATTACAAAACAGAACAGAGTCCCACGTTTAGAAAACACACTATGGCTGCTTAACGGGAAAGGTGAGGTGGGGTGATGCATAAAACAAGGGTTTCAAATTAGGTCAGATACCGTTCCATAAACCCAATACGTAATAGCCAAGACCTACTCCTTGATCAGTGAATTGGACTCAAAACCCCTATTCACCGCCCAAGAATATATCTGACTAGTAAGAAGCTTAAAACCTATGTTTTGATATCTCTCTGTAAGTGAGTCAAGTGGGTGTAAAGCGGCAGAAACACAGCAGTGAAAAGCAGCTAAACCCCATTATAAAAATCAATTACTTTTAAAAACCCGTGAAACAAAGACAGTGAAAGAGAGAGAAATTCTTACAAAATTCGTTCAGGGGCTGTGATGCCACCTGGATTGACCATATCTAGACCCACAGCTGATGGAGACATAAGGGTGGACACTCTTGGGGCTGAGAGGTTTGGTGAGGTTGGGTGAGGAAACGCAGACCCTTTAAAGTAATACTGCGTGGTTCCCATCCCAAGGGTCCCAAATCTCCAGGTTCAAGGGCATCTTCCTACATCGAAAACATGCATGAGAAACCCAGAAGATGGTACACCGTGTGATCGGGAAAGGTTTCCAAAACGCACCTCATTTCTCATCTCCTTATGCTCGGGTTCGCCATTCCAGCCGCTTTAGTAGCAATCTCCCTCCTTGGAGAATCAGCACTTTTAACCTCCTGTTCCGTAAAGGTTGCAATTTGTCCTGAGGATGAACGGGAAGAGTGGGAACCAATGAGAGACTAGCTCTAGGTGTTGCGACAGGCACAGGTCACTCTACTTCCCCATCAGGAAGAAGAATTAACCACAGGCTCAGCCTGCCGCCCGGGACCAGAATAGGGCCTGAAGCAATCCTGCGCTTTTGCGGCCAGCTCCCAAGAAAGCGAGTTGAAAAATGGAGCTCAGGGGCACTGCAATTCACAAACCTGCAGACTTATAAATGATAACTCTCGTCCACAAATATATTGAGGGAAGGCAACGAAGAGGATTGGAAAGCAAGGCAGAATTGCAGGAAACAGATTTCAGGAGGGAGATTCGAATCGCCTTTAAAGCACAGGAAAAGCAGCAAAACCTCGACAATGATGCCCTTGGCCAAAAAGGGCGTATGCGTTTTTTCCTGAATATATTCAGGAAAAAACGCATACGCCCTTTTTGGCCAACCAAGCAACCTGGAAAGGCAAATCAGCGCTACAAAGAAGTCTCGCTTCCCATCGGTCAAAAGGGCCATGCCGAATAAAGTGTCAAAACCAGAAATGCAGGACAGGCCATGGAGAAACGGGAGCCTGGCTACGCTGATGGGAGGGATGTAAATTGCCAACAGCCACTCTGGAGAAGTGTACGGTGTGTCCTGAAACATCTAAAAAACTCAGCTTAGAGAGCACAGGGCACTTCCACTCATGGGCGTATAAATTGGGAAAACTAAAAATCAGCAAGACACAGGCACCCCAAAGTTTACGGCTGCTCTGTTGACAAGAACCTCCACTTCGTTACACCTTAAATATCCCAGGAAAGAGAAAAATGGATAAAGAAGTTGTGGTCCTTATGTACAATGGAATATCACTCAGCCATGAAATCAACGTCATAAGGCTAGTAGCAGCATGATGAGTGGATTTAGGTACGACGATTCTAAGTGAAATAAGTCACACAGAAAAAGACACTTATCATAAGATATCACTTATAGAGGGAATGTATAAACCGCTACCCTTGAACTGAATTACAAAACAGAACAGAGTCCCACGTTTAGAAAACACACTATGGCTGCTTAACGGGAAAGGTGAGGTGGGGTGATGCATAAAACAAGGGTTTCAAATTAGGTCAGATACCGTTCCATAAACCCAATATGTAATAGACAAGACCTACTCCTTGATCAGTGAATTGGACTCAACACCCCCTATTCACCGCCCAAGAATATATCTGACTAGTAAGAATCTTAAAACCTATGTTTTGATATCTCTCTGTAAGTGAGTCAAGTGGGTGTAAAGCGGCAGAAACACAGCAGTGAAAAGCAGCTAAACCCCATTATAAAAATCAATTACTTTTAAAAACCCGTGAAACAAAGACAGTGAAAGAGAGAGAAATTCTTACAAAATTCGTTCAGGGGCTGTGATGCCACCTGGATTGACCATATCTAGACCCACAGCTGATGGAGACATAAGGGTGGACACTCTTGGGGCTGAGAGGTTTGGTGAGGTTGGGTGAGGAAACGCAGACCCTTTAAAGTAATACTGCGTGGTTCCCATCCCAAGGGTCCCAAATCTCCAGGTTCAAGGGCATCTTCCTACATCGAAAACATGCATGAGAAACCCAGAAGATGGTACACCGTGTGATCGGGAAAGGTTTCCAAAACGCACCTCATTTCTCATCTCCTTATGCTCGGGTTCGCCATTCCAGCCGCTTTAGTAGCAATCTCCCTCCTTGGAGAATCAGCACCTTTAACCTCCTGTTCCGTACAGGTTGCAATTTGTCCTGAGGATGAACGGGAAGAGTGGGAACCAATGAGAGACTAGCTCTAGGTGTTGGGACAGGCACAGGTCACTCTACTTCCCCATCAGGAAGAAGAATTAACCACAGGCTCAGCCTGCCGCCCGGGACCAGAATAGGGCCTGAAGCAATCCTGCGCTTCTGCGGCCAGCTCCCAAGAAAGCGAGTTGAAAAATGGAGCTCAGGGGCACTGCAATTCACAAACCTGCAGACTTAGAAATGATAACTCTCGTCCACAAATATATTGAGGGAAGGCAACGAAGAGGATTGGAAAGCAAGGCAGAATTGCAGGAAACAGATTTCAGGAGGGAGATTCGAATCGCCTTTAAAGCACAGGAAAAGCGGCAAAACCTCGACAATGATGCCCTTGGCCAAAAAGGGCGTATGCGTTTTTTCCTGAATATATTCAGGAAAAAACGCATACGCCCTTTTTGGCCAACCAAGCAACCTGGAAAGGCAAATCAGCGCTACAAAGAAGTCTCGCTTCCCATCGGTCAAAAGGGCCATGCTGAATAAAGTGTCAAAACCAGAAATGCAGGACAGGCCATGGAGAAACGGGAGCCTGGCTACGCTGATGGGAGGGATGTAAATTGCCAACAGCCACTCTGGAGAAGTGTACGGTGTGTCCTGAAACATCTAAAAAACTCAGCTTAGAGAGCACAAGGCACTTCCACTCATGGGCGTATAAATTGGGAAAACTAAAAATCAGCAAGACACAGGCACCCCAAAGTTTAGGGCTGCTCTGTTGACAAGAACCTCCACTTCGTTACACCTTAAATATCCCAGGAAAGAGAAAAATGGATAAAGAAGTTGTGGTCCTTATGTACAATGGAATATCACTCAGCCATGAAATCAACGTCATAAGGCTAGTAGCAGCATGATGAGTGGATTTAGGTACGACGATTCTAAGTGAAATAAGTCACACAGAAAAAGACACTTATCATAAGATATCACTTATAGAGGGAATGTATAAACCGCTACCCTTGAACTGAATTACAAAACAGAACAGAGTCCCTCGTTTAGAAAACACACTATGGCTGCTTAACGGGAAAGGTGAGGTGGGGTGATGCATAAAACAAGGGTTTCAAATTAGGTCAGATACCGTTCCATAAACCCAATACGTAATAGACAAGACCTACTCCTTGATCAGTGAATTGGACTCAACACCCCCTATTCACCGCCCAAGAATATATCTGACTAGTAAGAAGCTTAAAACCTATGTTTTGATATCTCTCTGTAAGTGAGTCAAGTGGGTGTAAAGCGGCAGAAACACAGCAGTGAAAAGCAGCTAAACCCCATTATAAAAATCAATTATTTTAAAAACCCGTGAAACAAAGACAGTGAAAGAGAGAGAAATTCTTACAAAATTCGTTCAGGGGCTGTGATGCCACCTGGATTGACCATATCTAGACCCACAGCTGATGGAGACATAAGGGTGGACACTCTTGGGGCTGAGAGGTTTGGTGAGGTTGGGTGAGGAAACGCAGACCCTTTAAAGTAATACTGCGTGGTTCCCATCCCAAGGGTCCCAAATCTCCAGGTTCAAGGGCATCTTCCTACATCGAAAACATGCATGAGAAACCCAGAAGATGGTACACCGTGTGATCGGGAAAGGTTTCCAAAACGCACCTCATTTCTCATCTCCTTATGCTCGGGTTCGCCATTCCAGCCGCTTTAGTAGCAATCTCCCTCCTTGGAGAATCAGCACTTTTAACCTCCTGTTCCGTAAAGGTTGCAATTTGTCCTGAGGATGAACGGGAAGAGTGGGAACCAATGAGAGACTAGCTCTAGGTGTTGCGACAGGCACAGGTCACTCTACTTCCCCATCAGGAAGAAGAATTAACCACAGGCTCAGCCTGCCGCCCGGGACCAGAATAGGGCCTGAAGCAATCCTGCGCTTTTGCGGCCAGCTCCCAAGAAAGCGAGTTGAAAAATGGAGCTCAGGGGCACTGCAATTCACAAACCTGCAGACTTATAAATGATAACTCTCGTCCACAAATATATTGAGGGAAGGCAACGAAGAGGATTGGAAAGCAAGGCAGAATTGCAGGAAACAGATTTCAGGAGGGAGATTCGAATCGCCTTTAAAGCACAGGAAAAGCAGCAAAACCTCGACAATGATGCCCTTGGCCAAAAAGGGCGTATGCGTTTTTTCCTGAATATATTCAGGAAAAAACGCATACGCCCTTTTTGGCCAACCAAGCAACCTGGAAAGGCAAATCAGCGCTACAAAGAAGTCTCGCTTCCCATCGGTCAAAAGGGCCATGCCGAATAAAGTGTCAAAACCAGAAATGCAGGACAGGCCATGGAGAAACGGGAGCCTGGCTACGCTGATGGGAGGGATGTAAATTGCCAACAGCCACTCTGGAGAAGTGTACGGTGTGTCCTGAAACATCTAAAAAACTCAGCTTAGAGAGCACAGGGCACTTCCACTCATGGGCGTATAAATTGGGAAAACTAAAAATCAGCAAGACACAGGCACCCCAAAGTTTACGGCTGCTCTGTTGACAAGAACCTCCACTTCGTTACACCTTAAATATCCCAGGAAAGAGAAAAATGGATAAAGAAGTTGTGGTCCTTATGTACAATGGAATATCACTCAGCCATGAAATCAACGTCATAAGGCTAGTAGCAGCATGATGAGTGGATTTAGGTACGACGATTCTAAGTGAAATAAGTCACACAGAAAAAGACACTTATCATAAGATATCACTTATAGAGGGAATGTATAAACCGCTACCCTTGAACTGAATTACAAAACAGAACAGAGTCCCACGTTTAGAAAACACACTATGGCTGCTTAACGGGAAAGGTGAGGTGGGGTGATGCATAAAACAAGGGTTTCAAATTAGGTCAGATACCGTTCCATAAACCCAATATGTAATAGACAAGACCTACTCCTTGATCAGTGAATTGGACTCAACACCCCCTATTCACCGCCCAAGAATATATCTGACTAGTAAGAATCTTAAAACCTATGTTTTGATATCTCTCTGTAAGTGAGTCAAGTGGGTGTAAAGCGGCAGAAACACAGCAGTGAAAAGCAGCTAAACCCCATTATAAAAATCAATTACTTTTAAAAACCCGTGAAACAAAGACAGTGAAAGAGAGAGAAATTCTTACAAAATTCGTTCAGGGGCTGTGATGCCACCTGGATTGACCATATCTAGACCCACAGCTGATGGAGACATAAGGGTGGACACTCTTGGGCCTGAGAGGTTTGGTGAGGTTGGGTGAGGAAACGCAGACCCTTTAAAGTAATACTGCGTGATATCCATCCCATGGGTCCCAAATCTCCAGGTTCAAGGGCATCTTCCTACATCGAAAACATGCATGAGAAACCCAGAAGATGGTACACCGTGTGATCGGAAAAGGTTTCCAAAACGCACCTCATTTCTCATCTCCTTGTGCTCGGGTTCGCCATTCCAGCCGCTTTAGTAGCAATCTCCCTCCTTGGAGAATCAGCACCTTTAACCTCCTGTTCCGTACAGGTTGCAATTTGTCCTGAGGATGAACGGGAAGAGTGGGAACCAATGAGAGACTAGCTCTAGGTGTTGGGACAGGCACAGGTCACTCTACTTTCCCATCAGGAAGAAGAATTAACCACAGGCTCAGCCTGCCGCCCGGGACCAGAATAGGGCCTGAAGCAATCCTGCGCTTTTGCGGCCAGCTCCCAAGAAAGCGAGTAGAAAAATGGAGCTCAGGGGCACTGCAATTCACAAACCTGCAGACTTATAAATGATAACTCTCGTCCACAAATATATTGAGGGAAGGCAACGAAGAGGATTGGAAAGCAAGGCAGAATTGCAGGAAACAGATTTCAGGAGGGAGATTCGAATCGCCTTTAAAGCACAGGAAAAGCGGCAAAACCTCGACAATGATGCCCTTGGCCAAAAAGGGCGTATGCGTTTTTTCCTGAATATATTCAGGAAAAAACGCATACGCCCTTTTTGGCCAACCAAGCAACCTGGAAAGGCAAATCAGCGCTACAAAGAAGTCTCGCTTCCCATCGGTCAAAAGGGCCATGCTGAATAAAGTGTCAAAACCAGAAATGCAGGACAGGCCATGGAGAAACGGGAGCCTGGCTACGCTGATGGGAGGGATGTAAATTGCCAACAGCCACTCTGGAGAAGTGTACGGTGTGTCCTGAAACATCTAAAAAACTGAGCTTAGAGAGCACTGGGCACTTCCACTCATGGGTGTATAAATTGGGAAAACTAAAAATCAGCAAGACACAGGCACCCCAAAGTTTACGGCTGCTCTGTTGACAAGAACCTCCACTTCGTTACACCTTAAATATCCCAGGAAAGAGAAAAATGGATAAAGAAGTTGTGGTCCTTATGTACAATGGAATATCACTCAGCCTTGAAATCAACGTCATAAGGCTAGTAGCAGCATGATGAGTGGATTTAGGTACGACGATTCTAAGTGAAATAAGTCACACAGAAAAAGACACTTATCATAAGATATCACTTATAGAGGGAATGTAAAAACCGCTACCCTTGAACTGAATTACAAAACAGAACAGAGTCCCACGTTTAGAAAACACACTATGGCTGCTTAACGGGAAAGGTGAGGTGGGGTGATGCATAAAACAAGGGTTTCAAATTAGGTCAGATACCGTTCCATAAACCCAATACGTAATAGCCAAGACCTACTCCTTGATCAGTGAATTGGACTCAAAACCCCTATTCACCGCCCAAGAATATATCTGACTAGTAAGAAGCTTAAAACCTATGTTTTGATATCTCTCTGTAAGTGAGTCAAGTGGGTGTAAAGCGGCAGAAACACAGCAGTGAAAAGCAGCTAAACCCCATTATAAAAATCAATTACTTTTAAAAACCCATGAAACAAAGACAGTGAAAGAGAGAGAAATTCTTACAAAATTCGTTCAGGGGCTGTGATGCCACCTGGATTGACCATATCTAGACCCACAGCTGATGGAGACATAAGGGTGGACACTCTTGGGGCTGAGAGGTTTGGTGAGGTTGGGTGAGGAAACGCAGACCCTTTAAAGTAATACTGCGTGGTTCCCATCCCAAGGGTCCCAAATCTCCAGGTTCAAGGGCATCTTCCTACATCGAAAACATGCATGAGAAACCCAGAAGATGGTACACCGTGTGATCGGGAAAGGTTTCCAAAACGCACCTCATTTCTCATCTCCTTATGCTCGGGTTCGCCATTCCAGCCGCTTTAGTAGCAATCTCCCTCCTTGGAGAATCAGCACCTTTAACCTCCTGTTCCGTACAGGTTGCAATTTGTCCTGAGGATGAACGGGAAGAGTGGGAACCAATGAGAGACTAGCTCTAGGTGTTGGGACAGGCACAGGTCACTCTACTTCCCCATCAGGAAGAAGAATTAACCACAGGCTCAGCCTGCCGCCCGGGACCAGAATAGGGCCTGAAGCAATCCTGCGCTTCTGCGGCCAGCTCCCAAGAAAGCGAGTTGAAAAATGGAGCTCAGGGGCACTGCAATTCACAAACCTGCAGACTTAGAAATGATAACTCTCGTCCACAAATATATTGAGGGAAGGCAACGAAGAGGATTGGAAAGCAAGGCAGAATTGCAGGAAACAGATTTCAGGAGGGAGATTCGAATCGCCTTTAAAGCACAGGAAAAGCGGCAAAACCTCGACAATGATGCCCTTGGCCAAAAAGGGCGTATGCGTTTTTTCCTGAATATATTCAGGAAAAAACGCATACGCCCTTTTTGGCCAACCAAGCAACCTGGAAAGGCAAATCAGCGCTACAAAGAAGTCTCGCTTCCCATCGGTCAAAAGGGCCATGCTGAATAAAGTGTCAAAACCAGAAATGCAGGACAGGCCATGGAGAAACGGGAGCCTGGCTACGCTGATGGGAGGGATGTAAATTGCCAACAGCCACTCTGGAGAAGTGTACGGTGTGTCCTGAAACATCTAAAAAACTCAGCTTAGAGAGCACAAGGCACTTCCACTCATGGGCGTATAAATTGGGAAAACTAAAAATCAGCAAGACACAGGCACCCCAAAGTTTAGGGCTGCTCTGTTGACAAGAACCTCCACTTCGTTACACCTTAAATATCCCAGGAAAGAGAAAAATGGATAAAGAAGTTGTGGTCCTTATGTACAATGGAATATCACTCAGCCATGAAATCAACGTCATAAGGCTAGTAGCAGCATGATGAGTGGATTTAGGTACGACGATTCTAAGTGAAATAAGTCACACAGAAAAAGACACTTATCATAAGATATCACTTATAGAGGGAATGTATAAACCGCTACCCTTGAACTGAATTACAAAACAGAACAGAGTCCCTCGTTTAGAAAACACACTATGGCTGCTTAACGGGAAAGGTGAGGTGGGGTGATGCATAAAACAAGGGTTTCAAATTAGGTCAGATACCGTTCCATAAACCCAATACGTAATAGACAAGACCTACTCCTTGATCAGTGAATTGGACTCAACACCCCCTATTCACCGCCCAAGAATATATCTGACTAGTAAGAATCTTAAAACCTATGTTTTGATATCTCTCTGTAAGTGAGTCAAGTGGGTGTAAAGCGGCAGAAACACAGCAGTGAAAAGCAGCTAAACCCCATTATAAAAATCAATTATTTTAAATACCCGTGAAACAAAGACAGTGAAAGAGAGAGAAATTCTTACAAAATTCGTTCAGGGGCTGTGATGCCACCTGGATTGACCATATCTAGACCCACAGCTGATGGAGACATAAGGGTGGACACTCTTGGGTCTGAGAGGTTTGGTGAGGTTGGGTGAGGAAACGCAGACCCTTTAAAGTAATACTGCGTGGTTCCCATTCCATGGGTCCCAAATCTCCAGGTTCAAGGGCATCTTCCTACATCGAAAACATGCATGAGAAACCCAGAAGATGGTACACCGTGTGATCGGGAAAGGTTTCCAAAACGCACCTCATTTCTCATCTCCTTATGCTCGGGTTCGCCATTCCAGCCGCTTTAATAGCAATCTCCCTCCTTGGAGAATCAGCACCTTTAACCTCCTGTTCCGTACAGGTTGCAATTTGTCCTGAGGATGAACGGGAAGAGTGGGAACCAATGAGAGACTAGCTCTAGGTGTTGGGACAGGCACAGGTCACTCTACTTCCCCATCAGGAAGAAGAATTAACCACAGGCTCAGCCTGCCGCCCGGGACCAGAATAGGGCCTGAAGCAATCCTGCCCTTTTGCGGCCAGCTCCCAAGAAAGCGAGTTGAAAAATGGAGCTCAGGGGCACTGCAATTCACAAACCTGCAGACTTATAAATGATAACTCTCGTCCACAAATATATTGAGGGAAGGCAACGAAGAGGATTGGAAAGCAAGGCAGAATTGCAGGAAACAGATTTCAGGAGGGAGATTCGAATCGCCTTTAAAGCACAGGAAAAGCGGCAAAACCTCGACAATGATGCCCTTGGCCAAAAAGGGCGTATGCGTTTTTTCCTGAATATATTCAGGAAAAAACGCATACGCCCTTTTTGGCCAACCAAGCAACCTGGAAAGGCAAATCAGCGCTACAAAGAAGTCTGGCTTCCCATCGGTCAAAAGGGCCATGCTGAATAAAGTGTCAAAACCAGAAATGCAGGACAGGCCATGGAGAAACGGGAGCCTGGCTACGCTGATGGGAGGGATGTAAATTGCCAACAGCCACTCTGGAGAAGTGTACGGTGCGTCCTGAAACATCTAAAAAACTCAGCTTAGAGAGCACAGGGCACTTCCACTCATGGGTGTATAAATTGGGAAAACTAAAAATCAGCAAGACACAGGCACCCCAAAGTTTAGGGCTGCTCTGTTGACAAGAACCTCCACTTCGTTACACCTTAAATATCCCAGGAAAGAGAAAAATGGATAAAGAAGTTGTGGTCCTTATGTACAATGGAATATCACTCAGCCATGAAATCAACGTCATAAGGCTAGTAGCAGCATGATGAGTGGATTTAGGTACGACGATTCTAAGTGAAATAAGTCACACAGAAAAAGACACTTAGCGTAAGATATCACTTATAGAGGGAATGTATAAACCGCTACCCCTGAACTGAATTACAAAACAGAACAGAGTCCCACGTTTAGAAAACACACTATGGCTGCTTAACGGGAAAGGTGAGGTGGGGTGATGCATAAAACAAGGGTTTCAAATTAGGTCAGATACCGTTCCATAAACCCAATATGTAATAGACAAGACCTACTCCTTGATCAGTGAATTGGACTCAACACCCCCTATTCACCGCCCAAGAATATATCTGACTAGTAAGAATCTTAAAACCTATGTTTTGATATCTCTCTGTAAGTGAGTCAAGTGGGTGTAAAGCGGCAGAAACACAGCAGTGAAAAGCAGCTAAACCCCATTATAAAAATCAATTACTTTTAAAAACCCGTGAAACAAAGACAGTGAAAGAGAGAGAAATTCTTACAAAATTCGTTCAGGGGCTGTGATGCCACCTGGATTGACCATATCTAGACCCACAGCTGATGGAGACATAAGGGTGGACACTCTTGGGCCTGAGAGGTTTGGTGAGCTTGGGTGAGGAAACGCAGACCCTTTAAAGTAATACTGCGTGATATCCATCCCATGGGTCCCAAATCTCCAGGTTCAAGGGCATCTTCCTACATCGAAAACATGCATGAGAAACCCAGAAGATGGTACACCGTGTGATCGGAAAAGGTTTCCAAAACGCACCTCATTTCTCATCTCCTTGTGCTCGGGTTCGCCATTCCAGCCGCTTTAGTAGCAATCTCCCTCCTTGGAGAATCAGCACCTTTAACCTCCTGTTCCGTACAGGTTGCAATTTGTCCTGAGGATGAACGGGAAGAGTGGGAACCAACGAGAGACTACCTCTAGGTGTTGGGACAGGCACAGGTCACTCTACTTCCCCATCAGGAAGAAGAATTAACCAGAGGCTCAGCCTGCCGCCCGGGACCAGAATAGGGCCTGAAGCAATCCTGCGCTTTTGCGGCCAGCTCCCAAGAAAGCGAGTTGAAAAATGGAGCTCAGGGGCACTGCAATTCACAAACCTGCAGACTTATAAATGATAACTCTCGTCCACAAATATATTGAGGGAAGGCAACGAAGAGGATTGGAAAGCAAGGCAGAATTGCAGGAAACAGATTTCAGGAGGGAGATTCGAATCGCCTTTAAAGCACAGGAAAAGCGGCAAAACCTCGACAATGATGCCCTTGGCCAAAAAGGGCGTATGCGTTTTTTCCTGAATATATTCAGGAAAAAACGCATACGCCCTTTTTGGCCAACCAAGCAACCTGGAAAGGCAAATCAGCGCTACAAAGAAGTCTGGCTTCCCATCGGTCAAAAGGGCCATGCTGAATAAAGTGTCAAAACCAGAAATGCAGGACAGGCCATGGAGAAACGGGAGCCTGGCTACGCTGATGGGAGGGATGTAAATTGCCAACAGCCACTCTGGAGAAGTGTACGGTGTGTCCTGAAACATCTAAAAAACTCAGCTTAGAGAGCACAGGGCACTTCCACTCATGGGCGTATAAATTGGGAAAACTAAAAATCAGCAAGACACAGGCACCCCAAAGTTTAGGGCTGCTCTGTTGACAAGAACCTCCACTTCGTTACACCTTAAATATCCCAGGAAAGAGAAAAATGGATAAAGAAGTTGTGGTCCTTATGTACAATGGAATATCACTCAGCCATGAAATCAACGTCATAAGGCTAGTAGCAGCATGATGAGTGGATTTAGGTACGACGATTCTAAGTGAAATAAGTCACACAGAAAAAGACACTTATCATAAGATATCACTTATAGAGGGAATGTAAAAACCGCTACCCTTGAACTGAATTACAAAACGGAACAGAGTCCCACGTTTAGAAAACACACTATGGCTGCTTAACGGGAAAGGTGAGGTGGGGTGATGCATAAAACAAGGGTTTCAAATTAGGTCAGATACCGTTCCATAAACCCAATATGTAATAGACAAGACCTACTCCTTGATCAGTGAATTGGACTCAACACCCCCTATTCACCGCCCAAGAATATAACTGACTAGTAAGAATCTTAAAACCTATGTTTTGATATCTCTCTGTAAGTGAGTCAAGTGGGTGTAAAGCGGCAGAAACACAGCAGTGAAAAGCAGCTAAACCCCATTATAAAAATCAATTACTTTCAAAAACCCGTGAAACAAAGACAGTGAAAGAGAGAGAAATTCTTACAAAATTCGTTCAGGGGCTGTGATGCCACCTGGATTGACCATATCTAGACCCACAGCTGATGGAGACATAGGGGTGGACACTCTTGGGGCTGAGAGGTTTGGTGAGGTTGGGTGAGGAAACGCAGACCCTTTAAAGTAATACTGCGTGGTTCCCATCCCATGGGTCCCAAATCTCCAGGTTCAAGGGCATCTTCCTACATCGAAAACATGCATGAGAAACCCAGAAGATGGTACACCGTGTGATCGGGAAAGGTTTCCAAAACGCACCTCATTTCTCATCTCCTTATGCTCGGGTTCGCCATTCCAGCCGCTTTAGTTGCAATCTCCCTCCTTGGAGAATCAACACCTTTAACCTCCTGTTCCGTACAGGTTGCAATTTGTCCTGAGGATGAACGGGAAGAGTGGGAACCAATGAGAGACTAGCTCTAGTTGTTGGGACAGGCACAGGTCACTCTACTTCCCCATCAGGAAGAAGAATTAACCACAGGCTCAGCCTGCCGCCCGGGACCAGAATAGGGCCTGAAGCAATCCTGCGCTTTTGCGGCCAGCTCCCAAGAAAGCGAGTTGAAAAATGGAGCTCAGGGGCACTGCAATTCACAAACCTGCAGACTTATAAATGATAACTCTCGTCCACAAATATATTGAGGGAAGGCAACGAAGAGGATTGGAAAGCAAGGCAGAATTGCAGGAAACAGATTTCAGGAGGGAGATTCGAATCGCCTTTAAAGCACAGGAAAAGCGGCAAAACCTCGACAATGATGCCCTTGGCCAAAAAGGGCGTATGCGTTTTTTCCTGAATATATTCAGGAAAAAACGCATACGCCCTTTTTGGCCAACCAAGCAACCTGGAAAGGCAAATCAGCGCTACAAAGAAGTCTCGCTTCCCATCGGTCAAAAGGGCCATGCTGAATAAAGTGTCAAAACCAGAAATGCAGGACAGGCCATGGAGAAACGGGAGCCTGGCTACGCTGATGGGAGGGATGTAAATTGCCAACAGCCACTCTGGAGAAGTGTACGGTGTGTCCTGAAACATCTAAAAAACTGAGCTTAGAGAGCACTGGGCACTTCCACTCATGGGTGTATAAATTGGGAAAACTAAAAATCAGCAAGACACAGGCACCCCAAAGTTTACGGCTGCTCTGTTGACAAGAACCTCCACTTCGTTACACCTTAAGTATCCCAGGAAAGAGAAAAATGGATAAAGAAGTTGTGGTCCTTATGTACAATGGAATATCACTCAGCCATGAAATCAACGTCATAAGGCTAGTAGCAGCATGATGAGTGGATTTAGGTACGACGATTCTAAGTGAAATAAGTCACACAGAAAAAGACACTTATCATAAGATATCACTTATAGAGGGAATGTAAAAACCGCTACCCTTGAACTGAATTACAAAACAGAACAGAGTCCCACGTTTAGAAAACACACTATGGCTGCTTAACGGGAAAGGTGAGGTGGGGTGATGCATAAAACAAGGGTTTCAAATTAGGTCAGATACCGTTCCATAAACCCAATACGTAATAGCCAAGACCTACTCCTTGATCAGTGAATTGGACTCAAAACCCCTATTCACCGCCCAAGAATATATCTGACTAGTAAGAAGCTTAAAACCTATGTTTTGATATCTCTCTGTAAGTGAGTCAAGTGGGTGTAAAGCGGCAGAAACACAGCAGTGAAAAGCAGCTAAACCCCATTATAAAAATCAATTACTTTTAAAAACCCGTGAAACAAAGACAGTGAAAGAGAGAGAAATTCTTACAAAATTCGTTCAGGGGCTGTGATGCCACCTGGATTGACCATATCTAGACCCACAGCTGATGGAGACATAAGGGTGGACACTCTTGGGGCTGAGAGGTTTGGTGAGGTTGGGTGAGGAAACGCAGACCCTTTAAAGTAATACTGCGTGGTTCCCATCCCAAGGGTCCCAAATCTCCAGGTTCAAGGGCATCTTCCTACATCGAAAACATGCATGAGAAACCCAGAAGATGGTACACCGTGTGATCGGGAAAGGTTTCCAAAACGCACCTCATTTCTCATCTCCTTATGCTCGGGTTCGCCATTCCAGCCGCTTTAGTAGCAATCTCCCTCCTTGGAGAATCAGCACTTTTAACCTCCTGTTCCGTAAAGGTTGCAATTTGTCCTGAGGATGAACGGGAAGAGTGGGAACCAATGAGAGACTAGCTCTAGGTGTTGCGACAGGCACAGGTCACTCTACTTCCCCATCAGGAAGAAGAATTAACCACAGGCTCAGCCTGCCGCCCGGGACCAGAATAGGGCCTGAAGCAATCCTGCGCTTTTGCGGCCAGCTCCCAAGAAAGCGAGTTGAAAAATGGAGCTCAGGGGCACTGCAATTCACAAACCTGCAGACTTATAAATGATAACTCTCGTCCACAAATATATTGAGGGAAGGCAACGAAGAGGATTGGAAAGCAAGGCAGAATTGCAGGAAACAGATTTCAGGAGGGAGATTCGAATCGCCTTTAAAGCACAGGAAAAGCAGCAAAACCTCGACAATGATGCCCTTGGCCAAAAAGGGCGTATGCGTTTTTTCCTGAATATATTCAGGAAAAAACGCATACGCCCTTTTTGGCCAACCAAGCAACCTGGAAAGGCAAATCAGCGCTACAAAGAAGTCTCGCTTCCCATCGGTCAAAAGGGCCATGCCGAATAAAGTGTCAAAACCAGAAATGCAGGACAGGCCATGGAGAAACGGGAGCCTGGCTACGCTGATGGGAGGGATGTAAATTGCCAACAGCCACTCTGGAGAAGTGTACGGTGTGTCCTGAAACATCTAAAAAACTCAGCTTAGAGAGCACAGGGCACTTCCACTCATGGGCGTATAAATTGGGAAAACTAAAAATCAGCAAGACACAGGCACCCCAAAGTTTACGGCTGCTCTGTTGACAAGAACCTCCACTTCGTTACACCTTAAATATCCCAGGAAAGAGAAAAATGGATAAAGAAGTTGTGGTCCTTATGTACAATGGAATATCACTCAGCCATGAAATCAACGTCATAAGGCTAGTAGCAGCATGATGAGTGGATTTAGGTACGACGATTCTAAGTGAAATAAGTCACACAGAAAAAGACACTTATCATAAGATATCACTTATAGAGGGAATGTATAAACCGCTACCCTTGAACTGAATTACAAAACAGAACAGAGTCCCACGTTTAGAAAACACACTATGGCTGCTTAACGGGAAAGGTGAGGTGGGGTGATGCATAAAACAAGGGTTTCAAATTAGGTCAGATACCGTTCCATAAACCCAATATGTAATAGACAAGACCTACTCCTTGATCAGTGAATTGGACTCAACACCCCCTATTCACCGCCCAAGAATATATCTGACTAGTAAGAATCTTAAAACCTATGTTTTGATATCTCTCTGTAAGTGAGTCAAGTGGGTGTAAAGCGGCAGAAACACAGCAGTGAAAAGCAGCTAAACCCCATTATAAAAATCAATTACTTTTAAAAACCCGTGAAACAAAGACAGTGAAAGAGAGAGAAATTCTTACAAAATTCGTTCAGGGGCTGTGATGCCACCTGGATTGACCATATCTAGACCCACAGCTGATGGAGACATAAGGGTGGACACTCTTGGGCCTGAGAGGTTTGGTGAGGTTGGGTGAGGAAACGCAGACCCTTTAAAGTAATACTGCGTGATATCCATCCCATGGGTCCCAAATCTCCAGGTTCAAGGGCATCTTCCTACATCGAAAACATGCATGAGAAACCCAGAAGATGGTACACCGTGTGATCGGAAAAGGTTTCCAAAACGCACCTCATTTCTCATCTCCTTGTGCTCGGGTTCGCCATTCCAGCCGCTTTAGTAGCAATCTCCCTCCTTGGAGAATCAGCACCTTTAACCTCCTGTTCCGTACAGGTTGCAATTTGTCCTGAGGATGAACGGGAAGAGTGGGAACCAATGAGAGACTAGCTCTAGGTGTTGGGACAGGCACAGGTCACTCTACTTTCCCATCAGGAAGAAGAATTAACCACAGGCTCAGCCTGCCGCCCGGGACCAGAATAGGGCCTGAAGCAATCCTGCGCTTTTGCGGCCAGCTCCCAAGAAAGCGAGTTGAAAAATGGAGCTCAGGGGCACTGCAATTCACAAACCTGCAGACTTATAAATGATAACTCTCGTCCACAAATATATTGAGGGAAGGCAACGAAGAGGATTGGAAAGCAAGGCAGAATTGCAGGAAACAGATTTCAGGAGGGAGATTCGAATCGCCTTTAAAGCACAGGAAAAGCGGCAAAACCTCGACAATGATGCCCTTGGCCAAAAAGGGCGTATGCGTTTTTTCCTGAATATATTCAGGAAAAAACGCATACGCCCTTTTTGGCCAACCAAGCAACCTGGAAAGGCAAATCAGCGCTACAAAGAAGTCTCGCTTCCCATCGGTCAAAAGGGCCATGCTGAATAAAGTGTCAAAACCAGAAATGCAGGACAGGCCATGGAGAAACGGGAGCCTGGCTACGCTGATGGGAGGGATGTAAATTGCAAACAGCCACTCTGGAGAAGTGTACGGTGTGTCCTGAAACATCTAAAAAACTCAGCTTAGAGAGCACTGGGCACTTCCACTCATGGGTGTATAAATTGGGAAAACTAAAAATCAGCAAGACACAGGCACCCCAAAGTTTACGGCTGCTCTGTTGACAAGAACCTCCACTTCGTTACACCTTAAATATCCCAGGAAAGAGAAAAATGGATAAAGAAGTTGTGGTCCTTATGTACAATGGAATATCACTCAGCCTTGAAATCAACGTCATAAGGCTAGTAGCAGCATGATGAGTGGATTTAGGTACGACGATTCTAAGTGAAATAAGTCACACAGAAAAAGACACTTATCATAAGATATCACTTATAGAGGGAATGTAAAAACCGCTACCCTTGAACTGAATTACAAAACAGAACAGAGTCCCACGTTTAGAAAACACACTATGGCTGCTTAACGGGAAAGGTGAGGTGGGGTGATGCATAAAACAAGGGTTTCAAATTAGGTCAGATACCGTTCCATAAACCCAATACGTAATAGCCAAGACCTACTCCTTGATCAGTGAATTGGACTCAAAACCCCTATTCACCGCCCAAGAATATATCTGACTAGTAAGAAGCTTAAAACCTATGTTTTGATATCTCTCTGTAAGTGAGTCAAGTGGGTGTAAAGCGGCAGAAACACAGCAGTGAAAAGCAGCTAAACCCCATTATAAAAATCAATTACTTTTAAAAACCCATGAAACAAAGACAGTGAAAGAGAGAGAAATTCTTACAAAATTCGTTCAGGGGCTGTGATGCCACCTGGATTGACCATATCTAGACCCACAGCTGATGGAGACATAAGGGTGGACACTCTTGGGGCTGAGAGGTTTGGTGAGGTTGGGTGAGGAAACGCAGACCCTTTAAAGTAATACTGCGTGGTTCCCATCCCAAGGGTCCCAAATCTCCAGGTTCAAGGGCATCTTCCTACATCGAAAACATGCATGAGAAACCCAGAAGATGGTACACCGTGTGATCGGGAAAGGTTTCCAAAACGCACCTCATTTCTCATCTCCTTATGCTCGGGTTCGCCATTCCAGCCGCTTTAGTAGCAATCTCCCTCCTTGGAGAATCAGCACTTTTAACCTCCTGTTCCGTAAAGGTTGCAATTTGTCCTGAGGATGAACGGGAAGAGTGGGAACCAATGAGAGACTAGCTCTAGGTGTTGCGACAGGCACAGGTCACTCTACTTCCCCATCAGGAAGAAGAATTAACCACAGGCTCAGCCTGCCGCCCGGGACCAGAATAGGGCCTGAAGCAATCCTGCCCTTTTGCGGCCAGCTCCCAAGAAAGCGAGTTGAAAAATGGAGCTCAGGGGCACTGCAATTCACAAACCTGCAGACTTATAAATGATAACTCTCGTCCACAAATATATTGAGGGAAGGCAACGAAGAGGATTGGAAAGCAAGGCAGAATTGCAGGAAACAGATTTCAGGAGGGAGATTCGAATCGCCTTTAAAGCACAGGAAAAGCAGCAAAACCTCGACAATGATGCCCTTGGCCAAAAAGGGCGTATGCGTTTTTTCCTGAATATATTCAGGAAAAAACGCATACGCCCTTTTTGGCCAACCAAGCAACCTGGAAAGGCAAATCAGCGCTACAAAGAAGTCTCGCTTCCCATCGGTCAAAAGGGCCATGCCGAATAAAGTGTCAAAACCAGAAATGCAGGACAGGCCATGGAGAAACGGGAGCCTGGCTACGCTGATGGGAGGGATGTAAATTGCCAACAGCCACTCTGGAGAAGTGTACGGTGTGTCCTGAAACATCTAAAAAACTCAGCTTAGAGAGCACAGGGCACTTCCACTCATGGGCGTATAAATTGGGAAAACTAAAAATCAGCAAGACACAGGCACCCCAAAGTTTACGGCTGCTCTGTTGACAAGAACCTCCACTTCGTTACACCTTAAATATCCCAGGAAAGAGAAAAATGGATAAAGATGTTGTGGTCCTTATGTACAATGGAATATCACTCAGCCATGAAATCAACGTCATAAGGCTAGTAGCAGCATGATGAGTGGATTTAGGTACGACGATTCTAAGTGAAATAAGTCACACAGAAAAAGACACTTATCATAAGATATCACTTATAGAGGGAATGTATAAACCGCTACCCTTGAACTGAATTACAAAACAGAACAGAGTCCCACGTTTAGAAAACACACTATGGCTGCTTAACGGGAAAGGTGAGGTGGGGTGATGCATAAAACAAGGGTTTCAAATTAGGTCAGATACCGTTCCATAAACCCAATATGTAATAGACAAGACCTACTCCTTGATCAGTGAATTGGACTCAACACCCCCTATTCACCGCCCAAGAATATATCTGACTAGTAAGAATCTTAAAACCTATGTTTTGATATCTCTCTGTAAGTGAGTCAAGTGGGTGTAAAGCGGCAGAAACACAGCAGTGAAAAGCAGCTAAACCCCATTATAAAAATCAATTACTTTTAAAAACCCGTGAAACAAAGACAGTGAAAGAGAGAGAAATTCTTACAAAATTCGTTCAGGGGCTGTGATGCCACCTGGATTGACCATATCTAGACCCACAGCTGATGGAGACATAAGGGTGGACACTCTTGGGCCTGAGAGGTTTGGTGAGGTTGGGTGAGGAAACGCAGACCCTTTAAAGTAATACTGCGTGATATCCATCCCATGGGTCCCAAATCTCCAGGTTCAAGGGCATCTTCCTACATCGAAAACATGCATGAGAAACCCAGAAGATGGTACACCGTGTGATCGGAAAAGGTTTCCAAAACGCACCTCATTTCTCATCTCCTTGTGCTCGGGTTCGCCATTCCAGCCGCTTTAGTAGCAATCTCCCTCCTTGGAGAATCAGCACCTTTAACCTCCTGTTCCGTACAGGTTGCAATTTGTCCTGAGGATGAACGGGAAGAGTGGGAACCAATGAGAGACTAGCTCTAGGTGTTGGGACAGGCACAGGTCACTCTACTTTCCCATCAGGAAGAAGAATTAACCACAGGCTCAGCCTGCCGCCCGGGACCAGAATAGGGCCTGAAGCAATCCTGCGCTTTTGCGGCCAGCTCCCAGGAAAGCGAGTTGAAAAATGGAGCTCAGGGGCACTGCAATTCACAAACCTGCAGACTTATAAATGATAACTCTCGTCCACAAATATATTGAGGGAAGGCAACGAAGAGGATTGGAAAGCAAGGCAGAATTGCAGGAAACAGATTTCAGGAGGGAGATTCGAATCGCCTTTAAAGCACAGGAAAAGCGGCAAAACCTCGACAATGATGCCCTTGGCCAAAAAGGGCGTATGCGTTTTTTCCTGAATATATTCAGGAAAAAACGCATACGCCCTTTTTGGCCAACCAAGCAACCTGGAAAGGCAAATCAGCGCTACAAAGAAGTCTCGCTTCCCATCGGTCAAAAGGGCCATGCTGAATAAAGTGTCAAAACCAGAAATGCAGGACAGGCCATGGAGAAATGGGAGCCTGGCTACGCTGATGGGAGGGATGTAAATTGCCAACAGCCACTCTGGAGAAGTGTACGGTGTGTCCTGAAACATCTAAAAAACTCAGCTTAGAGAGCACAGGGCACTTCCACTCATGGGCGTATAAATTGGGAAAACTAAAAATCAGCAAGACACAGGCACCCCAAAGTTTAGGGCTGCTCTGTTGACAAGAACCTCCACTTCGTTACACCTTAAATATCCCAGGAAAGAGAAAAATGGATAAAGAAGTTGTGGTCCTTATGTACAATGGAATATCTCTCAGCCATGAAATCAACGTCATAAGGCTAGTAGCAGCATGATGAGTGGATTTAGGTACGACGATTCTAAGTGAAATAAGTCACACAGAAAAAGACACTTATCATAAGATATCACTTATAGAGGGAATGTATAAACCGCTACCCCTGAACTGAATTACAAAACACAACAGAGTCCCACGTTTAGAAAACACACTATGGCTGCTTAACGGGAAAGGTGAGGTGGGGTGATGCATAAAACAAGGGTTTCAAATTAGGTCAGATACCGATCCATAAACCCAATATGTAATAGAAAAGACCTACTCCATGATCAGTGAATTGGACTCAACACCCCCTATTCACCGCCCAAGAATATATCTGACTAGTAAGAATCTTAAAACCTATGTTTTGATATCTCTCTGTAAGTGAGTCAAGTGGGTGTAAAGCGGCAGAAACACAGCAGTGAAAAGCAGCTAAACCCCATTATAAAAATCAATTACTTTTAAAAACCCGTGAAACAAAGACAGTGAAAGAGAGGGAAATTCTTACAAAATTCGTTCAGGGGCTGTGATGCCACCTGGATTGACGATATCTAGACCCACAGCTGATGGAGACATAAGGGTGGACACTCTTGGGTCTGAGAGGTTTGGTGAGGTTGGGTGAGGAAACGCAGACCCTTTAAAGTAATACTGCGTGGTTCCCATCCCATGGGTCCCAAATCTCCAGGTTCAAGGGCATCTTCCTACATCGAAAACATGCATGAGAAACCCAGAAGATGGTACACCGTGTGATCGGGAAAGGTTTCCAAAACGCACCTCATTTCTCATCTCCTTATGCTCGGGTTCTCCATTCCAGCCGCTTTAGTAGCAATCTCCCTCCTTGGAGAATCAGCACCTTTAACCTCCTGTTCCGTACAGGTTGCAATTTGTCCTGAGGATGAACGGGAAGAGTGGGAACCAATGAGAGACTAGCTCTAGGTGTTGGGACAGGCACAGGTCACTCTACTTCCCCATCAGGAAGAAGAATTAACCACAGGCTCAGCCTGCCGCCCGGGACCAGAATAGGGCCTGAAGCAATCCTGCCCTTTTGCGGCCAGCTCCCAAGAAAGCGAGTTGAAAAATGGAGCTCAGGGGCACTGCAATTCACAAACCTGCAGACTTATAAATGATAACTCTCGTCCACAAATATATTGAGGGAAGGCAATGAAGAGGATTGGAAAGCAAGGCAGAATTGCAGGAAACAGATTTCAGGAGGGAGATTCGAATCGCCTTTAAAGCACAGGAAAAGCGGCAAAACTTCGACAATGATGCCCTTGGCCAAAAAGGGCGTATGCGTTTTTTCCTGAATATATTCAGGAAAAAACGCATACGCCCTTTTTGGCCAACCAAGCAACCTGGAAAGGCAAATCAGCGCTACAAAGAAGTCTCGCTTCCCATCGGTCAAAAGGGCCATGCCGAATAAAGTGTCAAAACCAGAAATGCAGGACAGGCCATGGAGAAACGGGAGCCTGGCTACGCTGATGGGAGGGATGTAAATTGCCAACAGCCACTCTGGAGAAGTGTACGGTGTGTCCTGAAACATCTAAAAAACTCAGCTTAGAGAGCACAGGGCACTTCCACTCATGGGCGTATAAATTGGGAAAACTAAAAATCAGCAAGACACAGGCACCCCAAAGTTTACGGCTGCTCTGTTGACAAGAACCTCCACTTCGTTACACCTTAAATATCCCAGGAAAGAGAAAAATGGATAAAGATGTTGTGGTCCTTATGTACAATGGAATATCACTCAGCCATGAAATCAACGTCATAAGGCTAGTAGCAGCATGATGAGTGGATTTAGGTACGACGATTCTAAGTGAAATAAGTCACACAGAAAAAGACACTTATCATAAGATATCACTTATAGAGGGAATGTATAAACCGCTACCCTTGAACTGAATTACAAAACAGAACAGAGTCCCACGTTTAGAAAACACACTATGGCTGCTTAACGGGAAAGGTGAGGTGGGGTGATGCATAAAACAAGGGTTTCAAATTAGGTCAGATACCGTTCCATAAACCCAATATGTAATAGACAAGACCTACTCCTTGATCAGTGAATTGGACTCAACACCCCCTATTCACCGCCCAAGAATATATCTGACTAGTAAGAATCTTAAAACCTATGTTTTGATATCTCTCTGTAAGTGAGTCAAGTGGGTGTAAAGCGGCAGAAACACAGCAGTGAAAAGCAGCTAAACCCCATTATAAAAATCAATTACTTTTAAAAACCCGTGAAACAAAGACAGTGAAAGAGAGAGAAATTCTTACAAAATTCGTTCAGGGGCTGTGATGCCACCTGGATTGACCATATCTAGACCCACAGCTGATGGAGACATAAGGGTGGACACTCTTGGGCCTGAGAGGTTTGGTGAGGTTGGGTGAGGAAACGCAGACCCTTTAAAGTAATACTGCGTGATATCCATCCCATGGGTCCCAAATCTCCAGGTTCAAGGGCATCTTCCTACATCGAAAACATGCATGAGAAACCCAGAAGATGGTACACCGTGTGATCGGAAAAGGTTTCCAAAACGCACCTCATTTCTCATCTCCTTGTGCTCGGGTTCGCCATTCCAGCCGCTTTAGTAGCAATCTCCCTCCTTGGAGAATCAGCACCTTTAACCTCCTGTTCCGTACAGGTTGCAATTTGTCCTGAGGATGAACGGGAAGAGTGGGAACCAATGAGAGACTAGCTCTAGGTGTTGGGACAGGCACAGGTCACTCTACTTTCCCATCAGGAAGAAGAATTAACCACAGGCTCAGCCTGCCGCCCGGGACCAGAATAGGGCCTGAAGCAATCCTGCGCTTTTGCGGCCAGCTCCCAAGAAAGCGAGTTGAAAAATGGAGCTCAGGGGCACTGCAATTCACAAACCTGCAGACTTATAAATGATAACTCTCGTCCACAAATATATTGAGGGAAGGCAACGAAGAGGATTGGAAAGCAAGGCAGAATTGCAGGAAACAGATTTCAGGAGGGAGATTCGAATCGCCTTTAAAGCACAGGAAAAGCGGCAAAACCTCGACAATGATGCCCTTGGCCAAAAAGGGCGTATGCGTTTTTTCCTGAATATATTCAGGAAAAAACGCATACGCCCTTTTTGGCCAACCAAGCAACCTGGAAAGGCAAATCAGCGCTACAAAGAAGTCTCGCTTCCCATCGGTCAAAAGGGCCATGCTGAATAAAGTGTCAAAACCAGAAATGCAGGACAGGCCATGGAGAAACGGGAGCCTGGCTACGCTGATGGGAGGGATGTAAATTGCAAACAGCCACTCTGGAGAAGTGTACGGTGTGTCCTGAAACATCTAAAAAACTCAGCTTAGAGAGCACTGGGCACTTCCACTCATGGGTGTATAAATTGGGAAAACTAAAAATCAGCAAGACACAGGCACCCCAAAGTTTACGGCTGCTCTGTTGACAAGAACCTCCACTTCGTTACACCTTAAATATCCCAGGAAAGAGAAAAATGGATAAAGAAGTTGTGGTCCTTATGTACAATGGAATATCACTCAGCCTTGAAATCAACGTCATAAGGCTAGTAGCAGCATGATGAGTGGATTTAGGTACGACGATTCTAAGTGAAATAAGTCACACAGAAAAAGACACTTATCATAAGATATCACTTATAGAGGGAATGTAAAAACCGCTACCCTTGAACTGAATTACAAAACAGAACAGAGTCCCACGTTTAGAAAACACACTATGGCTGCTTAACGGGAAAGGTGAGGTGGGGTGATGCATAAAACAAGGGTTTCAAATTAGGTCAGATACCGTTCCATAAACCCAATACGTAATAGCCAAGACCTACTCCTTGATCAGTGAATTGGACTCAAAACCCCTATTCACCGCCCAAGAATATATCTGACTAGTAAGAAGCTTAAAACCTATGTTTTGATATCTCTCTGTAAGTGAGTCAAGTGGGTGTAAAGCGGCAGAAACACAGCAGTGAAAAGCAGCTAAACCCCATTATAAAAATCAATTACTTTTAAAAACCCATGAAACAAAGACAGTGAAAGAGAGAGAAATTCTTACAAAATTCGTTCAGGGGCTGTGATGCCACCTGGATTGACCATATCTAGACCCACAGCTGATGGAGACATAAGGGTGGACACTCTTGGGGCTGAGAGGTTTGGTGAGGTTGGGTGAGGAAACGCAGACCCTTTAAAGTAATACTGCGTGGTTCCCATCCCAAGGGTCCCAAATCTCCAGGTTCAAGGGCATCTTCCTACATCGAAAACATGCATGAGAAACCCAGAAGATGGTACACCGTGTGATCGGGAAAGGTTTCCAAAACGCACCTCATTTCTCATCTCCTTATGCTCGGGTTCGCCATTCCAGCCGCTTTAGTAGCAATCTCCCTCCTTGGAGAATCAGCACTTTTAACCTCCTGTTCCGTAAAGGTTGCAATTTGTCCTGAGGATGAACGGGAAGAGTGGGAACCAATGAGAGACTAGCTCTAGGTGTTGCGACAGGCACAGGTCACTCTACTTCCCCATCAGGAAGAAGAATTAACCACAGGCTCAGCCTGCCGCCCGGGACCAGAATAGGGCCTGAAGCAATCCTGCCCTTTTGCGGCCAGCTCCCAAGAAAGCGAGTTGAAAAATGGAGCTCAGGGGCACTGCAATTCACAAACCTGCAGACTTATAAATGATAACTCTCGTCCACAAATATATTGAGGGAAGGCAACGAAGAGGATTGGAAAGCAAGGCAGAATTGCAGGAAACAGATTTCAGGAGGGAGATTCGAATCGCCTTTAAAGCACAGGAAAAGCAGCAAAACCTCGACAATGATGCCCTTGGCCAAAAAGGGCGTATGCGTTTTTTCCTGAATATATTCAGGAAAAAACGCATACGCCCTTTTTGGCCAACCAAGCAACCTGGAAAGGCAAATCAGCGCTACAAAGAAGTCTCGCTTCCCATCGGTCAAAAGGGCCATGCCGAATAAAGTGTCAAAACCAGAAATGCAGGACAGGCCATGGAGAAACGGGAGCCTGGCTACGCTGATGGGAGGGATGTAAATTGCCAACAGCCACTCTGGAGAAGTGTACGGTGTGTCCTGAAACATCTAAAAAACTCAGCTTAGAGAGCACAGGGCACTTCCACTCATGGGCGTATAAATTGGGAAAACTAAAAATCAGCAAGACACAGGCACCCCAAAGTTTACGGCTGCTCTGTTGACAAGAACCTCCACTTCGTTACACCTTAAATATCCCAGGAAAGAGAAAAATGGATAAAGATGTTGTGGTCCTTATGTACAATGGAATATCACTCAGCCATGAAATCAACGTCATAAGGCTAGTAGCAGCATGATGAGTGGATTTAGGTACGACGATTCTAAGTGAAATAAGTCACACAGAAAAAGACACTTATCATAAGATATCACTTATAGAGGGAATGTATAAACCGCTACCCTTGAACTGAATTACAAAACAGAACAGAGTCCCACGTTTAGAAAACACACTATGGCTGCTTAACGGGAAAGGTGAGGTGGGGTGATGCATAAAACAAGGGTTTCAAATTAGGTCAGATACCGTTCCATAAACCCAATATGTAATAGACAAGACCTACTCCTTGATCAGTGAATTGGACTCAACACCCCCTATTCACCGCCCAAGAATATATCTGACTAGTAAGAATCTTAAAACCTATGTTTTGATATCTCTCTGTAAGTGAGTCAAGTGGGTGTAAAGCGGCAGAAACACAGCAGTGAAAAGCAGCTAAACCCCATTATAAAAATCAATTACTTTTAAAAACCCGTGAAACAAAGACAGTGAAAGAGAGAGAAATTCTTACAAAATTCGTTCAGGGGCTGTGATGCCACCTGGATTGACCATATCTAGACCCACAGCTGATGGAGACATAAGGGTGGACACTCTTGGGCCTGAGAGGTTTGGTGAGGTTGGGTGAGGAAACGCAGACCCTTTAAAGTAATACTGCGTGATATCCATCCCATGGGTCCCAAATCTCCAGGTTCAAGGGCATCTTCCTACATCGAAAACATGCATGAGAAACCCAGAAGATGGTACACCGTGTGATCGGAAAAGGTTTCCAAAACGCACCTCATTTCTCATCTCCTTGTGCTCGGGTTCGCCATTCCAGCCGCTTTAGTAGCAATCTCCCTCCTTGGAGAATCAGCACCTTTAACCTCCTGTTCCGTACAGGTTGCAATTTGTCCTGAGGATGAACGGGAAGAGTGGGAACCAATGAGAGACTAGCTCTAGGTGTTGGGACAGGCACAGGTCACTCTACTTTCCCATCAGGAAGAAGAATTAACCACAGGCTCAGCCTGCCGCCCGGGACCAGAATAGGGCCTGAAGCAATCCTGCGCTTTTGCGGCCAGCTCCCAGGAAAGCGAGTTGAAAAATGGAGCTCAGGGGCACTGCAATTCACAAACCTGCAGACTTATAAATGATAACTCTCGTCCACAAATATATTGAGGGAAGGCAACGAAGAGGATTGGAAAGCAAGGCAGAATTGCAGGAAACAGATTTCAGGAGGGAGATTCGAATCGCCTTTAAAGCACAGGAAAAGCGGCAAAACCTCGACAATGATGCCCTTGGCCAAAAAGGGCGTATGCGTTTTTTCCTGAATATATTCAGGAAAAAACGCATACGCCCTTTTTGGCCAACCAAGCAACCTGGAAAGGCAAATCAGCGCTACAAAGAAGTCTCGCTTCCCATCGGTCAAAAGGGCCATGCTGAATAAAGTGTCAAAACCAGAAATGCAGGACAGGCCATGGAGAAACGGGAGCCTGGCTACGCTGATGGGAGGGATGTAAATTGCCAACAGCCACTCTGGAGAAGTGTACGGTGTGTCCTGAAACATCTAAAAAACTCAGCTTAGAGAGCACAGGGCACTTCCACTCATGGGCGTATAAATTGGGAAAACTAAAAATCAGCAAGACACAGGCACCCCAAAGTTTAGGGCTGCTCTGTTGACAAGAACCTCCACTTCGTTACACCTTAAATATCCCAGGAAAGAGAAAAATGGATAAAGAAGTTGTGGTCCTTATGTACAATGGAATATCTCTCAGCCATGAAATCAACGTCATAAGGCTAGTAGCAGCATGATGAGTGGATTTAGGTACGACGATTCTAAGTGAAATAAGTCACACAGAAAAAGACACTTATCATAAGATATCACTTATAGAGGGAATGTATAAACCGCTACCCCTGAACTGAATTACAAAACACAACAGAGTCCCACGTTTAGAAAACACACTATGGCTGCTTAACGGGAAAGGTGAGGTGGGGTGATGCATAAAACAAGGGTTTCAAATTAGGTCAGATACCGATCCATAAACCCAATATGTAATAGAAAAGACCTACTCCATGATCAGTGAATTGGACTCAACACCCCCTATTCACCGCCCAAGAATATATCTGACTAGTAAGAATCTTAAAACCTATGTTTTGATATCTCTCTGTAAGTGAGTCAAGTGGGTGTAAAGCGGCAGAAACACAGCAGTGAAAAGCAGCTAAACCCCATTATAAAAATCAATTACTTTTAAAAACCCGTGAAACAAAGACAGTGAAAGAGAGGGAAATTCTTACAAAATTCGTTCAGGGGCTGTGATGCCACCTGGATTGACGATATCTAGACCCACAGCTGATGGAGACATAAGGGTGGACACTCTTGGGTCTGAGAGGTTTGGTGAGGTTGGGTGAGGAAACGCAGACCCTTTAAAGTAATACTGCGTGGTTCCCATCCCATGGGTCCCAAATCTCCAGGTTCAAGGGCATCTTCCTACATCGAAAACATGCATGAGAAACCCAGAAGATGGTACACCGTGTGATCGGGAAAGGTTTCCAAAACGCACCTCATTTCTCATCTCCTTATGCTCGGGTTCTCCATTCCAGCCGCTTTAGTAGCAATCTCCCTCCTTGGAGAATCAGCACCTTTAACCTCCTGTTCCGTACAGGTTGCAATTTGTCCTGAGGATGAACGGGAAGAGTGGGAACCAATGAGAGACTAGCTCTAGGTGTTGGGACAGGCACAGGTCACTCTACTTCCCCATCAGGAAGAAGAATTAACCACAGGCTCAGCCTGCCGCCCGGGACCAGAATAGGGCCTGAAGCAATCCTGCCCTTTTGCGGCCAGCTCCCAAGAAAGCGAGTTGAAAAATGGAGCTCAGGGGCACTGCAATTCACAAACCTGCAGACTTATAAATGATAACTCTCGTCCACAAATATATTGAGGGAAGGCAATGAAGAGGATTGGAAAGCAAGGCAGAATTGCAGGAAACAGATTTCAGGAGGGAGATTCGAATCGCCTTTAAAGCACAGGAAAAGCGGCAAAACTTCGACAATGATGCCCTTGGCCAAAAAGGGCGTATGCGTTTTTTCCTGAATATATTCAGGAAAAAACGCATACGCCCTTTTTGGCCAACCAAGCAACCTGGAAAGGCAAATCAGCGCTACAAAGAAGTCTCGCTTCCCATCGGTCAAAAGGGCCATGCCGAATAAAGTGTCAAAACCAGAAATGCAGGACAGGCCATGGAGAAACGGGAGCCTGGCTACGCTGATGGGAGGGATGTAAATTGCCAACAGCCACTCTGGAGAAGTGTACGGTGTGTCCTGAAACATCTAAAAAACTCAGCTTAGAGAGCACAGGGCACTTCCACTCATGGGCGTATAAATTGGGAAAACTAAAAATCAGCAAGACACAGGCACCCCAAAGTTTACGGCTGCTCTGTTGACAAGAACCTCCACTTCGTTACACCTTAAATATCCCAGGAAAGAGAAAAATGGATAAAGATGTTGTGGTCCTTATGTACAATGGAATATCACTCAGCCATGAAATCAACGTCATAAGGCTAGTAGCAGCATGATGAGTGGATTTAGGTACGACGATTCTAAGTGAAATAAGTCACACAGAAAAAGACACTTATCATAAGATATCACTTATAGAGGGAATGTATAAACCGCTACCCTTGAACTGAATTACAAAACAGAACAGAGTCCCACGTTTAGAAAACACACTATGGCTGCTTAACGGGAAAGGTGAGGTGGGGTGATGCATAAAACAAGGGTTTCAAATTAGGTCAGATACCGTTCCATAAACCCAATATGTAATAGACAAGACCTACTCCTTGATCAGTGAATTGGACTCAACACCCCCTATTCACCGCCCAAGAATATATCTGACTAGTAAGAATCTTAAAACCTATGTTTTGATATCTCTCTGTAAGTGAGTCAAGTGGGTGTAAAGCGGCAGAAACACAGCAGTGAAAAGCAGCTAAACCCCATTATAAAAATCAATTACTTTTAAAAACCCGTGAAACAAAGACAGTGAAAGAGAGAGAAATTCTTACAAAATTCGTTCAGGGGCTGTGATGCCACCTGGATTGACCATATCTAGACCCACAGCTGATGGAGACATAAGGGTGGACACTCTTGGGCCTGAGAGGTTTGGTGAGGTTGGGTGAGGAAACGCAGACCCTTTAAAGTAATACTGCGTGATATCCATCCCATGGGTCCCAAATCTCCAGGTTCAAGGGCATCTTCCTACATCGAAAACATGCATGAGAAACCCAGAAGATGGTACACCGTGTGATCGGAAAAGGTTTCCAAAACGCACCTCATTTCTCATCTCCTTGTGCTCGGGTTCGCCATTCCAGCCGCTTTAGTAGCAATCTCCCTCCTTGGAGAATCAGCACCTTTAACCTCCTGTTCCGTACAGGTTGCAATTTGTCCTGAGGATGAACGGGAAGAGTGGGAACCAATGAGAGACTAGCTCTAGGTGTTGGGACAGGCACAGGTCACTCTACTTTCCCATCAGGAAGAAGAATTAACCACAGGCTCAGCCTGCCGCCCGGGACCAGAATAGGGCCTGAAGCAATCCTGCGCTTTTGCGGCCAGCTCCCAGGAAAGCGAGTTGAAAAATGGAGCTCAGGGGCACTGCAATTCACAAACCTGCAGACTTATAAATGATAACTCTCGTCCACAAATATATTGAGGGAAGGCAACGAAGAGGATTGGAAAGCAAGGCAGAATTGCAGGAAACAGATTTCAGGAGGGAGATTCGAATCGCCTTTAAAGCACAGGAAAAGCGGCAAAACCTCGACAATGATGCCCTTGGCCAAAAAGGGCGTATGCGTTTTTTCCTGAATATATTCAGGAAAAAACGCATACGCCCTTTTTGGCCAACCAAGCAACCTGGAAAGGCAAATCAGCGCTACAAAGAAGTCTCGCTTCCCATCGGTCAAAAGGGCCATGCTGAATAAAGTGTCAAAACCAGAAATGCAGGACAGGCCATGGAGAAACGGGAGCCTGGCTACGCTGATGGGAGGGATGTAAATTGCCAACAGCCACTCTGGAGAAGTGTACGGTGTGTCCTGAAACATCTAAAAAACTCAGCTTAGAGAGCACAGGGCACTTCCACTCATGGGCGTATAAATTGGGAAAACTAAAAATCAGCAAGACACAGGCACCCCAAAGTTTAGGGCTGCTCTGTTGACAAGAACCTCCACTTCGTTACACCTTAAATATCCCAGGAAAGAGAAAAATGGATAAAGAAGTTGTGGTCCTTATGTACAATGGAATATCTCTCAGCCATGAAATCAACGTCATAAGGCTAGTAGCAGCATGATGAGTGGATTTAGGTACGACGATTCTAAGTGAAATAAGTCACACAGAAAAAGACACTTATCATAAGATATCACTTATAGAGGGAATGTATAAACCGCTACCCCTGAACTGAATTACAAAACACAACAGAGTCCCACGTTTAGAAAACACACTATGGCTGCTTAACGGGAAAGGTGAGGTGGGGTGATGCATAAAACAAGGGTTTCAAATTAGGTCAGATACCGATCCATAAACCCAATATGTAATAGAAAAGACCTACTCCATGATCAGTGAATTGGACTCAACACCCCCTATTCACCGCCCAAGAATATATCTGACTAGTAAGAATCTTAAAACCTATGTTTTGATATCTCTCTGTAAGTGAGTCAAGTGGGTGTAAAGCGGCAGAAACACAGCAGTGAAAAGCAGCTAAACCCCATTATAAAAATCAATTACTTTTAAAAACCCGTGAAACAAAGACAGTGAAAGAGAGGGAAATTCTTACAAAATTCGTTCAGGGGCTGTGATGCCACCTGGATTGACGATATCTAGACCCACAGCTGATGGAGACATAAGGGTGGACACTCTTGGGTCTGAGAGGTTTGGTGAGGTTGGGTGAGGAAACGCAGACCCTTTAAAGTAATACTGCGTGGTTCCCATACCATGGGTCCCAAATCTCCAGGATCAAGGGCATCTTCCTACATCGAAAACATGCATGAGAAACCCAGAAGATGGTACACCGTGTGATCGGGAAAGGTTTCCAAAACGCACCTCATTTCTCATCTCCTTATGCTCGGGTTCTCCATTCCAGCCGCTTTAGTAGCAATCTCCCTCCTTGGAGAATCAGCACCTTTAACCTCCTGTTCCGTACAGGTTGCAATTTGTCCTGAGGATGAACGGGAAGAGTGGGAACCAATGAGAGACTAGCTCTAGGTGTTGGGACAGGCACAGGTCACTCTACTTCCCCATCAGGAAGAAGAATTAACCACAGGCTCAGCCTGCCGCCCGGGACCAGAATAGGGCCTGAAGCAATCCTGCCCTTTTGCGGCCAGCTCCCAAGAAAGCGAGTTGAAAAATGGAGCTCAGGGGCACTGCAATTCACAAACCTGCAGACTTATAAATGATAACTCTCGTCCACAAATATATTGAGGGAAGGCAATGAAGAGGATTGGAAAGCAAGGCAGAATTGCAGGAAACAGATTTCAGGAGGGAGATTCGAATCGCCTTTAAAGCACAGGAAAAGCGGCAAAACTTCGACAATGATGCCCTTGGCCAAAAAGGGCGTATGCGTTTTTTCCTGAATATATTCAGGAAAAAACGCATACGCCCTTTTTGGCCAACCAAGCAACCTGGAAAGGCAAATCAGCGCTACAAAGAAGTCTCGCTTCCCATCGGTCAAAAGGGCCATGCCGAATAAAGTGTCAAAACCAGAAATGCAGGACAGGCCATGGAGAAACGGGAGCCTGGCTACGCTGATGGGAGGGATGTAAATTGCCAACAGCCACTCTGGAGAAGTGTACGGTGTGTCCTGAAACATCTAAAAAACTCAGCTTAGAGAGCACAGGGCACTTCCCCTCATGGGCGTATAAATTGGAAAAACTAAAAATCAGCAAGACACAGGCACCCCAAAGTTTAGGGCTGCTCTGTTGACAAGAACCTCCACTTCGTTACACCTTAAATATCCCAGGAAAGAGAAAAATGGATAAAGAAGTTGTGGTCCTTATGTACAATGGAATATCACTCAGCCATGAAATCAACGTCATAAGGCTAGTAGCAGCATGATGAGTGGATTTAGGTACGACGATTCTAAGTGAAATAAGTAACACAGAAAAAGACACTTATCATAAGATATCACTTATAGAGGGAATGTAAAAACCGCTACCCTTGAACTGAATTACAAAACAGAACAGATTCCCACGTTTAGAAAACACACTATGGCTGCTTAAGGGGAAAGGTGAGGTGGGGTGATGCATAAAACAAGGGTTTCAAATTAGGTCAGATACCGATCCATAAACCCAATATGTAATAGACAAGACCTACTCCATGATCAGTGAATTGGACTCAACACCTCCTATTCACCGCCCAAGAATATATCTGACTAGTAAGAATCTTAAAACCTATGTTTTGATATCTCTCTGTAAGTGAGTCAAGTGGGTGTAAAGCGGCAGAAACACAGCAGTGAAAAGCAGCTAAACCCCATTATAAAAATCAATTACTTTTAAAAACCCGTGAAACAAAGACAGTGAAAGAGAGGGAAATTCTTACAAAATTCGTTCAGGGGCTGTGATGCCACCTGGATTGACCATATCTAGACCCACAGCTGATGGAGACATAAGGGTGGACACTCTTGGGTCTGAGAGGTTTGGTGAGGTTGGGTGAGGAAACGCAGACCCTTTAAAGTAATACGGCGTGGTTCCCATCCCATGGGTCCCAAATCTCCAGGTTCAAGGGCATCTTCCTACATCGAAAACATGCATGAGAAACCCAGAAGATGGTACACCGTGTGATCGGGAAAGGTTTCCAAAACGCACCTCATTTCTCATCTCCTTATGCTCGGGTTAGCCATTTCAGCCGCTTTAGTAGCAATCTCCCTCCTTGGAGAATCAGCACCTTTAACCTCCTGTTCCGTACAGGTTGCAATTTGTCCTGAGGATGAACGGGAAGAGTGGGAACCAATGAGAGACTAGCTCTAGGTGTTGGGACAGGCACAGGTCACTCTACTTCCCCATCAGGAAGAAGAATTAACCACAGGCTCAGCCTGCCGCCCGGGACCAGAATAGGGCCTGAAGCAATCCTGCGCTTTTGCGGCCAGCTCCCAAGAAAGCGAGTTGAAAAATGGAGCTCAGGGGCACTGCAATTCACAAACCTGCAGACTTATAAATGATAACTCTCGTCCACAAATATATTGAGGGAAGGCAACGAAGAGGATTGGAAAGCAAGGCAGAATTTCAGGAAAAAGATTTCAGGAGGGAGATTCGAATCGCCTTTAAAGCACAGGAAAAGCGGCAAAACCTCGACAATGATGCCCTTGGCCAAAAAGGGCGTATGCGTTTTTTCCTGAATATATTCAGGAAAAAACGCATACGCCCTTTTTGGCCAACCAAGCAACCTGGAAAGGCAAATCAGCGCTACAAAGAAGTCTCGCTTCCCATCGGTCAAAAGGGCCATGCTGAATAAAGTGTCAAAACCAGAAATGCAGGACAGGCCATGGAGAAACGGGAGCCTGGCTATGCTGATGGGAGGGATGTAAATTGCCAACAGCCACTCTGGAGAAGTGTACGGTGTGTCCTGAAACATCTAAAAAACTCAGCTTAGAGAGCACAAGGCACTTCCACTCATGGGCGTATAAATTGGGAAAACTAAAAATCAGCAAGACACAGGCACCCCAAAGTTTAGGGCTGCTCTGTTGACAAGAACCTCCACTTCGTTACACCTTAAATATCCCAGGAAAGAGAAAAATGGATAAAGAAGTTGTGGTCCTTATGTACAATGGAATATCACTCAGCCATGAAATCAACGTCATAAGGCTAGTAGCAGCATGATGAGTGGATTTAGGTACGACGATTCTAAGTGAAATAAGTCACACAGAAAAAGACACTTATCATAAGATATCACTTATAGAGGGAATGTATAAACCGCTACCCTTGAACTGAATTACAAAACAGAACAGAGTCCCTCGTTTAGAAAACACACTATGGCTGCTTAACGGGAAAGGTGAGGTGGGGTGATGCATAAAACAAGGGTTTCAAATTAGGTCAGATACCGTTCCATAAACCCAATACGTAATAGACAAGACCTACTCCTTGATCAGTGAATTGGACTCAACACCCCCTATTCACCGCCCAAGAATATATCTGACTAGTAAGAATCTTAAAACCTATGTTTTGATATCTCTCTGTAAGTGAGTCAAGTGGGTGTAAAGCGGCAGAAACACAGCAGTGAAAAGCAGCTAAACCCCATTATAAAAATCAATTATTTTAAAAACCCGTGAAACAAAGACAGTGAAACAGAGAGAAATTCTTACAAAATTCGTTCAGGGGCTGTGATGCCACCTGGATTGACCATATCTAGACCCACAGCTGATGGAGACATAAGGGTGGACACTCTTGGGGCTGAGAGGTTTGGTGAGGTTGGGTGAGGAAACGCAGACCCTTTAAAGTAATACTGCGTGGTTCCCATCCCATGGGTCCCAAATCTCCAGGTTCAAGGGCATCTTCCTACATCGAAAACATGCATGAGAAACCCAGAAGATGGTACACCGTGTGATCGGGAAAGGTTTCCAAAACGCACCTCATTTCTCATCTCCTTATGCTCGGGTTCGCCATTCCAGCCGCTTTAGTAGCAATCTCCCTCCTTGGAGAATCAGCACCTTTAACCTCCTGTTCCGTACAGGTTGCAATTTGTCCTCAGGATGAACGGGAAGAGTGGGAACCAATGAGAGACTAGCTCTAGGTGTTGGGACAGGCACAAGTCACTCTACTTCCCCATCAGGAAGAAGAATTAACCACAGGCTCAGCCTGCCGCCCGGGACCAGAATAGGGAATGAAGCAATCCTGCCCTTTTGCGGCCAGCTCCCAAGAAAGCGAGTTGAAAAATGGAGCTCAGGGGCACTGCAATTCACAAACCTGCAGACTTATAAATGATAACTCTCGTCCACAAATATATTGAGGGAAGGCAACGAAGAGGATTGGAAAGCAAGGCAGAATTGCAGGAAACAGATTTCAGGAGGGAGATTCGAATCACCTTTAAAGCACAGGAAAAGCGGCAAAACCTCGACAATGATGCCCTTGGCCAAAAAGGGCGTATGCGTTTTTTCCTGAATATATTCAGGAAAAAACGCATACGCCCTTTTTGGCCAACCAAGCAACCTGGAAAGGCAAATCAGCGCTACAAAGAAGTCTCGCTTCCCATCGGTCAAAAGGGCCATGCTGAATAAAGTGTCAAAACCAGAAATGCAGGACAGGCCATGGAGAAACGGGAGCCTGGCTACGCTGATGGGAGGGATGTAAATTGCCAACAGCCACTCTGGAGAAGTGTACGGTGTGTCCTGAAACATCTAAAAAACTCAGCTTAGAGAGCACAGGGCACTTCCACTCATGGGCGTATAAATTGGGAAAACTAAAAATCAGCAAGACACAGGCACCCCAAAGTTTAGGGCTGCTCTGTTGACAAGAACCTCCACTTCGTTACACTTTAAATATCCCAGCAAAGAGAAAAATGGATAAAGAAGTTGTGGTCCTTATGTACAATGGAATATCACTCAGCCATGAAATCAACGTCATAAGGCTAGTAGCAGCATGATGAGTGGATTTAGGTACGACGATTCTAAGTGAAATAAGTCACACAGAAAAAGACACTTATCATAAGATATCACTTATAGAGGGAATGTAAAAACCGCTACCCTTGAACTGAATTACAAAACAGAACAGAGTCCCACGTTTAGAAAACACACTATGGCTGCTTAAGGGGAAAGGTGAGGTGGGGTGATGCATAAAACAAGGGTTTCAAATTAGGTCAGATACCGATCCATAAACCCAATATGTAATAGACAAGACCTACTCCATGATCAGTGAATTGGACTCAACACCCCCTATTCACCGCCCAAGAATATATCTGACTAGTAAGAATCTTAAAACCTATGTTTTGATATCTCTCTGTAAGTGAGTCAAGTGGGTGTAAAGCGGCAGAAACACAGCAGTGAAAAGCAGCTAAACCCCATTATAAAAATCAATTACTTTTAAAAACCCGTGAAACAAAGACAGTGAAAGAGAGGGAAATTCTTACAAAATTCGTTCAGGGGCTGTGATGCCACCTGGATTGACGATATCTAGACCCACAGCTGATGGAGACATAAGGGTGGACACTCTTGGGTCTGAGAGGTTTGGTGAGGTTTGGTGAGGAAATGCAGACCCTTTAAAGTAATACGGCGTGGTTCCCATCCCATGGGTCCCAAATCTCCAGGTTCAAGGGCATCTTCCTACATCGAAAACATGCATGAGAAACCCAGAAGATGGTACACCGTGTGATCGGGAAAGGTTTCCAAAACGCACCTCATTTCTCATCTCCTTATGCTCGGGTTCGCCATTCCAGCCGCTTTAGTAGCAATCTCCCTCCTTGGAGAATCAGCACCTTTAACCTCCTGTTCCGTACAGGTTGCAATTTGTCCTGAGGATGAACGGGAAGAGTGGGAACCAATGAGAGACTAGCTCTAGGTGTTGGGACAGGCACAGGTCACTCTACTTCCCCATCAGGAAGAAGAATTAACCACAGGCTCAGCCTGCCGCCCGGGACCAGAATAGGGCCTGAAGCAATCCTGCGCTTCTGCGGCCAGCTCCCAAGAAAGCGAGTTGAAAAATGGAGCTCAGGGGCACTGCAATTCACAAACCTGCAGACTTAGAAATGATAACTCTCGTCCACAAATATATTGAGGGAAGGCAACGAAGAGGATTGGAAAGCAAGGCAGAATTGCAGGAAACAGATTTCAGGAGGGAGATTCGAATCGCCTTTAAAGCACAGGAAAAGCGGCAAAACCTCGACAATGATGCCCTTGGCCAAAAAGGGCGTATGCGTTTTTTCCTGAATATATTCAGGAAAAAACGCATACGCCCTTTTTGGCCAACCAAGCAACCTGGAAAGGCAAATCAGCGCTACAAAGAAGTCTCGCTTCCCATCGGTCAAAAGGGCCATGCCGAATAAAGTGTCAAAACCAGAAATGCAGGACAGGCCATGGAGAAACGGGAGCCTGGCTACGCTGATGGGAGGGATGTAAATTGCCAACAGCCACTCTGGAGAAGTGTACGGTGTGTCCTGAAACATCTAAAAAACTCAGCTTAGAGAGCACAAGGCACTTCCACTTATGGGCGTATAAATTGGGAAAACTAAAAATCAGCAAGACACAGGCACCCCAAAGTTTAGGGCTGCTCTGTTGACAAGAACCTCCACTTCGTTACACCTTAAATATCCCAGGAAAGAGAAAAATGGATAAAGAAGTTGTGGTCCTTATGTACAATGGAATATCACTCAGCCATGAAATCAACGTCATAAGGCTAGTAGCAGCATGATGAGTGGATTTAGGTACGACGATTCTAAGTGAAATAAGTCACACAGAAAAAGACACTTATCATAAGATATCACTTATAGAGGGAATGTAAAAACCGCTACCCTTGAACTGAATTACAAAACAGAACAGAGTCCCACGTTTAGAAAACACACTATGGCTGCTTAAGGGGAAAGGTGAGGTGGGGTGATGCATAAAACAAGGGTTTCAAATTAGGTCAGATACCGATCCATAAACCCAATATGTAATAGACAAGACCTACTCCATGATCAGTGAATTGGACTCAACACCCCCTATTCACCGCCCAAGAATATATCTGACTAGTAAGAATCTTAAAACCTATGTTTTGATATCTCTCTGTAAGTGAGTCAAGTGGGTGTAAAGCGGCAGAAACACAGCAGTGAAAAGCAGCTAAACCCCATTATAAAAATCAATTACTTTTAAAAACCCGTGAAACAAAGACAGTGAAAGAGAGGGAAATTCTTACAAAATTCGTTCAGGGGCTGTGATGCCACCTGGATTGACGATATCTAGACCCACAGCTGATGGAGACATAAGGGTGGACACTCTTGGGTCTGAGAGGTTTGGTGAGGTTGGGTGAGGAAACGCAGACCCTTTAAAGTAATACGGCGTGGTTCCCATCCCATGGGTCCCAAATCTCCAGGTTGAAGGGCATCTTCCTACATCGAAAACATGCATGAGAAACCCAGAAGATGGTACACCGTGTGATCGGGAAAGGTTTCCAAAACGCACCTCATTTCTCATCTCCTTATGCTCGGGTTCGCCATTTCAGCCGCTTTAGTAGCAATCTCCCTCCTTGGAGAATCAGCACCTTTAACCTCCTGTCCGTACAGGTTGCAATTTGTCCTGAGGATGAACGGGAAGAGTGGGAACCAATGAGAGACTAGCTCTAGGTGTTGGGACAGGCACAGGTCACTCTACTTCCCCATCAGGAAGAAGAATTAACCACAGGCTCAGCCTGCCGCCCGGGACCAGAATAGGGCCTGAAGCAATCCTGCGCTTTTGCGGCCAGCTCCCAAGAAAGCGAGTTGAAAAATGGAGCTCAGGGGCACTGCAATTCACAAACCTGCAGACTTATAAATGATAACTCTCGTCCACAAATATATTGAGGGAAGGCAACGAAGAGGATTGGAAAGCAAGGCAGAATTGCAGGAAACAGATTTCAGGAGGGAGATTCGAATCGCCTTTAAAGCACAGGAAAAGCGGCAAAACCTCGACAATGATGCCCTTGGCCAAAAAGGGCGTATGCGTTTTTTCCTGAATATATTCAGGAAAAAACGCATACGCCCTTTTTGGCCAACCAAGCAACCTGGAAAGGCAAATCAGCGCTACAAAGAAGTCTCGCTTCCCATCGGTCAAAAGGGCCATGCTGAATAAAGTGTCAAAACCAGAAATGCAGGACAGGCCATGGAGAAATGGGAGCCTGGCTACGCTGATGGGAGGGATGTAAATTGCCAACAGCCACTCTGGAGAAGTGTACGGTGTGTCCTGAAACATCTAAAAAACTCAGCTTAGAGAGCACAAGGCACTTCCACTCATGGGCGTATAAATTGGGAAAACTAAAAATCAGCAAGACACAGGCACCCCAAAGTTTAGGGCTGCTCTGTTGACAAGAACCTCCACTTCGTTACACCTTAAATATCCCAGGAAAGAGAAAAATGGATAAAGAAGTTGTGGTCCTTATGTACAATGGAATATCACTCAGCCATGAAATCAACGTCATAAGGCTAGTAGCAGCATGATGAGTGGATTTAGGTACGACGATTCTAAGTGAAATAAGTCACACAGAAAAAGACACTTATCATAAGATATCACTTATAGAGGGAATGTATAAACCGCTACCCTTGAACTGAATTACAAAACAGAACAGAGTCCCTCGTTTAGAAAACACACTATGGCTGCTTAACGGGAAAGGTGAGGTGGGGTGATGCATAAAACAAGGGTTTCAAATTAGGTCAGATACCGTTCCATAAACCCAATACGTAATAGACAAGACCTACTCCTTGATCAGTGAATTGGACTCAACACCCCCTATTCACCGCCCAAGAATATATCTGACTAGTAAGAATCTTAAAACCTATGTTTTGATATCTCTCTGTAAGTGAGTCAAGTGGGTGTAAAGCGGCAGAAACAGAGCAGTGAAAAGCAGCTAAACCCCATTATAAAAATCAATTATTTTAAAAACCCGTGAAACAAAGACAGTGAAAGAGAGAGAAATTCTTACAAAATTCGTTCAGGGGCTGTGATGCTACCTGGATTGACCATATCTAGACCCACAGCTGATGGAGACATAAGGGTGGACACTCTTGGGGCTGAGAGGTTTGGTGAGGTTGGGTGAGGAAACGCAGACCCTTTAAAGTAATACTGCGTGGTTCCCATCCCATGGGTCCCAAATCTCCAGGTTCAAGGGCATCTTCCTACATCGAAAACATGCATGAGAAACCCAGAAGATGGTACACCGTGTGATCGGGAAAGGTTTCCAAAACGCACCTCATTTCTCATCTCCTTATGCTCGGGTTCGCCATTCCAGCCGCTTTAGTAGCAATCTCCCTCCTTGGAGAATCAGCACCTTTAACCTCCTGTTCCGTACAGGTTGCAATTTGTCCTCAGGATGAACGGGAAGAGTGGGAACCAATGAGAGACTAGCTCTAGGTGTTTGGACAGGCACAGGTCACTCTACTTCCCCATCAGGAAGAAGAATTAACCAGAGGCTCAGCCTGCCGCCCGGGACCAGAATAGGGCCTGAAGCAATCCTGCGCTTCTGCGGCCAGCTCCCAAGAAAGCGAGTTGAAAAATGGAGCTCAGGGGCACTGCAATTCACAAACCTGCAGACTTAGAAATGATAACTCTCGTCCACAAATATATTGAGGGAAGGCAATGAAGAGGATTGGAAAGCAAGGCAGAATTGCAGGAAACAGATTTCAGGAGGGAGATTCGAATCGCCTTTAAAGCACAGGAAAAGCGGCAAAACCTCGACAATGATGCCCTTGGCCAAAAAGGGCGTATGCGTTTTTTCCTGAATATATTCAGGAAAAAACGCATACGCCCTTTTTGGCCAACCAAGCAACCCGGAAAGGCAAATCAGCGCTACAAAGAAGTCTCGCTTCCCATCGGTCAAAAGGGCCATGCCGAATAAAGTGTCAAAACCAGAAATGCAGGACAGGCCATGGAGAAACGGGAGCCTGGCTACGCTGATGGGAGGGATGTAAATTGCCAACAGCCACTCTGGAGAAGTGTACGGTGTGTCCTGAAACATCTAAAAAACTCAGCTTAGAGAGCACAGGGCACTTCCCCTCATGGGCGTATAAATTGGAAAAACTAAAAATCAGCAAGACACAGGCACCCCAAAGTTTAGGGCTGCTCTGTTGACAAGAACCTCCACTTCGTTACACCTTAAATATCCCAGGAAAGAGAAAAATGGATAAAGAAGTTGTGGTCCTTATGTACAATGGAATATCACTCAGCCATGAAATCAACGTCATAAGGCTAGTAGCAGCATGATGAGTGGATTTAGGTACGACGATTCTAAGTGAAATAAGTCACACAGAAAAAGACACTTATCATAAGATATCACTTATAGAGGGAATGTAAAAACCGCTACCCTTGAACTGAATTACAAAACAGAACAGAGTCCCACGTTTAGAAAACACACTATGGCTGCTTAAGGGGAAAGGTGAGGTGGGGTGATGCATAAAACAAGGGTTTCAAATTAGGTCAGATACCGATCCATAAACCCAATATGTAATAGACAAGACCTACTCCATGATCAGTGAATTGGACTCAACACCCCCTATTCACCGCCCAAGAATATATCTGACTAGTAAGAATCTTAAAACCTATGTTTTGATATCTCTCTGTAAGTGAGTCAAGTGGGTGTAAAGCGGCAGAAACACAGCAGTGAAAAGCAGCTAAACCCCATTATAAAAATCAATTACTTTTAAAAACCCGTGAAACAAAGACAGTGAAAGAGAGGGAAATTCTTACAAAATTCGTTCAGGGGCTGTGATGCCACCTGGATTGACGATATCTAGACCCACAGCTGATGGAGACATAAGGGTGGACACTCTTGGGTCTGAGAGGTTTGGTGAGGTTGGGTGAGGAAACGCAGACCCTTTAAAGTAATACGGCGTGGTTCCCATCCCATGGGTCCCAAATCTCCAGGTTCAAGGGCATCTTCCTACATCGAAAACATGCATGAGAAACCCAGAAGATGGTACACCGTGTGATCGGGAAAGGTTTCCAAAACGCACCTCATTTCTCATCTCCTTATGCTCGGGTTCGCCATTTCAGCCGCTTTAGTAGCCATCTCCCTCCTTGGAGAATCAGCACCTTTAACCTCCTGTTCCGTACAGGTTGCAATTTGTCCTGAGGATGAACGGGAAGAGTGGGAACCAATGAGAGACTAGCTCTAGGTGTTGGGACAGGCACAGGTCACTCTACTTCCCCATCAGGAAGAAGAATTAACCACAGGCTCAGCCTGCCGCCCGGGACCAGAATAGGGCCTGAAGCAATCCTGCGCTTTTGCGGCCAGCTCCCAAGAAAGCGAGTTGAAAAATGGAGCTCAGGGGCACTGCAATTCACAAACCTGCAGACTTATAAATGATAACTCTCGTCCACAAATATATTGAGGGAAGGCAACGAAGAGGATTGGAAAGCAAGGCAGAATTGCAGGAAACAGATTTCAGGAGGGAGATTCGAATCGCCTTTAAAGCACAGGAAAAGCGGCAAAACCTCGACAATGATGCCCTTGGCCAAAAAGGGCGTATGCGTTTTTTCCTGAATATATTCAGGAAAAAACGCATACGCCCTTTTTGGCCAACCAAGCAACCTGGAAAGGCAAATCAGCGCTACAAAGAAGTCTCGCTTCCCATCGGTCAAAAGGGCCATGCTGAATAAAGTGTCAAAACCAGAAATGCAGGACAGGCCATGGAGAAACGGGAGCCTGGCTACGCTGATGGGAGGGATGTAAATTGCCAACAGCCACTCTGGAGAAGTGTACGGTGTGTCCTGAAACATCTAAAAAACTCAGCTTAGAGAGCACAGGGCACTTCCACTCATGGGCGTATAAATTGGGAAAACTAAAAATCAGCAAGACACAGGCACCCCAAAGTTTAGGGCTGCTCTGTTGACAAGAACCTCCACTTCGTTACACCTTAAATATCCCAGGAAAGAGAAAAATGGATAAAGAAGTTGTGGTCCTTATGTACAATGGAATATCACTCAGCCATGAAATCAACGTCATAAGGCTAGTAGCAGCATGATGAGTGGATTTAGGTACGACGATTCTAAGTGAAATAAGTCACACAGAAAAAGACACTTATCATAAGATATCACTTATAGAGGGAATGTATAAACCGCTACCCTTGAACTGAATTACAAAACAGAACAGAGTCCCTCGTTTAGAAAACACACTATGGCTGCTTAACGGGAAAGGTGAGGTGGGGTGATGCATAAAACAAGGGTTTCAAATTAGGTCAGATACCGTTCCATAAACCCAATATGTAATAGACAAGACCTACTCCTTGATCAGTGAATTGGACTCAACACCCCCTATTCACCGCCCAAGAATATATCTGACTAGTAAGAATCTTAAAACCTATGTTTTGATATCTCTCTGTGAGTCAAGTGGGTGTAAAGCGGCAGAAACACAGCAGTGAAAAGCAGCTAAACCCCATTATAAAAATCAATTACTTTTAAAAACCCGTGAAACAAAGACAGTGAAAGAGAGAGAAATTCTTACAAAATTCGTTCAGGGGCTGTGATGCCACCTGGATTGACCATATCTAGACCCACAGCTGATGGAGACATAGGGGTGGACACTCTTGGGGCTGAGAGGTTTGGTGAGGTTGGGTGAGGAAACGCAGACCCTTTAAAGTAATACTGCGTGGTTCCCATCCCATGGGTCCCAAATCTCCAGGTTCAAGGGCATCTTCCTACATCGAAAACATGCATGAGAAACCCAGAAGATGGTACACCGTGTGATCGGGAAAGGTTTCCAAAACGCACCTCATTTCTCATCTCCTTATGCTCGGGTTCTCCATTCCAGCCGCTTTAGTAGCAATCTCCCTCCTTGGAGAATCAGCACCTTTAACCTCCTGTTCCGTACAGGTTGCAATTTGTCCTGAGGATGAACGGGAAGAGTGGGAACCAATGAGAGACTAGCTCTAGGTGTTGGGACAGGCACAGGTCACTCTACTTCCCCATCAGGAAGAAGAATTAACCACAGGCTCAGCCTGCCGCCCGGGACCAGAATAGGGCCTGAAGCAATCCTGCCCTTTTGCGGCCAGCTCCCAAGAAAGCGAGTTGAAAAATGGAGGTCAGGGGCACTGCAATTCACAAACCTGCAGACTTAGAAATGATAACTCTCGTCCACAAATATATTGAGGGAAGGCAATGAAGAGGATTGGAAAGCAAGGCAGAATTGCAGGAAACAGATTTCAGGAGGGAGATTCGAATCGCCTTTAAAGCACAGGAAAAGCGGCAAAACCTCGACAATGATGCCCTTGGCCAAAAAGGGCGTATGCGTTTTTTCCTGAATATATTCAGGAAAAAACGCATACGCCCTTTTTGGCCAACCAAGCAACCTGGAAAGGCAAATCAGCGCTACAAAGAAGTCTCGCTTCCCATCGGTCAAAAGGGCCATGCCGAATAAAGTGTCAAAACCAGAAATGCAGGACAGGCCATGGAGAAACGGGAGCCTGGCTACGCTGATGGGAGGGATGTAAATTGCCAACAGCCACTCTGGAGAAGTGTACGGTGTGTCCTGAAACATCTAAAAAACTCAGCTTAGAGAGCACAGGGCACTTCCCCTCATGGGCGTATAAATTGGAAAAACTAAAAATCAGCAAGACACAGGCACCCCAAAGTTTAGGGCTGCTCTGTTGACAAGAACCTCCACTTCGTTACACCTTAAATATCCCAGGAAAGAGAAAAATGGATAAAGAAGTTGTGGTCCTTATGTACAATGGAATATCACTCAGCCATGAAATCAACGTCATAAGGCTAGTAGCAGCATGATGAGTGGATTTAGGTACGACGATTCTAAGTGAAATAAGTCACACAGAAAAAGACACTTATCATAAGATATCACTTATAGAGGGAATGTAAAAACCGCTACCCTTGAACTGAATTACAAAACAGAACAGAGTCCCACGTTTAGAAAACACACTATGGCTGCTTAAGGGGAAAGGTGAGGTGGGGTGATGCATAAAACAAGGGTTTCAAATTAGGTCAGATACCGATCCATAAACCCAATATGTAATAGACAAGACCTACTCCATGATCAGTGAATTGGACTCAACACCCCCTATTCACCGCCCAAGAATATATCTGACTAGTAAGAATCTTAAAACCTATGTTTTGATATCTCTCTGTAAGTGAGTCAAGTGGGTGTAAAGCGGCAGAAACACAGCAGTGAAAAGCAGCTAAACCCCATTATAAAAATCAATTACTTTTAAAAACCCGTGAAACAAAGACAGTGAAAGAGAGGGAAATTCTTACAAAATTCGTCCAGGGGCTGTGATGCCACCTGGATTGACGATATCTAGACCCACAGCTGATGGAGACATAAGGGTGGACACTCTTGGGTCTGAGAGGTTTGGTGAGGTTGGGTGAGGAAACGCAGACCCTTTAAAGTAATACGGCGTGGTTCCCATCCCATGGGTCCCAAATCTCCAGGTTCAAGGGCATCTTCCTACATCGAAAACATGCATGAGAAACCCAGAAGATGGTACACCGTGTGATCGGGAAAGGTTTCCAAAACGCACCTCATTTCTCATCTCCTTATGCTCGGGTTCGCCATTTCAGCCGCTTTAGTAGCCATCTCCCTCCTTGGAGAATCAGCACCTTTAACCTCCTGTTCCGTACAGGTTGCAATTTGTCCTGAGGATGAACGGGAAGAGTGGGAACCAATGAGAGACTAGCTCTAGGTGTTGGGACAGGCACAGGTCACTCTACTTCCCCATCAGGAAGAAGAATTAACCACAGGCTCAGCCTGCCGCCCGGGACCAGAATAGGGAATGAAGCAATCCTGCCCTTTTGCGGCCAGCTCCCAAGAAAGCGAGTTGAAAAATGGAGCTCAGGGGCACTGCAATTCACAAACCTGCAGACTTATAAATGATAACTCTCGTCCACAAATATATTGAGAGAAGGCAACGAAGAGGATTGGAAAGCAAGGCAGAATTGCAGGAAACAGATTTCAGGAGGGAGATTCGAATCGCCTTTAAAGCACAGGAAAAGCGGCAAAACCTCGACAATGATGCCCTTGGCCAAAAAGGGCGTATGCGTTTTTTCCTGAATATATTCAGGAAAAAACGCATACGCCCTTTTTGGCCAACCAAGCAACCTGGAAAGGCAAATCAGCGCTACAAAGAAGTCTCGCTTCCCATCGGTCAAAAGGGCCATGCTGAATAAAGTGTCAAAACCAGAAATGCAGGACAGGCCATGGAGAAACGGGAGCCTGGCTACGCTGATGGGAGGGATGTAAATTGCCAACAGCCACTCTGGAGAAGTGTACGGTGTGTCCTGAAACATCTAAAAAACTCAGCTTAGAGAGCACAGGGCACTTCCACTCATGGGCGTATAAATTGGGAAAACTAAAAATCAGCAAGACACAGGCACCCCAAAGTTTACGGCTGCTCTGTTGACAAGAACCTCCACTTCGTTACACCTTTATCCCAGGAAAGAGAAAAATGGATAAAGAAGTTGTGGTCTTTATGTACAATGGAATATCACTCAGCCATGAAATCAACGTCATAAGGCTAGTAGCAGCATGATGAGTGGATTTAGGTACGACGATTCTAAGTGAAATAAGTCACACAGAAAAAGACACTTATCATAAGATATCACTTATAGAGGGAATGTAAAAACCGCTACCCTTGAACTGAATTACAAAACAGAACAGAGTCCCACGTTTAGAAAACACACTATGGCTGCTTAAGGGGAAAGGTGAGGTGGGGTGATGCATAAAACAAGGGTTTCAAATTAGGTCAGATACCGATCCATAAACCCAATATGTAATAGACAAGACCTACTCCATGATCAGTGAATTGGACTCAACACCCCCTATTCACCGCCCAAGAATATATCTGACTAGTAAGAATCTTAAAACCTATGTTTTGATATCTCTCTGTAAGTGAGTCAAGTGGGTGTAAAGCGGCAGAAACACAGCAGTGAAAAGCAGCTAAACCCCATTATAAAAATCAATTACTTTTAAAAACCCGTGAAACAAAGACAGTGAAAGAGAGGGAAATTCTTACAAAATTCGTTCAGGGGCTGTGATGCCACCTGGATTGACGATATCTAGACCCACAGCTGATGGAGACATAAGGGTGGACACTCTTGGGGCTGAGAGGTTTGGTGAGGTTGGGTGAGGAAACGCAGACCCTTTAAAGTAATACGGCGTGGTTCCCATCCCATGGGTCCCAAATCTCCAGGTTCAAGGGCATCTTCCTACATCGAAAACATGCATGAGAAACCCAGAAGATGGTACACCGTGTGATCGGGAAAGGTTTCCAAAACGCACCTCATTTCTCATCTCCTTATGCTCGGGTTCGCCATTTCAGCCGCTTTAGTAGCCATCTCCCTCCTTGGAGAATCAGCACCTTTAACCTCCTGTTCCGTACAGGTTGCAATTTGTCCTGAGGATGAACGGGAAGAGTGGGAACCAATGAGAGACTAGCTCTAGGTGTTGGGACAGGCACAGGTCACTCTACTTCCCCATCAGGAAGAAGAATTAACCACAGGCTCAGCCTGCCGCCCGGGACCAGAATAGGGCCTGAAGCAATCCTGCGCTTTTGCGGCCAGCTCCCAAGAAAGCGAGTTGAAAAATGGAGCTCAGGGGCACTGCAATTCACAAACCTGCAGACTTATAAATGATAACTCTCGTCCACAAATATATTGAGGGAAGGCAACGAAGAGGATTGGAAAGCAAGGCAGAATTGCAGGAAACAGATTTCAGGATTGAGATTCGAATCGCCTTTAAAGCACAGGAAAAGCGGCAAAACCTCGACAATGATGCCCTTGGCCAAAAAGGGCGTATGCGTTTTTTCCTGAATATATTCAGGAAAAAACGCATACGCCCTTTTTGGCCAACCAAGCAACCTGGAAAGGCAAATCAGCGCTACAAAGAAGTCTCGCTTCCCATCGGTCAAAAGGGCCATGCTGAATAAAGTGTCAAAACCAGAAATGCAGGACAGGCCATGGAGAAACGGGAGCCTGGCTACGCTGATGGGAGGGATGTAAATTGCCAACAGCCACTCTGGAGAAGTGTACGGTGTGTCCTGAAACATCTAAAAAACTCAGCTTAGAGAGCACAGGGCACTTCCACTCATGGGCGTATAAATTGGGAAAACTAAAAATCAGCAAGACACAGGCACCCCAAAGTTTAGGGCTGCTCTGTTGACAAGAACCTCCACTTCGTTACACCTTAAATATCCCAGGAAAGAGAAAAATGGATAAAGAAGTTGTGGTCCTTATGTACAATGGAATATCACTCAGCCATGAAATCAACGTCATAAGGCTAGTAGCAGCATGATGAGTGGATTTAGGTACGACGATTCTAAGTGAAATAAGTCACACAGAAAAAGACACTTATCATAAGATATCACTTATAGAGGGAATGTATAAACCGCTACCCTTGAACTGAATTACAAAACAGAACAGAGTCCCTCGTTTAGAAAACACACTATGGCTGCTTAACGGGAAAGGTGAGGTGGGGTGATGCATAAAACAAGGGTTTCAAATTAGGTCAGATACCGTTCCATAAACCCAATATGTAATAGACAAGACCTACTCCTTGATCAGTGAATTGGACTCAACACCCCCTATTCACCGCCCAAGAATATATCTGACTAGTAAGAATCTTAAAACCTATGTTTTGATATCTCTCTGTAAGTGAGTCAAGTGGGTGTAAAGCGGCAGAAACACAGCAGTGAAAAGCAGCTAAACCCCATTATAAAAATCAATTACTTTTAAAAACCCGTGAAACAAAGACAGTGAAAGAGAGAGAAATTCTTACAAAATTCGTTCAGGGGCTGTGATGCCACCTGGATTGACCATATCTAGACCCACAGCTGATGGAGACATAGGGGTGGACACTCTTGGGGCTGAGAGGTTTGGTGAGGTTGGGTGAGGAAACGCAGACCCTTTAAAGTAATACTGCGTGGTTCCCATCCCATGGGTCCCAAATCTCCAGGTTCAAGGGCATCTTCCTACATCGAAAACATGCATGAGAAACCCAGAAGATGGTACACCGTGTGATCGGGAAAGGTTTCCAAAACGCACCTCATTTCTCATCTCCTTATGCTCGGGTTCTCCATTCCAGCCGCTTTAGTAGCAATCTCCCTCCTTGGAGAATCAGCACCTTTAACCTCCTGTTCCGTACAGGTTGCAATTTGTCCTGAGGATGAACGGGAAGAGTGGGAACCAATGAGAGACTAGCTCTAGGTGTTGGGACAGGCACAGGTCACTCTACTTCCCCATCAGGAAGAAGAATTAACCACAGGCTCAGCCTGCCGCCCGGGACCAGAATAGGGCCTGAAGCAATCCTGCCCTTTTGCGGCCAGCTCCCAAGAAAGCGAGTTGAAAAATGGAGGTCAGGGGCACTGCAATTCACAAACCTGCAGACTTAGAAATGATAACTCTCGTCCACAAATATATTGAGGGAAGGCAATGAAGAGGATTGGAAAGCAAGGCAGAATTGCAGGAAACAGATTTCAGGAGGGAGATTCGAATCGCCTTTAAAGCACAGGAAAAGCGGCAAAACCTCGACAATGATGCCCTTGGCCAAAAAGGGCGTATGCGTTTTTTCCTGAATATATTCAGGAAAAAACGCATACGCCCTTTTTGGCCAACCAAGCAACCTGGAAAGGCAAATCAGCGCTACAAAGAAGTCTCGCTTCCCATCGGTCAAAAGGGCCATGCCGAATAAAGTGTCAAAACCAGAAATGCAGGACAGGCCATGGAGAAACGGGAGCCTGGCTACGCTGATGGGAGGGATGTAAATTGCCAACAGCCACTCTGGAGAAGTGTACGGTGTGTCCTGAAACATCTAAAAAACTCAGCTTAGAGAGCACAGGGCACTTCCCCTCATGGGCGTATAAATTGGAAAAACTAAAAATCAGCAAGACACAGGCACCCCAAAGTTTAGGGCTGCTCTGTTGACAAGAACCTCCACTTCGTTACACCTTAAATATCCCAGGAAAGAGAAAAATGGATAAAGAAGTTGTGGTCCTTATGTACAATGGAATATCACTCAGCCATGAAATCAACGTCATAAGGCTAGTAGCAGCATGATGAGTGGATTTAGGTACGACGATTCTAAGTGAAATAAGTCACACAGAAAAAGACACTTATCATAAGATATCACTTATAGAGGGAATGTAAAAACCGCTACCCTTGAACTGAATTACAAAACAGAACAGAGTCCCACGTTTAGAAAACACACTATGGCTGCTTAAGGGGAAAGGTGAGGTGGGGTGATGCATAAAACAAGGGTTTCAAATTAGGTCAGATACCGATCCATAAACCCAATATGTAATAGACAAGACCTACTCCATGATCAGTGAATTGGACTCAACACCCCCTATTCACCGCCCAAGAATATATCTGACTAGTAAGAATCTTAAAACCTATGTTTTGATATCTCTCTGTAAGTGAGTCAAGTGGGTGTAAAGCGGCAGAAACACAGCAGTGAAAAGCAGCTAAACCCCATTATAAAAATCAATTACTTTTAAAAACCCGTGAAACAAAGACAGTGAAAGAGAGGGAAATTCTTACAAAATTCGTTCAGGGGCTGTGATGCCACCTGGATTGACGATATCTAGACCCACAGCTGATGGAGACATAAGGGTGGACACTCTTGGGGCTGAGAGGTTTGGTGAGGTTGGGTGAGGAAACGCAGACCCTTTAAAGTAATACGGCGTGGTTCCCATCCCATGGGTCCCAAATCTCCAGGTTCAAGGGCATCTTCCTACATCGAAAACATGCATGAGAAACCCAGAAGATGGTACACCGTGTGATCGGGAAAGGTTTCCAAAACGCACCTCATTTCTCATCTCCTTATGCTCGGGTTCGCCATTTCAGCCGCTTTAGTAGCCATCTCCCTCCTTGGAGAATCAGCACCTTTAACCTCCTGTTCCGTACAGGTTGCAATTTGTCCTGAGGATGAACGGGAAGAGTGGGAACCAATGAGAGACTAGCTCTAGGTGTTGGGACAGGCACAGGTCACTCTACTTCCCCATCAGGAAGAAGAATTAACCACAGGCTCAGCCTGCCGCCCGGGACCAGAATAGGGAATGAAGCAATCCTGCCCTTTTGCGGCCAGCTCCCAAGAAAGCGAGTTGAAAAATGGAGCTCAGGGGCACTGCAATTCACAAACCTGCAGACTTATAAATGATAACTCTCGTCCACAAATATATTGAGGGAAGGCAACGAAGAGGATTGGAAAGCAAGGCAGAATTGCAGGAAACAGATTTCAGGAGGGAGATTCGAATCGCCTTTAAAGCACAGGAAAAGCGGCAAAACCTCGACAATGATGCCCTTGGCCAAAAAGGGCGTATGCGTTTTTTCCTGAATATATTCAGGAAAAAACGCATACGCCCTTTTTGGCCCACCAAGCAACCTGGAAAGGCAAATCAGCGCTACAAAGAAGTCTCGCTTCCCATCGGTCAAAAGGGCCATGCTGAATAAAGTGTCAAAACCAGAAATGCAGGACAGGCCATGGAGAAACGGGAGCCTGGCTACGCTGATGGGAGGGATATAAATTGCCAACAGCCACTCTGGAGAAGTGTACGGTGTGTCCTGAAACATCTAAAAAACTCAGCTTAGAGAGCACAGGGCACTTCCACTCATGGGCGTATAAATTGGGAAAACTAAAAATCAGCAAGACACAGGCACCCCAAAGTTTACGGCTGCTCTGTTGACAAGAACCTCCACTTCGTTACACCTTTATCCCAGGAAAGAGAAAAATGGATAAAGAAGTTGTGGTCCTTATGTACAATGGAATATCACTCAGCCATGAAATCAATGTCATAAGGCTAGTAGCAGCATGATGAGTGGATTTAGGTACGACGATTCTAAGTGAAATAAGTCACACAGAAAAAGACACTTATCATAAGATATCACTTATAGAGGGAATGTAAAAACCGCTACCCTTGAACTGAATTACAAAACAGAACAGAGTCCCACGTTTAGAAAACACACTATGGCTGCTTAAGGGGAAAGGTGAGGTGGGGTGATGCATAAAACAAGGGTTTCAAATTAGGTCAGATACCGATCCATAAACCCAATATGTAATAGACAAGACCTACTCCATGATCAGTGAATTGGACTCAACACCCCCTATTCACCGCCCAAGAATATATCTGACTAGTAAGAATCTTAAAACCTATGTTTTGATATCTCTCTGTAAGTGAGTCAAGTGGGTGTAAAGCGGCAGAAACACAGCAGTGAAAAGCAGCTAAACCCCATTATAAAAATCAATTACTTTTAAAAACCCGTGAAACAAAGACAGTGAAAGAGAGGGAAATTCTTACAAAATTCGTTCAGGGGCTGTGATGCCACCTGGATTGACGATATCTAGACCCACAGCTGATGGAGACATAAGGGTGGACACTCTTGGGGCTGAGAGGTTTGGTGAGGTTGGGTGAGGAAACGCAGACCCTTTAAAGTAATACGGCGTGGTTCCCATCCCATGGGTCCCAAATCTCCAGGTTCAAGGGCATCTTCCTACATCGAAAACATGCATGAGAAACCCAGAAGATGGTACACCGTGTGATCGGGAAAGGTTTCCAAAACGCACCTCATTTCTCATCTCCTTATGCTCGAGTTCGCCATTCCAGCCGCTTTAGTAGCAATCTCCCTCCTTGGAGAATCAGCACCTTTAACCTCCTGTTCCGTACAGGTTGCAATTTGTCCTGAGGATGAACGGGAAGAGTGGGAACCGATGAGAGACTAGCTCTAGGTGTTGGGACAGGCACAGGTCACTCTACTTCCCCATCAGGAAGAAGAATTAACCACAGGCTCAGCCTGCCGCCCGGGACCAGAATAGGGCCTGAAGCAATCCTGCGCTTTTGCGGCCAGCTCCCAAGAAAGCGAGTTGAAAAATGGAGCTCAGGGGCACTGCAATTCACAAACCTGCAGACTTATAAATGATAACTGTCGTCCACAAATATATTGAGGGAAGGCAACGAAGAGGATTGGAAAGCAAGGCAGAATTGCAGGAAACAGATTTCAGGAGGGAGATTCGAATCGCCTTTAAAGCACAGGAAAAGCGGCAAAACCTCGACAATGATGCCCTTGGCCAAAAAGGGCGTATGCGTTTTTTCCTGAATATATTCAGGAAAAAACGCATACGCCCTTTTTGGCCAACCAAGCAACCTGGAAAGGCAAATCAGCGCTACAAAGAAGTCTCGCTTCCCATCGGTCAAAAGGGCCATGCTGAATAAAGTGTCAAAACCAGAAATGCAGGACAGGCCATGGAGAAACGGGAGCCTGGCTACGCTGATGGGAGGGATGTAAATTGCCAACAGCCACTCTGGAGAAGTGTACGGTGTGTCCTGAAACATCTAAAAAACTCAGCTTAGAGAGCACAGGGCACTTCCACTCATGGGCGTATAAATTGGGAAAACTAAAAATCAGCAAGACACAGGCACCCCAAAGTTTAGGGCTGCTCTGTTGACAAGAACCTCCACTTCGTTACACCTTAAATATCCCAGGAAAGAGAAAAATGGATAAAGAAGTTGTGGTCCTTATGTACAATGGAATATCACTCAGCCATGAAATCAACGTCATAAGGCTAGTAGCAGCATGATGAGTGGATTTAGGTACGACGATTCTAAGTGAAATAAGTCACACAGAAAAAGACACTTATCGTAAGATATCACTTATAGAGGGAATGTATAAACCGCTACCCTTGAACTGAATTACAAAACAGAACAGAGTCCCACGTTTAGAAAACACACTATGGCTGCTTAACGGGAAAGGTGAGGTGGGGTGATGCATAAAACAAGGGTTTCAAATTAGGTCAGATACCGTTCCATAAACCCAATATGTAATATACAAGACCTACTCCTTGATCAGTGAATTGGACTCAACACCCCCTATTCACCGCCCAAGAATATATCTGAGTAGTAAGAATCTTAAAACCTATGTTTTGATATCTCTCTGTAAGTGAGTCAAGTGGGTGTAAAGCGGCAGAAACAGAGCAGTGAAAAGCAGCTAAACCCCAATATAAAAATCAATTATTTTAAAAACCCGTGAAACAAAGACAGTGAAAGAGAGAGAAATTCTTACAAAATTCGTTCAGGGGCTGTGATGCCACCTGGATTGACCATATCTAGACCCACAGCTGATGGAGACATAAGGGTGGACACTCTTGGGGCTGAGAGGTTTGGTGAGGTTGGGTGAGGAAACGCAGACCCTTTAAAGTAATACTGCGTGGTTCCCATCCCATGGGTCCCAAATCTCCAGGTTCAAGGGCATCTTCCTACATCGAAAACATGCATGAGAAACCCAGAAGATGGTACACCGTGTGATCGGGAAAGGTTTCCAAAACGCACCTCATTTCTCATCTCCTTATGCTCGAGTTCGCCATTCCAGCCGCTTTAGTAGCAATCTCCCTCCTTGGAGAATCAGCACCTTTTACCTCCTGTTCCGTACAGGTTGCAATTTGTCCTGAGGATGAACGGGAAGAGTGGGAACCGATGAGAGACTAGCTCTAGGTGTTGGGACAGGCACAGGTCACTCTACTTCCCCATCAGGAAGAAGAATTAACCACAGGCTCAGCCTGCCGCCCGGGACCAGAATAGGGCCTGAAGCAATCCTGCGCTTTTGCGGCCAGCTCCCAAGAAAGCGAGTTGAAAAATGGAGCTCAGGGGCACTGCAATTCACAAACCTGCAGACTTATAAATGATAACTCTCGTCCACAAATATATTGAGGGAAGGCAACGAAGAGGATTGGAAAGCAAGGCAGAATTGCAGGAAACAGATTTCAGGAGGGAGATTCGAATCGCCTTTAAAGCACAGGAAAAGCGGCAAAACCTCGACAATGATGCCCTTGGCCAAAAAGGGGGTATGCGTTTTTTCCTGAATATATTCAGGAAAAAACGCATACGCCCTTTTTGGCCAACCAAGCAACCTGGAAAGGCAAATCAGCGCTACAAAGAAGTCTCGCTTCCCATCGGTCAAAAGGGCCATGCTGAATAAAGTGTCAAAACCAGAAATGCAGGACAGGCCATGGAGAAACGGGAGCCTGGCTACGCTGATGGGAGGGATGTAAATTGCCAACAGCCACTCTGGAGAAGTGTACGGTGTGTCCTGAAACATCTAAAAAACTCAGCTTAGAGAGCACAGGGCACTTCCACTCATGGGCGTATAAATTGGGAAAACTAAAAATCAGCAAGACACAGGCACCCCAAAGTTTAGGGCTGCTCTGTTGACAAGAACCTCCACTTCGTTACACCTTAAATATCCCAGGAAAGAGAAAAATGGATAAAGAAGTTGTGGTCCTTATGTACAATGGAATATCACTCAGCCATGAAATCAACGTCATAAGGCTAGTAGCAGCATGATGAGTGGATTTAGGTACGACGATTCTAAGTGAAATAAGTCACACAGAAAAAGACACTTATCGTAAGATATCACTTATAGAGGGAATGTATAAACCGCTACCCTTGAACTGAATTACAAAACAGAACAGAGTCCCACGTTTAGAAAACACACTATGGCTGCTTAACGGGAAAGGTGAGGTGGGGTGATGCATAAAACAAGGGTTTCAAATTAGGTCAGATACCGTTCCATAAACCCAATATGTAATATACAAGACCTACTCCTTGATCAGTGAATTGGACTCAACACCCCCTATTCACCGCCCAAGAATATATCTGACTAGTAAGAATCTTAAAACCTATGTTTTGATATCTCTCTGTAAGTGAGTCAAGTGGGTGTAAAGCGGCAGAAACAGAGCTGTGAAAAGCAGCTAAACCCCAATATAAAAATCAATTATTTTAAAAACCCGTGAAACAAAGACAGTGAAAGAGAGAGAAATTCTTACAAAATTCGTTCAGGGGCTGTGATGCCACCTGGATTGACCATATCTAGACCAACAGCTGATGGAGACATAAGGGTGGACACTCTTGGGGCTGAGAGGTTTGGTGAGGTTGGGTGAGGAAACGCAGACCCTTTAAAGTAATACTGCGTGGTTCCCATCCCATGGGTCCCAAATCTCCAGGTTCAAGGGCATCTTCCTACATCGAAAACATGCATGAGAAACCCAGAAGATGGTACACCGTGTGATCGGGAAAGGTTTCCAAAACGCACCTCATTTCTCATCTCCTTATGCTCGGGTTCGCCATTCCAGCCGCTTTAGTAGCAATCTCCCTCCTTGGAGAATCAGCACCTTTTACCTCCTGTTCCGTACAGGTTGCAATTTGTCCTGAGGATGAACGGGAAGAGTGGGAACCGATGAGAGACTAGCTCTAGGTGTTGGGACAGGCACAGGTCACTCTACTTCCCCATCAGGAAGAAGAATTAACCACAGGCTCAGCCTGCCGCCCGGGACCAGAATAGGGCCTGAAGCAATCCTGCGCTTTTGCGGCCAGCTCCCAAGAAAGCGAGTTGAAAAATGGAGCTCAGGGGCACTGCAATTCACAAACCTGCAGACTTATAAATGATAACTCTCGTCCACAAATATATTGAGGGAAGGCAACGAAGAGGATTGGAAAGCAAGGCAGAATTGCAGGAAACAGATTTCAGGAGGGAGATTCGAATCGCCTTTAAAGCACAGGAAAAGCGGCAAAACCTCGACAATGATGCCCTTGGCCAAAAAGGGCGTATGCGTTTTTTCCTGAATATATTCAGGAAAAAACGCATACGCCCTTTTTGGCCAACCAAGCAACCTGGAAAGGCAAATCAGCGCTACAAAGAAGTCTCGCTTCCCATCGGTCAAAAGGGCCATGCTGAATAAAGTGTCAAAACCAGAAATGCAGGACAGGCCATGGAGAAACGGGAGCCTGGCTACGCTGATGGGAGGGATGTAAATTGCCAACAGCCACTCTGGAGAAGTGTACGGTGTGTCCTGAAACATCTAAAAAACTCAGCTTAGAGAGCACAGGGCACTTCCACTCATGGGCGTATAAATTGGGAAAACTAAAAATCAGCAAGACACAGGCACCCCAAAGTTTAGGGCTGCTCTGTTGACAAGAACCTCCACTTCGTTACACCTTAAATATCCCAGGAAAGAGAAAAATGGATAAAGAAGTTGTGGTCCTTATGTACAATGGAATATCACTCAGCCATGAAATCAACGTCATAAGGCTAGTAGCAGCATGATGAGTGGATTTAGGTACGACGATTCTAAGTGAAATAAGTCACACAGAAAAAGACACTTATCGTAAGATATCACTTATAGAGGGAATGTATAAACCGCTACCCTTGAACTGAATTACAAAACAGAACAGAGTCCCACGTTTAGAAAACACACTATGGCTGCTTAACGGGAAAGGTGAGGTGGGGTGATGCATAAAACAAGGGTTTCAAATTAGGTCAGATACCGTTCCATAAACCCAATATGTAATATACAAGACCTACTCCTTGATCAGTGAATTGGACTCAACACCCCCTATTCACCGCCCAAGAATATATCTGACTAGTAAGAATCTTAAAACCTATGTTTTGATATCTCTCTGTAAGTGAGTCAAGTGGGTGTAAAGCGGCAGAAACAGAGCAGTGAAAAGCAGCTAAACCCCAATATAAAAATCAATTATTTTAAAAACCCGTGAAACAAAGACAGTGAAAGAGAGAGAAATTCTTACAAAATTCGTTCAGGGGCTGTGATGCCACCTGGATTGACCATATCTAGACCCACAGCTGATGGAGACATAAGGGTGGACACTCTTGGGGCTGAGAGGTTTGGTGAGGTTGGGTGAGGAAACGCAGACCCTTTAAAGTAATACTGCGTGGTTCCCATCCCATGGGTCCCAAATCTCCAGGTTCAAGGGCATCTTCCTACATCGAAAACATGCATGAGAAACCCAGAAGATGGTACACCGTGTGATCGGGAAAGGTTTCCAAAACGCACCTCATTTCTCATCTCCTTATGCTCGGGTTCGCCATTCCAGCCGCTTTAGTAGCAATCTCCCTCCTTGGAGAATCAGCACCTTTAACCTCCTGTTCCGTACAGGTTGCAATTTGTCCTGAGGATGAACGGGAAGAGTGGGAACCAATGAGAGACTAGCTCTAGGTGTTGGGACAGGCACAGGTCACTCTACTTCCCCATCAGGAAGAAGAATTAACCACAGGCTCAGCCTGCCGCCCGGGACCAGAATAGGGCCTGAAGCAATCCTGCCCTTTTGCGGCCAGCTCCCAAGAAAGCGAGTTGAAAAATGGAGCTCAGGGGCACTGCAATTCACAAACCTGCAGACTTATAAATGATAACTCTCGTCCACAAATATATTGAGGGAAGGCAACGAAGAGGATTGGAAAGCAAGGCAGAATTGCAGGAAACAGATTTCAGGAGGGAGATTCGAATCGCCTTTAAAGCACAGGAAAAGCGGCAAAACCTCGACAATGATGCCCTTGGCCAAAAAGGGCGTATGCGTTTTTTCCTGAATATATTCAGGAAAAAACGCATACGCCCTTTTTGGCCAACCAAGCAACCTGGAAAGGCAAATCAGCGCTACAAAGAAGTCTCGCTTCCCATCGGTCAAAAGGGCCATGCCGAATAAAGTGTCAAAACCAGAAATGCAGGACAGGCCATGGAGAAACGGGAGCCTGGCTACGCTGATGGGAGGGATGTAAATTGCCAACAGCCACTCTGGAGAAGTGTACGGTGTGTCCTGAAACATCTAAATAACTCAGCTTAGAGAGCACAGGGCACTTCCCCTCATGGGCGTATAAATTGGGAAAACTAAAAATCAGCAAGACACAGGCACCTCAAAGTTTAGGGCTGCTCTGTTGACAAGAACCTCCACTTCGTTACACCTTAAATATCCCAGGAAAGAGAAAAATGGATAAAGAAGTTGTGGTCCTTATGTACAATGGAATATCACTCAGCTATGAAATCAACGTCATAAGGCTAGTAGCAGCATGATGAGTGGATTTAGGTACGACGATTCTAAGTGAAATAAGTCACACAGAAAAAGACACTTATCATAAGATATCACTTATAGAGGGAATGTAAAAACCGCTACCCTTCAACTGAATTACAAAACAGAACAGAGTCCCACGTTTAGAAAACACACTATGGCTGCTTAATGAGAAAGGTGAGGTGGGGTGATGCATAAAACAAGGGTTTCAAATTAGGTCAGATACCGTTCCATAAACCCAATACGTAATAGACAAGACCTACTCCTTGATCAGTGAATTGGACTCAACACCCCCTATTCACCGCCCAAGAATATATCTGACTAGTAAGAATCTTAAAACCTATGTTTTGATATCTCTCTGTAAGTGAGTCAAGTGGGTGTAAAGCGGCAGAAACACAGCAGTGAAAAGCAGCTAAACCCCATTATAAAAATCAATTATTTTAAAAACCCGTGAAACAAAGACAGTGAAAGAGAGAGAAATTCTTACAAAATTCGTTCAGGGGCTGTGATGCCACCTGGATTGACCATATCTAGACCCACAGCTGATGGAGACATAAGGGTGGACACTCTTGGGGCTGAGAGGTTTGGTGAGGTTGGGTGAGGAAACGCAGACCCTTTAAAGTAATACTGCGTGGTTCCCATCCCATGGGTCCCAAATCTCCAGGTTCAAGGGCATCTTCCTACATCGAAAACATGCATGAGAAACCCAGAAGATGGTACACCGTGTGATCGGGAAAGGTTTCCAAAACGCACCTCATTTCTCATCTCCTTATGCTCGGGTTCGCCATTCCAGCCGCTTTAGTAGCAATCTCCCTCCTTGGAGAATCAGCACCTTTAACCTCCTGTTCCGTACAGGTTGCAATTTGTCCTGAGGATGAACGGGAAGAGTGGGAACCAATGAGAGACTAGCTCTAGGTGTTGGGACAGGCACAGGTCACTCTACTTCCCCATCAGGAAGAAGAATTAACCACAGGCTCAGCCTGCCGCCCGGGACCAGAATAGGGCCTGAAGCAATCCTGCGCTTTTGCGGCCAGCTCCCAAGAAAGCGAGTTGAAAAATGGAGCTCAGGGGCACTGCAATTCACAAACCTGCAGACTTAGAAATGATAACTCTCGTCCACAAATATATTGAGGGAAGGCAACGAAGAGGATTGGAAAGCAAGGCAGAATTGCAGGAAACAGATTTCAGGAGGGAGATTCGAATCGCCTTTAAAGCACAGGAAAAGCGGCAAAACCTCGACAATGATGCCCTTGGCCAAAAAGGGCGTATGCGTTTTTTCCTGAATATATTCAGGAAAAAACGCATACGCCCTTTTTGGCCAACCAAGCAACCTGGAAAGGCAAATCAGCGCTACAAAGAAGTCTCGCTTCCCATCGGTCAAAAGGGCCATGCTGAATAAAGTGTCAAAACCAGAAATGCAGGACAGGCCATGGAGAAACGGGAGCCTGGCTACGCTGATGGGAGGGATGTAAATTGCCAACAGCCACTCTGGAGAAGTGTACGGTGTGTCCTGGAACATCTAAAAAACTCAGCTTAGAGAGCACAGGGCACTTCCCCTCATGGGCGTATAAATTGGGAAAACTAAAAATCAGCAAGACACAGGCACCCCAAAGTTTAGGGCTGCTCTGTTGACAAGAACCTCCACTTCGTTACACCTTAAATATCCCAGGAAAGAGAAAAATGGATAAAGAAGTTGTGGTCCTTATGTACAATGGAATATCACTCAGCCATGAAATCAACGTCATAAGGCTAGTAGCAGCATGATGAGTGGATTTAGGTACGACGATTCTAAGTGAAATAAGTCACACAGAAAAAGACACTTATCGTAAGATATCACTTATAGAGGGAATGTAAAAACCGCTACCCTTGAACTGAATTACAAAACAGAACAGAGTCCCACGTTTAGAAAACACACTATGGCTGCTTAAGGGGAAAGGTGAGGTGGGGTGATGCATAAAACAAGGGTTTCAAATTAGGTCAGATACCGATCCATAAACCCAATATGTAATAGACAAGACCTACTCCATGATCAGTGAATTGGACTCAACACCTCCTATTCACCGCCCAAGAATATATCTAACTAGTAAGAATCTTAAAACCTATGTTTTGATATCTCTCTGTAAGTGAGTCAAGTGGGTGTAAAGCGGCAGAAACACAGCAGTGAAAAGCAGCTAAACCCCATTATAAAAATCAATTACTTTTAAAAACCCGTGAAACAAAGACAGTGAAAGAGAGAGAAATTCTTACAAAATTCGTTCAGGGGCTGTGATGCCACCTGGATTGACCATATCTAGACCCACAGCTGATGGAGACATAAGGGTGGACACTCTTGGGGCTGAGAGGTTTGGTGAGGTTGGGTGAGGAAACGCAGACCCTTTAAAGTAATACTGCGTGGTTCCCATCCCATGGGTCCCAAATCTCCAGGTTCAAGGGCATCTTCCTACATCGAAAACATGCATGAGAAACCCAGAAGATGGTACACCGTGTGATCGGGAAAGGTTTCCAAAACGCACCTCATTTCTCATCTCCTTATGCTCGGGTTCGCCATTCCAGCCGCTTTAGTAGCAATCTCCCTCCTTGGAGAATCAGCACCTTTAACCTCCTGTTCCGTACAGGTTGCAATTTGTCCTGAGGATGAACGGGAAGAGTGGGAACCAATGAGAGACTAGCTCTAGGTGTTGGGACAGGCACAGGTCACTCTACTTCCCCATCAGGAAGAAGAATTAACCACAGGCTCAGCCTGCCGCCCGGGACCAGAATAGGGAATGAAGCAATCCTGCCCTTTTGCGGCCAGCTCCCAAGAAAGCGAGTTGAAAAATGGAGCTCAGGGGCACTGCAATTCACAAACCTGCAGACTTATAAATGATAACTGTCGTCCACAAATATATTGAGGGAAGGCAACGAAGAGGATTGGAAAGCAAGGCAGAATTGCAGGAAACAGATTTCAGGAGGGAGATTCGAATCGCCTTTAAAGCACAGGAAAAGCGGCAAAACCTCGACAATGATGCCCTTGGCCAAAAAGGGCGTATGCGTTTTTTCCTGAATATATTCAGGAAAAAACGCATACGCCCTTTTTGGCCAACCAAGCAACCTGGAAAGGCAAATCAGCGCTACAAAGAAGTCTCGCTTCCCATCGGTCAAAAGGGCCATGCTGAATAAAGTGTCAAAACCAGAAATGCAGGACAGGCCATGGAGAAACGGGAGCCTGGCTACGCTGATGGGAGGGATGTAAATTGCCAACAGCCACTCTGGAGAAGTGTACGGTGTGTCCTGAAACATCTACAAAACTCAGCTTAGAGAGCACAGGGCACTTCCACTCATGGGCGTATAAATTGGGAAAACTAAAAATCAGCAAGACACAGGCACCCCAAAGTTTACGGCTGCTCTGTTGACAAGAACCTCCACTTCGTTACACCTTAAATATCCCAGGAAAGAGAAAAATGGATAAAGAAGTTGTGGTCCTTATGTACAATGGAATATCACTCAGCCATGAAATCAACGTCATAAGGCTAGTAGCAGCATGATGAGTGGATTTAGGTACGACGATTCTAAGTGAAATAAGTCACACAGAAAAAGACACTTATCATAAGATATCACTTATAGAGGGAATGTAAAAACCGCTACCCTTGAACTGAATTACAAAACAGAACAGAGTCCCACGTTTAGAAAACACACTATGGCTGCTTAACGGGAAAGGTGAGGTGGGGTGATGCATAAAACAAGGGTTTCAAATTAGGTCAGATACCGTTCCATAAACCCAATATGTAATAGCCAAGACCTACTCCTTGATCAGTGAATTGGACTCAACACCCCCTATTCACCGCCCAAGAATATATCTGACTAGTAAGAAGCTTAAAACCTATGTTTTGATATCTCTCTGTAAGTGAGTAAAGTGGGTGTAAAGCGGCAGAAACACAGCAGTGAAAAGCAGCTAAACCCCATTATAAAAATCAATTACTTTTAAAAACCCGTGAAACAAAGACAGTGAAAGAGAGAGAAATTCTTACAAAATTCGTTCAGGGGCTGTGATGCCACCTGGATTGACCATATCTAGACCCACAGCTGATGGAGACATAAGGGTGGACACTCTTGGGGCTGAGAGGTTTGGTGAGGTTGGGTGAGGAAACGCAGACCCTTTAAAGTAATACTGCGTGGTTCCCATCCCATGGGTCCCAAATCTCCAGGTTCAAGGGCATCTTCCTACATCGAAAACATGCATGAGAAACCCAGAAGATGGTACACCGTGTGATCGGGAAAGGTTTCCAAAACGCACCTCATTTCTCATCTCCTTATGCTCGGGTTCGCCATTCCAGCCGCTTTAGTAGCAATCTCCCTCCTTGGAGAATCAGCACCTTTAACCTCCTGTTCCGTACAGGTTGCAATTTGTCCTGAGGATGAACGGGAAGAGTGGGAACCAATGAGAGACTAGCTCTAGGTGTTGGGACAGGCACAGGTCACTCTACTTCCCCATCAGGAAGAAGAATTAACCACAGGCTCAGCCTGCCGCCCGGGACCAGAATAGGGAATGAAGCAATTCTGCCCTTTTGCGGCCAGCTCCCAAGAAAGCGAGTTGAAAAATGGAGCTCAGGGGCACTGCAATTCACAAACCTGCAGACTTATAAATGATAACTCTCGTCCACAAATATATTGAGGGAAGGCAACGAAGAGGATTGGAAAGCAAGGCAGAATTGCAGGAAACAGATTTCACGAGGGAGATTCGAATCGCCTTTAAAGCACAGGAAGAGCGGCAAAACCTCGACAATGATGCCCTTGGCCAAAAAGGGCGTATGCGTTTTTTCCTGAATATATTCAGGAAAAAACGCATACGCCCTTTTTGGCCAACCAAGCAACCTGGAAAGGCAAATCAGCGCTACAAAGAAGTCTCGCTTCCCATCGGTCAAAAGGGCCATGCCGAATAAAGTGTCAAAACCAGAAATGCAGGACAGGCCATGGAGAAACGGGAGCCTGGCTACGCTGATGGGAGGGATGTAAATTGCCAACAGCCACTCTGGAGAAGTGTACGGTGTGTCCTGGAACATCTAAAAAACTCAGCTTAGAGAGCACAGGGCACTTCCACTCATGGGCGTATAAATTGGGAAAACTAAAAATCAGCAAGACACAGGCACCCCATTGTTTAGGGCTGCTCTGTTGACAAGAACCTCCACTTCGTTACACCTTAAATATCCCAGGAAAGAGAAAAATGGATAAAGAAGTTGTGGTCCTTATGTACAATGGAATATCACTCAGCCATGAAATCAACGTCATAAGGCTAGTAGCAGCATGATGAGTGGATTTAGGTACGACGATTCTAAGTGAAATAAGTCACACAGAAAAAGACACTTATCGTAAGATATCACTTATAGAGGGAATGTAAAAACCGCTACCCTTGAACTGAATTACAAAACAGAACAGAGTCCCACGTTTAGAAAACACTCTATGGCTGCTTAAGGGGAAAGGTGAGGTGGGGTGATGCATAAAACAAGGGTTTCAAATTAGGTCAGATACCGTTCCATAAACCCAATATGTAATAGACAAGACCTACTCCTTGATCAGTGAATTGGACTCAACACCCCCTATTCAGCGCCCAAGAATATATCTGACTAGTAAGAATCTTAAAACCTATGTTTCGATATCTCTCTGTAAGTGAGTCAAGTGGGTGTAAAGCGGCAGAAACACAGCAGTGAAAAGCAGCTAAACCCCATTATAAAAATCAATTACTTTTAAAAACCCGTGAAACAAAGACAGTGAAAGAGAGGGAAATTCTTACAAAATTCGTTCAGGGGCTGTGATGCCACCTGGATTGACGATATCTAGACCCACAGCTGATGGAGACATAAGGGTGGACACTCTTGGGGCTGAGAGGTTTGGTGAGGTTGGGTGAGGAAACGCAGACCCTTTAAAGTAATACTGCGTGGTTCCCATCCCATGGGTCCCAAATCTCCAGGTTCAAGGGCATCTTCCTACATCGAAAACATGCATGAGAAACCCAGAAGATGGTACACCGTGTGATCGGGAAAGGTTTCCAAAACGCACCTCATTTCTCATCTCCCTATGCTCGGGTTCGCCATTCCAGCCGCTTTAGTAGCAATCTCCCTCCTTGGAGAATCAGCACCTTTAACCTCCTGTTCCGTACAGGTTGCAATTTGTCCTGAGGATGAACGGGAAGAGTGGGAACCAATGAGAGACTAGCTCTAGGTGTTGGGACAGGCACAGGTCACTCTACTTCCCCATCAGGAAGAAGAATTAACCACAGGCTCAGCCTGCCGCCCGGGACCAGAATAGGGCCTGAAGCAATCCTGCGCTTTTGCGGCCAGCTCCCAAGAAAGCGAGTTGAAAAATGGAGCTCAGGGGCACTGCAATTCACAAACCTGCAGACTTATAAATGATAACTCTCGTCCACAAATATATTGAGGGAAGGCAACGAAGAGGATTGGAAAGCAAGGCAGAATTGCAGGAAACAGATTTCAGGAGGGAGATTCGAATCGCCTTTAAAGCACAGGAAAAGCGGCAAAACCTCGACAATGATGCCCTTGGCCAAAAAGGGCGTATGCGTTTTTTCCTGAATATATTCAGGAAAAAACGCATACGCCCTTTTTGGCCAACCAAGCAACCTGGAAAGGCAAATCAGCGCTACAAAGAAGTCTCGCTTCCCATCGGTCAAAAGGGCCATGCCGAATAAAGTGTCAAAACCAGAAATGCAGGACAGGCCATGGAGAAACGGGAGCCTGGCTACGCTGATGGGAGGGATGTAAATTGCCAACAGCCACTCTGGAGAAGTGTACGGTGTGTCCTGAAACATCTAAAAAACTCAGCTTAGAGAGCACAGGGCACTTCCCCTCATGGGCGTATAAATTGGGAAAACTAAAAATCAGCAAGACACAGGCACCCCAAAGTTTAGGGCTGCTCTGTTGACAAGAACCTCCACTTCGTTACACCTTAAATATCCCAGGAAAGAGAAAAATGGATAAAGAAGTTGTGGTCCTTATGTACAATGGAATATCACTCAGCCATGAAATCAACGTCATAAGGCTAGTAGCAGCATGATGAGTGGATTTAGGTACGACGATTCTAAGTGAAATAAGTCACACAGAAAAAGACACTTATCATAAGATATCACTTATAGAGGGAATGTAAAAAACGCTACCCTTGAACTGAATTACAAAACAGAACAGAGTCCCACGTTTAGAAAACACACTATGGCTGCTTAAGGGGAAAGGTGAGGTGGGGTGATGCATAAAACAAGGGTTTCAAATTAGGTCAGATACCGATCCATAAACCCAATATGTAATAGACAAAACCTACTCCATGATCAGTGAATTGGACTCAACACCTCCTATTCACCGCCCAAGAATATATCTGACTAGTAAGAATCTTAAAACCTATGTTTTGATATCTCTCTGTAAGTGAGTCAAGTGGGTGTAAAGCGGCAGAAACACAGCAGTGAAAAGCAGCTAAACCCCATTATAAAAATCAATTACTTTTAAAAACCCGTGAAACAAAGACAGTGAAAGAGAGGGAAATTCTTACAAAATTCGTTCAGGGGCTGTGATGCCACCTGGATTGACGATATCTAGACCCACAGCTGATGGAGACATAAGGGTGGACACTCTTGGGGCTGAGAGGTTTGGTGAGGTTGGGTGAGGAAACGCAGACCCTTTAAAGTAATACTGCGTGGTTCCCATCCCATGGGTCCCAAATCTCCAGGTTCAAGGGCATCTTCCTACATCGAAAACCTGCATGAGAAACCCAGAAGATGGTACACCGTGTGATCGGGAAAGGTTTCCAAAACGCACCTCATTTCTCATTTCCTTATGCTCGGGTTCGCCATTCCAGCCGCTTTAGTAGCAATCTCCCTCCTTGGAGAATCAGCACCTTTAACCTCCTGTTCCGTACAGGTTGCAATTTGTCCTGAGGATGAACGGGAAGAGTGGGAACCAATGAGAGACTAGCTCTAGGTGTTGGGACAGGCACAGGTCACTCTACTTCCCCATCATGAAGAAGAATTAACCACAGGCTCAGCCTGCCGCCCGGGACCAGAATAGGGAATGAAGCAATCCTGCCCTTTTGCGGCCAGCTCCCAAGAAAGCGAGTTGAAAAATGGAGCTCAGGGGCACTGCAATTCACAAACCTGCAGACTTATAAATGATAACTCTCGTCCACAAATATATTGAGGGAAGGCAACGAAGAGGATTGGAAAGCAAGGCAGAATTGCAGGAAACAGATTTCACGAGGGAGATTCGAATCGCCTTTAAAGCACAGGAAAAGCGGCAAAACCTCGACAATGATGCCCTTGGCCAAAAAGGGCGTATGCGTTTTTTCCTGAATATATTCAGGAAAAAACGCATACGCCCTTTTTGGCCAACCAAGCAACCTGGAAAGGCAAATCAGCGCTACAAAGAAGTCTCGCTTCCCATCGGTCAAAAGGGCCATGCTGAATAAAGTGTCAAAACCAGAAATGCAGGACAGGCCATGGAGAAACGGGAGCCTGGCTACGCTGATGGGAGGGATGTAAATTGCCAACAGCCACTCTGGAGAAGTGTACGGTGTGTCCTGGAACATCTAAAAAACTCAGCTTAGAGAGCACAGGGCACTTCCCCTCATGGGCGTATAAATTGGGAAAACTAAAAATCAGCAAGACACAGGCACCCCAAAGTTTAGGGCTGCTCTGTTGACAAGAACCTCCACTTCGTTACACCTTAAATATCCCAGGAAAGAGAAAAATGGATAAAGAAGTTGTGGTCCTTATGTACAATGGAATATCACTCAGCCATGAAATCAACGTCATAAGGCTAGTAGCAGCATGATGAGTGGATTTAGGTACGACGATTCTAAGTGAAATAAGTCACACAGAAAAAGACACTTATCGTAAGATATCACTTATAGAGGGAATGTAAAAACCGCTACCCTTGAACTGAATTACAAAACAGAACAGAGTCCCACGTTTAGAAAACACACTATGGCTGCTTAAGGGGAAAGGTGAGGTGGGGTGATGCATAAAACAAGGGTTTCAAATTAGGTCAGATACCGATCCATAAACCCAATATGTAATAGACAAGACCTACTCCATGATCAGTGAATTGGACTCAACACCTCCTATTCACCGCCCAAGAATATATCTAACTAGTAAGAATCTTAAAACCTATGTTTTGATATCTCTCTGTAAGTGAGTCAAGTGGGTGTAAAGCGGCAGAAACACAGCAGTGAAAAGCAGCTAAACCCCATTATAAAAATCAATTACTTTTAAAAACCCGTGAAACAAAGACAGTGAAAGAGAGAGAAATTCTTACAAAATTCGTTCAGGGGCTGTGATGCCACCTGGATTGACGATATCTAGACCCACAGCTGATGGAGACATAAAGGTGGACACTCTTGGGTCTGAGAGATTTGGTGAGGTTGGGTAAGGAAACGCAGACCCTTTAAAGTAATACGGCGTGGTTCCCATCCCATGGGTCCCAAATCTCCAGGTTCAAGGGCATCTTCCTACATCGAAAACATGCATGAGAAACCCAGAAGATGGTACACCGTGTGATCGGGAAAGGTTTCCAAAACGCACCTCATTTCTCATCTCCTTATGCTCGGGTTCGCCATTCCAGCCGCTTTAGTAGCAATCTCCCTCCTTGGAGAATCAGCACCTTTAACCTCCTGTTCCGTACAGGTTGCAATTTGTCCTGAGGATGAACGGGAAGAGTGGGAACCAATGAGAGACTAGCTCTAGGTGTTGGGACAGGCACAGGTCACTCTACTTCCCCATCAGGAAGAAGAATTAACCACAGGCTCAGCCTGCCGCCCGGGACCAGAATAGGGCCTGAAGCAATCCTGCGCTTCTGCGGCCAGCTCCCAAGAAAGCGAGTTGAAAAATGGAGCTCAGGGGCACTGCAATTCACAAACCTGCAGACTTAGAAATGATAACTCTCGTCCACAAATATATTGAGGGAAGGCAACGAAGAGGATTGGAAAGCAAGGCAGAATTGCAGGAAACAGATTTCAGGAGGGAGATTCGAATCGCCTTTAAAGCACAGGAAAAGCGGCAAAACCTCGACAATGATGCCCTTGGCCAAAAAGGGCGTATGCGTTTTTTCCTGAATATATTCAGGAAAAAACGCATACGCCCTTTTTGGCCAACCAAGCAACCTGGAAAGGCAAATCAGCGCTACAAAGAAGTCTCGCTTCCCATCGGTCAAAAGGGCCATGCTGAATAAAGTGTCAAAACCAGAAATGCAGGACAGGCCATGGAGAAACGGGAGCCTGGCTACGCTGATGGGAGGGATGTAAATTGCCAACAGCCACTCTGGAGAAGTGTACGGTGTGTCCTGAAACATCTAAAAAACTCAGCTTAGAGAGCACAAGGCACTTCCACTCATGGGCGTATAAATTGGGAAAACTAAAAATCAGCAAGACACAGGCACCCCAAAGTTTAGGGCTGCTCTGTTGACAAGAACCTCCACTTCGTTACACCTTAAATATCCCAGGAAAGAGAAAAATGGATAAAGAAGTTGTGGTCCTTATGTACAATGGAATATCACTCAGCCATGAAATCAACGTCATAAGGCTAGTAGCAGCATGATGAGTGGATTTAGGTACGACGATTCTAAGTGAAATAAGTCACACAGAAAAAGACACTTATCATAAGATATCACTTATAGAGGGAATGTATAAACCGCTACCCTTGAACTGAATTACAAAACAGAACAGAGTCCCTCGTTTAGAAAACACACTATGGCTGCTTAACGGGAAAGGTGAGGTGGGGTGATGCATAAAACAAGGGTTTCAAATTAGGTCAGATACCGTTCCATAAACCCAATACGTAATAGACAAGACCTACTCCTTGATCAGTGAATTGGACTCAACACCCCCTATTCACCGCCCAAGAATATATCTGACTAGTAAGAATCTTAAAACCTATGTTTTGATATCTCTCTGTAAGTGAGTCAAGTGGGTGTAAAGCGGCAGAAACACAGCAGTGAAAAGCAGCTAAACCCCATTATAAAAATCAATTATTTTAAAAACCCGTGAAACAAAGACAGTGAAAGAGAGAGAAATTCTTACAAAATTCGTTCAGGGGCTGTGATGCCACCTGGATTGACCATATCTAGACCCACAGCTGATGGAGACATAAGGGTGGACACTCTTGGGTCTGAGAGGTTTGGTGAGGTTGGGTGAGGAAACGCAGACCCTTTAAAGTAATACTGCGTGGTTCCCATTCCATGGGTCCCAAATCTCCAGGTTCAAGGGCATCTTCCTACATCGAAAACATGCATGAGAAACCCAGAAGATGGTACACCGTGTGATCGGGAAAGGTTTCCAAAACGCACCTCATTTCTCATCTCCTTATGCTCGGGTTCGCCATTCCAGCCGCTTTAATAGCAATCTCCCTCCTTGGAGAATCAGCACCTTTAACCTCCTGTTCCGTACAGGTTGCAATTTGTCCTGAGGATGAACGGGAAGAGTGGGAACCAATGAGAGACTAGCTCTAGGTGTTGGGACAGGCACAGGTCACTCTACTTCCCCATCAGGAAGAAGAATTAACCACAGGCTCAGCCTGCCGCCCGGGACCAGAATAGGGCCTGAAGCAATCCTGCCCTTTTGCGGCCAGCTCCCAAGAAAGCGAGTTGAAAAATGGAGCTCAGGGGCACTGCAATTCACAAACCTGCAGACTTATAAATGATAACTCTCGTCCACAAATATATTGAGGGAAGGCAACGAAGAGGATTGGAAAGCAAGGCAGAATTGCAGGAAACAGATTTCAGGAGGGAGATTCGAATCGCCTTTAAAGCACAGGAAAAGCGGCAAAACCTCGACAATGATGCCCTTGGCCAAAAAGGGCGTATGCGTTTTTTCCTGAATATATTCAGGAAAAAACGCATACGCCCTTTTTGGCCAACCAAGCAACCTGGAAAGGCAAATCAGCGCTACAAAGAAGTCTGGCTTCCCATCGGTCAAAAGGGCCATGCTGAATAAAGTGTCAAAACCAGAAATGCAGGACAGGCCATGGAGAAACGGGAGCCTGGCTACGCTGATGGGAGGGATGTAAATTGCCAACAGCCACTCTGGAGAAGTGTACGGTGCGTCCTGAAACATCTAAAAAACTCAGCTTAGAGAGCACAGGGCACTTCCACTCATGGGTGTATAAATTGGGAAAACTAAAAATCAGCAAGACACAGGCACCCCAAAGTTTAGGGCTGCTCTGTTGACAAGAACCTCCACTTCGTTACACCTTAAATATCCCAGGAAAGAGAAAAATGGATAAAGAAGTTGTGGTCCTTATGTACAATGGAATATCACTCAGCCATGAAATCAACGTCATAAGGCTAGTAGCAGCATGATGAGTGGATTTAGGTACGACGATTCTAAGTGAAATAAGTCACACAGAAAAAGACACTTAGCGTAAGATATCACTTATAGAGGGAATGTATAAACCGCTACCCCTGAACTGAATTACAAAACAGAACAGAGTCCCACGTTTAGAAAACACACTATGGCTGCTTAACGGGAAAGGTGAGGTGGGGTGATGCATAAAACAAGGGTTTCAAATTAGGTCAGATACCGTTCCATAAACCCAATATGTAATAGACAAGACCTACTCCTTGATCAGTGAATTGGACTCAACACCCCCTATTCACCGCCCAAGAATATATCTGACTAGTAAGAATCTTAAAACCTATGTTTTGATATCTCTCTGTAAGTGAGTCAAGTGGGTGTAAAGCGGCAGAAACACAGCAGTGAAAAGCAGCTAAACCCCATTATAAAAATCAATTACTTTTAAAAACCCGTGAAACAAAGACAGTGAAAGAGAGAGAAATTCTTACAAAATTCGTTCAGGGGCTGTGATGCCACCTGGATTGACCATATCTAGACCCACAGCTGATGGAGACATAAGGGTGGACACTCTTGGGCCTGAGAGGTTTGGTGAGCTTGGGTGAGGAAACGCAGACCCTTTAAAGTAATACTGCGTGATATCCATCCCATGGGTCCCAAATCTCCAGGTTCAAGGGCATCTTCCTACATCGAAAACATGCATGAGAAACCCAGAAGATGGTACACCGTGTGATCGGAAAAGGTTTCCAAAACGCACCTCATTTCTCATCTCCTTGTGCTCGGGTTCGCCATTCCAGCCGCTTTAGTAGCAATCTCCCTCCTTGGAGAATCAGCACCTTTAACCTCCTGTTCCGTACAGGTTGCAATTTGTCCTGAGGATGAACGGGAAGAGTGGGAACCAACGAGAGACTACCTCTAGGTGTTGGGACAGGCACAGGTCACTCTACTTCCCCATCAGGAAGAAGAATTAACCAGAGGCTCAGCCTGCCGCCCGGGACCAGAATAGGGCCTGAAGCAATCCTGCGCTTTTGCGGCCAGCTCCCAAGAAAGCGAGTTGAAAAATGGAGCTCAGGGGCACTGCAATTCACAAACCTGCAGACTTATAAATGATAACTCTCGTCCACAAATATATTGAGGGAAGGCAACGAAGAGGATTGGAAAGCAAGGCAGAATTGCAGGAAACAGATTTCAGGAGGGAGATTCGAATCGCCTTTAAAGCACAGGAAAAGCGGCAAAACCTCGACAATGATGCCCTTGGCCAAAAAGGGCGTATGCGTTTTTTCCTGAATATATTCAGGAAAAAACGCATACGCCCTTTTTGGCCAACCAAGCAACCTGGAAAGGCAAATCAGCGCTACAAAGAAGTCTGGCTTCCCATCGGTCAAAAGGGCCATGCTGAATAAAGTGTCAAAACCAGAAATGCAGGACAGGCCATGGAGAAACGGGAGCCTGGCTACGCTGATGGGAGGGATGTAAATTGCCAACAGCCACTCTGGAGAAGTGTACGGTGTGTCCTGAAACATCTAAAAAACTCAGCTTAGAGAGCACAGGGCACTTCCACTCATGGGCGTATAAATTGGGAAAACTAAAAATCAGCAAGACACAGGCACCCCAAAGTTTAGGGCTGCTCTGTTGACAAGAACCTCCACTTCGTTACACCTTAAATATCCCAGGAAAGAGAAAAATGGATAAAGAAGTTGTGGTCCTTATGTACAATGGAATATCACTCAGCCATGAAATCAACGTCATAAGGCTAGTAGCAGCATGATGAGTGGATTTAGGTACGACGATTCTAAGTGAAATAAGTCACACAGAAAAAGACACTTATCATAAGATATCACTTATAGAGGGAATGTAAAAACCGCTACCCTTGAACTGAATTACAAAACGGAACAGAGTCCCACGTTTAGAAAACACACTATGGCTGCTTAACGGGAAAGGTGAGGTGGGGTGATGCATAAAACAAGGGTTTCAAATTAGGTCAGATACCGTTCCATAAACCCAATATGTAATAGACAAGACCTACTCCTTGATCAGTGAATTGGACTCAACACCCCCTATTCACCGCCCAAGAATATAACTGACTAGTAAGAATCTTAAAACCTATGTTTTGATATCTCTCTGTAAGTGAGTCAAGTGGGTGTAAAGCGGCAGAAACACAGCAGTGAAAAGCAGCTAAACCCCATTATAAAAATCAATTACTTTCAAAAACCCGTGAAACAAAGACAGTGAAAGAGAGAGAAATTCTTACAAAATTCGTTCAGGGGCTGTGATGCCACCTGGATTGACCATATCTAGACCCACAGCTGATGGAGACATAGGGGTGGACACTCTTGGGGCTGAGAGGTTTGGTGAGGTTGGGTGAGGAAACGCAGACCCTTTAAAGTAATACTGCGTGGTTCCCATCCCATGGGTCCCAAATCTCCAGGTTCAAGGGCATCTTCCTACATCGAAAACATGCATGAGAAACCCAGAAGATGGTACACCGTGTGATCGGGAAAGGTTTCCAAAACGCACCTCATTTCTCATCTCCTTATGCTCGGGTTCGCCATTCCAGCCGCTTTAGTTGCAATCTCCCTCCTTGGAGAATCAACACCTTTAACCTCCTGTTCCGTACAGGTTGCAATTTGTCCTGAGGATGAACGGGAAGAGTGGGAACCAATGAGAGACTAGCTCTAGTTTTTGGGACAGGCACAGGTCACTCTACTTCCCCATCAGGAAGAAGAATTAACCACAGGCTCAGCCTGCCGCCCGGGACCAGAATAGGGCCTGAAGCAATCCTGCGCTTTTGCGGCCAGCTCCCAAGAAAGCGAGTTGAAAAATGGAGCTCAGGGGCACTGCAATTCACAAACCTGCAGACTTATAAATGATAACTCTCGTCCACAAATATATTGAGGGAAGGCAACGAAGAGGATTGGAAAGCAAGGCAGAATTGCAGGAAACAGATTTCAGGAGGGAGATTCGAATCGCCTTTAAAGCACAGGAAAAGCGGCAAAACCTCAACAATGATGCCCTTGGCCAAAAAGGGCGTATGCGTTTTTTCCTGAATATATTCAGGAAAAAACGCATACGCCCTTTTTGGCCAACCAAGCAACCTGGAAAGGCAAATCAGCGCTACAAAGAAGTCTCGCTTCCCATCGGTCAAAAGGGCCATGCTGAATAAAGTGTCAAAACCAGAAATGCAGGACAGGCCATGGAGAAACGGGAGCCTGGCTACGCTGATGGGAGGGATGTAAATTGCCAACAGCCACTCTGGAGAAGTGTACGGTGTGTCCTGAAACATCTAAAAAACTGAGCTTAGAGAGCACTGGGCACTTCCACTCATGGGTGTATAAATTGGGAAAACTAAAAATCAGCAAGACACAGGCACCCCAAAGTTTACGGCTGCTCTGTTGACAAGAACCTCCACTTCGTTACACCTTAAGTATCCCAGGAAAGAGAAAAATGGATAAAGAAGTTGTGGTCCTTATGTACAATGGAATATCACTCAGCCATGAAATCAACGTCATAAGGCTAGTAGCAGCATGATGAGTGGATTTAGGTACGACGATTCTAAGTGAAATAAGTCACACAGAAAAAGACACTTATCATAAGATATCACTTATAGAGGGAATGTAAAAACCGCTACCCTTGAACTGAATTACAAAACAGAACAGAGTCCCACGTTTAGAAAACACACTATGGCTGCTTAACGGGAAAGGTGAGGTGGGGTGATGCATAAAACAAGGGTTTCAAATTAGGTCAGATACCGTTCCATAAACCCAATACGTAATAGCCAAGACCTACTCCTTGATCAGTGAATTGGACTCAAAACCCCTATTCACCGCCCAAGAATATATCTGACTAGTAAGAAGCTTAAAACCTATGTTTTGATATCTCTCTGTAAGTGAGTCAAGTGGGTGTAAAGCGGCAGAAACACAGCAGTGAAAAGCAGCTAAACCCCATTATAAAAATCAATTACTTTTAAAAACCCGTGAAACAAAGACAGTGAAAGAGAGAGAAATTCTTACAAAATTCGTTCAGGGGCTGTGATGCCACCTGGATTGACCATATCTAGACCCACAGCTGATGGAGACATAAGGGTGGACACTCTTGGGGCTGAGAGGTTTGGTGAGGTTGGGTGAGGAAACGCAGACCCTTTAAAGTAATACTGCGTGGTTCCCATCCCAAGGGTCCCAAATCTCCAGGTTCAAGGGCATCTTCCTACATCGAAAACATGCATGAGAAACCCAGAAGATGGTACACCGTGTGATCGGGAAAGGTTTCCAAAACGCACCTCATTTCTCATCTCCTTATGCTCGGGTTCGCCATTCCAGCCGCTTTAGTTGCAATCTCCCTCCTTGGAGAATCAACACCTTTAACCTCCTGTTCCGTACAGGTTGCAATTTGTCCTGAGGATGAACGGGAAGAGTGGGAACCAATGAGAGACTAGCTCTAGTTGTTGGGACAGGCACAGGTCACTCTACTTCCCCATCAGGAAGAAGAATTAACCACAGGCTCAGCCTGCCGCCCGGGACCAGAATAGGGCCTGAAGCAATCCTGCGCTTTTGCGGCCAGCTCCCAAGAAAGCGAGTTGAAAAATGGAGCTCAGGGGCACTGCAATTCACAAACCTGCAGACTTATAAATGATAACTCTCGTCCACAAATATATTGAGGGAAGGCAACGAAGAGGATTGGAAAGCAAGGCAGAATTGCAGGAAACAGATTTCAGGAGGGAGATTCGAATCGCCTTTAAAGCACAGGAAAAGCGGCAAAACCTCGACAATGATGCCCTTGGCCAAAAAGGGCGTATGCGTTTTTTCCTGAATATATTCAGGAAAAAACGCATACGCCCTTTTTGGCCAACCAAGCAACCTGGAAAGGCAAATCAGCGCTACAAAGAAGTCTCGCTTCCCATCGGTCAAAAGGGCCATGCTGAATAAAGTGTCAAAACCAGAAATGCAGGACAGGCCATGGAGAAACGGGAGCCTGGCTACGCTGATGGGAGGGATGTAAATTGCCAACAGCCACTCTGGAGAAGTGTACGGTGTGTCCTGAAACATCTAAAAAACTGAGCTTAGAGAGCACTGGGCACTTCCACTCATGGGTGTATAAATTGGGAAAACTAAAAATCAGCAAGACACAGGCACCCCAAAGTTTACGGCTGCTCTGTTGACAAGAACCTCCACTTCGTTACACCTTAAGTATCCCAGGAAAGAGAAAAATGGATAAAGAAGTTGTGGTCCTTATGTACAATGGAATATCACTCAGCCATGAAATCAACGTCATAAGGCTAGTAGCAGCATGATGAGTGGATTTAGGTACGACGATTCTAAGTGAAATAAGTCACACAGAAAAAGACACTTATCATAAGATATCACTTATAGAGGGAATGTAAAAACCGCTACCCTTGAACTGAATTACAAAACAGAACAGAGTCCCACGTTTAGAAAACACACTATGGCTGCTTAACGGGAAAGGTGAGGTGGGGTGATGCATAAAACAAGGGTTTCAAATTAGGTCAGATACCGTTCCATAAACCCAATACGTAATAGCCAAGACCTACTCCTTGATCAGTGAATTGGACTCAAAACCCCTATTCACCGCCCAAGAATATATCTGACTAGTAAGAAGCTTAAAACCTATGTTTTGATATCTCTCTGTAAGTGAGTCAAGTGGGTGTAAAGCGGCAGAAACACAGCAGTGAAAAGCAGCTAAACCCCATTATAAAAATCAATTACTTTTAAAAACCCGTGAAACAAAGACAGTGAAAGAGAGAGAAATTCTTACAAAATTCGTTCAGGGGCTGTGATGCCACCTGGATTGACCATATCTAGACCCACAGCTGATGGAGACATAAGGGTGGACACTCTTGGGGCTGAGAGGTTTGGTGAGGTTGGGTGAGGAAACGCAGACCCTTTAAAGTAATACTGCGTGGTTCCCATCCCAAGGGTCCCAAATCTCCAGGTTCAAGGGCATCTTCCTACATCGAAAACATGCATGAGAAACCCAGAAGATGGTACACCGTGTGATCGGGAAAGGTTTCCAAAACGCACCTCATTTCTCATCTCCTTATGCTCGGGTTCGCCATTCCAGCCGCTTTAGTAGCAATCTCCCTCCTTGGAGAATCAGCACTTTTAACCTCCTGTTCCGTAAAGGTTGCAATTTGTCCTGAGGATGAACGGGAAGAGTGGGAACCAATGAGAGACTAGCTCTAGGTGTTGCGACAGGCACAGGTCACTCTACTTCCCCATCAGGAAGAAGAATTAACCACAGGCTCAGCCTGCCGCCCGGGACCAGAATAGGGCCTGAAGCAATCCTGCGCTTTTGCGGCCAGCTCCCAAGAAAGCGAGTTGAAAAATGGAGCTCAGGGGCACTGCAATTCACAAACCTGCAGACTTATAAATGATAACTCTCGTCCACAAATATATTGAGGGAAGGCAACGAAGAGGATTGGAAAGCAAGGCAGAATTGCAGGAAACAGATTTCAGGAGGGAGATTCGAATCGCCTTTAAAGCACAGGAAAAGCGGCAAAACCTCGACAATGATGCCCTTGGCCAAAAAGGGCGTATGCGTTTTTTCCTGAATATATTCAGGAAAAAACGCATACGCCCTTTTTGGCCAACCAAGCAACCTGGAAAGGCAAATCAGCGCTACAAAGAAGTCTGGCTTCCCATCGGTCAAAAGGGCCATGCTGAATAAAGTGTCAAAACCAGAAATGCAGGACAGGCCATGGAGAAACGGGAGCCTGGCTACGCTGATGGGAGGGATGTAAATTGCCAACAGCCACTCTGGAGAAGTGTACGGTGTGTCCTGAAACATCTAAAAAACTCAGCTTAGAGAGCACAGGGCACTTCCACTCATGGGCGTATAAATTGGGAAAACTAAAAATCAGCAAGACACAGGCACCCCAAAGTTTAGGGCTGCTCTGTTGACAAGAACCTCCACTTCGTTACACCTTAAATATCCCAGGAAAGAGAAAAATGGATAAAGAAGTTGTGGTCCTTATGTACAATGGAATATCACTCAGCCATGAAACCAACGTCATAAGGCTAGTAGCAGCATGATGAGTGGATTTAGGTACGACGATTCTAAGTGAAATAAGTCACACAGAAAAAAGACACTTATCATAAGATATCACTTATAGAGGGAATGTAAAAACCGCTACCCTTGAACTGAATTACAAAACGGAACAGAGTCCCACGTTTAGAAAACACACTATGGCTGCTTAACGGGAAAGGTGAGGTGGGGTGATGCATAAAACAAGGGTTTCAAATTAGGTCAGATACCGTTCCATAAACCCAATATGTAATAGACAAGACCTACTCCTTGATCAGTGAATTGGACTCAACACCCCCTATTCACCGCCCAAGAATATAACTGACTAGTAAGAATCTTAAAACCTATGTTTTGATATCTCTCTGTAAGTGAGTCAAGTGGGTGTAAAGCGGCAGAAACACAGCAGTGAAAAGCAGCTAAACCCCATTATAAAAATCAATTACTTTCAAAAACCCGTGAAACAAAGACAGTGAAAGAGAGAGAAATTCTTACAAAATTCGTTCAGGGGCTGTGATGCCACCTGGATTGACCATATCTAGACCCACAGCTGATGGAGACATAGGGGTGGACACTCTTGGGGCTGAGAGGTTTGGTGAGGTTGGGTGAGGAAACGCAGACCCTTTAAAGTAATACTGCGTGGTTCCCATCCCATGGGTCCCAAATCTCCAGGTTCAAGGGCATCTTCCTACATCGAAAACATGCATGAGAAACCCAGAAGATGGTACACCGTGTGATCGGGAAAGGTTTCCAAAACGCACCTCATTTCTCATCTCCTTATGCTCGGGTTCGCCATTCCAGCCGCTTTAGTTGCAATCTCCCTCCTTGGAGAATCAACACCTTTAACCTCCTGTTCCGTACAGGTTGCAATTTGTCCTGAGGATGAACGGGAAGAGTGGGAACCAATGAGAGACTAGCTCTAGTTGTTGGGACAGGCACAGGTCACTCTACTTCCCCATCAGGAAGAAGAATTAACCACAGGCTCAGCCTGCCGCCCGGGACCAGAATAGGGCCTGAAGCAATCCTGCGCTTTTGCGGCCAGCTCCCAAGAAAGCGAGTTGAAAAATGGAGCTCAGGGGCACTGCAATTCACAAACCTGCAGACTTATAAATGATAACTCTCGTCCACAAATATATTGAGGGAAGGCAACGAAGAGGATTGGAAAGCAAGGCAGAATTGCAGGAAACAGATTTCAGGAGGGAGATTCGAATCGCCTTTAAAGCACAGGAAAAGCGGCAAAACCTCGACAATGATGCCCTTGGCCAAAAAGGGCGTATGCGTTTTTTCCTGAATATATTCAGGAAAAAACGCATACGCCCTTTTTGGCCAACCAAGCAACCTGGAAAGGCAAATCAGCGCTACAAAGAAGTCTCGCTTCCCATCGGTCAAAAGGGCCATGCTGAATAAAGTGTCAAAACCAGAAATGCAGGACAGGCCATGGAGAAACGGGAGCCTGGCTACGCTGATGGGAGGGATGTAAATTGCCAACAGCCACTCTGGAGAAGTGTACGGTGTGTCCTGAAACATCTAAAAAACTGAGCTTAGAGAGCACTGGGCACTTCCACTCATGGGTGTATAAATTGGGAAAACTAAAAATCAGCAAGACACAGGCACCCCAAAGTTTACGGCTGCTCTGTTGACAAGAACCTCCACTTCGTTACACCTTAAGTATCCCAGGAAAGAGAAAAATGGATAAAGAAGTTGTGGTCCTTATGTACAATGGAATATCACTCAGCCATGAAATCAACGTCATAAGGCTAGTAGCAGCATGATGAGTGGATTTAGGTACGACGATTCTAAGTGAAATAAGTCACACAGAAAAAGACACTTATCATAAGATATCACTTATAGAGGGAATGTAAAAACCGCTACCCTTGAACTGAATTACAAAACAGAACAGAGTCCCACGTTTAGAAAACACACTATGGCTGCTTAACGGGAAAGGTGAGGTGGGGTGATGCATAAAACAAGGGTTTCAAATTAGGTCAGATACCGTTCCATAAACCCAATACGTAATAGCCAAGACCTACTCCTTGATCAGTGAATTGGACTCAAAACCCCTATTCACCGCCCAAGAATATATCTGACTAGTAAGAAGCTTAAAACCTATGTTTTGATATCTCTCTGTAAGTGAGTCAAGTGGGTGTAAAGCGGCAGAAACACAGCAGTGAAAAGCAGCTAAACCCCATTATAAAAATCAATTACTTTTAAAAACCCGTGAAACAAAGACAGTGAAAGAGAGAGAAATTCTTACAAAATTCGTTCAGGGGCTGTGATGCCACCTGGATTGACCATATCTAGACCCACAGCTGATGGAGACATAAGGGTGGACACTCTTGGGGCTGAGAGGTTTGGTGAGGTTGGGTGAGGAAACGCAGACCCTTTAAAGTAATACTGCGTGGTTCCCATCCCAAGGGTCCCAAATCTCCAGGTTCAAGGGCATCTTCCTACATCGAAAACATGCATGAGAAACCCAGAAGATGGTACACCGTGTGATCGGGAAAGGTTTCCAAAACGCACCTCATTTCTCATCTCCTTATGCTCGGGTTCGCCATTCCAGCCGCTTTAGTAGCAATCTCCCTCCTTGGAGAATCAGCACTTTTAACCTCCTGTTCCGTAAAGGTTGCAATTTGTCCTGAGGATGAACGGGAAGAGTGGGAACCAATGAGAGACTAGCTCTAGGTGTTGCGACAGGCACAGGTCACTCTACTTCCCCATCAGGAAGAAGAATTAACCACAGGCTCAGCCTGCCGCCCGGGACCAGAATAGGGCCTGAAGCAATCCTGCGCTTTTGCGGCCAGCTCCCAAGAAAGCGAGTTGAAAAATGGAGCTCAGGGGCACTGCAATTCACAAACCTGCAGACTTATAAATGATAACTCTCGTCCACAAATATATTGAGGGAAGGCAACGAAGAGGATTGGAAAGCAAGGCAGAATTGCAGGAAACAGATTTCAGGAGGGAGATTCGAATCGCCTTTAAAGCACAGGAAAAGCAGCAAAACCTCGACAATGATGCCCTTGGCCAAAAAGGGCGTATGCGTTTTTTCCTGAATATATTCAGGAAAAAACGCATACGCCCTTTTTGGCCAACCAAGCAACCTGGAAAGGCAAATCAGCGCTACAAAGAAGTCTCGCTTCCCATCGGTCAAAAGGGCCATGCCGAATAAAGTGTCAAAACCAGAAATGCAGGACAGGCCATGGAGAAACGGGAGCCTGGCTACGCTGATGGGAGGGATGTAAATTGCCAACAGCCACTCTGGAGAAGTGTACGGTGTGTCCTGAAACATCTAAAAAACTCAGCTTAGAGAGCACAGGGCACTTCCACTCATGGGCGTATAAATTGGGAAAACTAAAAATCAGCAAGACACAGGCACCCCAAAGTTTACGGCTGCTCTGTTGACAAGAACCTCCACTTCGTTACACCTTAAATATCCCAGGAAAGAGAAAAATGGATAAAGAAGTTGTGGTCCTTATGTACAATGGAATATCACTCAGCCATGAAATCAACGTCATAAGGCTAGTAGCAGCATGATGAGTGGATTTAGGTACGACGATTCTAAGTGAAATAAGTCACACAGAAAAAGACACTTATCATAAGATATCACTTATAGAGGGAATGTATAAACCGCTACCCTTGAACTGAATTACAAAACAGAACAGAGTCCCACGTTTAGAAAACACACTATGGCTGCTTAACGGGAAAGGTGAGGTGGGGTGATGCATAAAACAAGGGTTTCAAATTAGGTCAGATACCGTTCCATAAACCCAATATGTAATAGACAAGACCTACTCCTTGATCAGTGAATTGGACTCAACACCCCCTATTCACCGCCCAAGAATATATCTGACTAGTAAGAATCTTAAAACCTATGTTTTGATATCTCTCTGTAAGTGAGTCAAGTGGGTGTAAAGCGGCAGAAACACAGCAGTGAAAAGCAGCTAAACCCCATTATAAAAATCAATTACTTTTAAAAACCCGTGAAACAAAGACAGTGAAAGAGAGAGAAATTCTTACAAAATTCGTTCAGGGGCTGTGATGCCACCTGGATTGACCATATCTAGACCCACAGCTGATGGAGACATAAGGGTGGACACTCTTGGGGCTGAGAGGTTTGGTGAGGTTGGGTGAGGAAACGCAGACCCTTTAAAGTAATACTGCGTGGTTCCCATCCCAAGGGTCCCAAATCTCCAGGTTCAAGGGCATCTTCCTACATCGAAAACATGCATGAGAAACCCAGAAGATGGTACACCGTGTGATCGGGAAAGGTTTCCAAAACGCACCTCATTTCTCATCTCCTTATGCTCGGGTTCGCCATTCCAGCCGCTTTAGTAGCAATCTCCCTCCTTGGAGAATCAGCACCTTTAACCTCCTGTTCCGTACAGGTTGCAATTTGTCCTGAGGATGAACGGGAAGAGTGGGAACCAATGAGAGACTAGCTCTAGGTGTTGGGACAGGCACAGGTCACTCTACTTCCCCATCAGGAAGAAGAATTAACCACAGGCTCAGCCTGCCGCCCGGGACCAGAATAGGGCCTGAAGCAATCCTGCGCTTCTGCGGCCAGCTCCCAAGAAAGCGAGTTGAAAAATGGAGCTCAGGGGCACTGCAATTCACAAACCTGCAGACTTAGAAATGATAACTCTCGTCCACAAATATATTGAGGGAAGGCAACGAAGAGGATTGGAAAGCAAGGCAGAATTGCAGGAAACAGATTTCAGGAGGGAGATTCGAATCGCCTTTAAAGCACAGGAAAAGCGGCAAAACCTCGACAATGATGCCCTTGGCCAAAAAGGGCGTATGCGTTTTTTCCTGAATATATTCAGGAAAAAACGCATACGCCCTTTTTGGCCAACCAAGCAACCTGGAAAGGCAAATCAGCGCTACAAAGAAGTCTCGCTTCCCATCGGTCAAAAGGGCCATGCTGAATAAAGTGTCAAAACCAGAAATGCAGGACAGGCCATGGAGAAACGGGAGCCTGGCTACGCTGATGGGAGGGATGTAAATTGCCAACAGCCACTCTGGAGAAGTGTACGGTGTGTCCTGAAACATCTAAAAAACTCAGCTTAGAGAGCACAAGGCACTTCCACTCATGGGCGTATAAATTGGGAAAACTAAAAATCAGCAAGACACAGGCACCCCAAAGTTTAGGGCTGCTCTGTTGACAAGAACCTCCACTTCGTTACACCTTAAATATCCCAGGAAAGAGAAAAATGGATAAAGAAGTTGTGGTCCTTATGTACAATGGAATATCACTCAGCCATGAAATCAACGTCATAAGGCTAGTAGCAGCATGATGAGTGGATTTAGGTACGACGATTCTAAGTGAAATAAGTCACACAGAAAAAGACACTTATCATAAGATATCACTTATAGAGGGAATGTATAAACCGCTACCCTTGAACTGAATTACAAAACAGAACAGAGTCCCTCGTTTAGAAAACACACTATGGCTGCTTAACGGGAAAGGTGAGGTGGGGTGATGCATAAAACAAGGGTTTCAAATTAGGTCAGATACCGTTCCATAAACCCAATACGTAATAGACAAGACCTACTCCTTGATCAGTGAATTGGACTCAACACCCCCTATTCACCGCCCAAGAATATATCTGACTAGTAAGAAGCTTAAAACCTATGTTTTGATATCTCTCTGTAAGTGAGTCAAGTGGGTGTAAAGCGGCAGAAACACAGCAGTGAAAAGCAGCTAAACCCCATTATAAAAATCAATTATTTTAAAAACCCGTGAAACAAAGACAGTGAAAGAGAGAGAAATTCTTACAAAATTCGTTCAGGGGCTGTGATGCCACCTGGATTGACCATATCTAGACCCACAGCTGATGGAGACATAAGGGTGGACACTCTTGGGGCTGAGAGGTTTGGTGAGGTTGGGTGAGGAAACGCAGACCCTTTAAAGTAATACTGCGTGGTTCCCATCCCAAGGGTCCCAAATCTCCAGGTTCAAGGGCATCTTCCTACATCGAAAACATGCATGAGAAACCCAGAAGATGGTACACCGTGTGATCGGGAAAGGTTTCCAAAACGCACCTCATTTCTCATCTCCTTATGCTCGGGTTCGCCATTCCAGCCGCTTTAGTAGCAATCTCCCTCCTTGGAGAATCAGCACTTTTAACCTCCTGTTCCGTAAAGGTTGCAATTTGTCCTGAGGATGAACGGGAAGAGTGGGAACCAATGAGAGACTAGCTCTAGGTGTTGCGACAGGCACAGGTCACTCTACTTCCCCATCAGGAAGAAGAATTAACCACAGGCTCAGCCTGCCGCCCGGGACCAGAATAGGGCCTGAAGCAATCCTGCGCTTTTGCGGCCAGCTCCCAAGAAAGCGAGTTGAAAAATGGAGCTCAGGGGCACTGCAATTCACAAACCTGCAGACTTATAAATGATAACTCTCGTCCACAAATATATTGAGGGAAGGCAACGAAGAGGATTGGAAAGCAAGGCAGAATTGCAGGAAACAGATTTCAGGAGGGAGATTCGAATCGCCTTTAAAGCACAGGAAAAGCAGCAAAACCTCGACAATGATGCCCTTGGCCAAAAAGGGCGTATGCGTTTTTTCCTGAATATATTCAGGAAAAAACGCATACGCCCTTTTTGGCCAACCAAGCAACCTGGAAAGGCAAATCAGCGCTACAAAGAAGTCTCGCTTCCCATCGGTCAAAAGGGCCATGCCGAATAAAGTGTCAAAACCAGAAATGCAGGACAGGCCATGGAGAAACGGGAGCCTGGCTACGCTGATGGGAGGGATGTAAATTGCCAACAGCCACTCTGGAGAAGTGTACGGTGTGTCCTGAAACATCTAAAAAACTCAGCTTAGAGAGCACAGGGCACTTCCACTCATGGGCGTATAAATTGGGAAAACTAAAAATCAGCAAGACACAGGCACCCCAAAGTTTACGGCTGCTCTGTTGACAAGAACCTCCACTTCGTTACACCTTAAATATCCCAGGAAAGAGAAAAATGGATAAAGAAGTTGTGGTCCTTATGTACAATGGAATATCACTCAGCCATGAAATCAACGTCATAAGGCTAGTAGCAGCATGATGAGTGGATTTAGGTACGACGATTCTAAGTGAAATAAGTCACACAGAAAAAGACACTTATCATAAGATATCACTTATAGAGGGAATGTATAAACCGCTACCCTTGAACTGAATTACAAAACAGAACAGAGTCCCACGTTTAGAAAACACACTATGGCTGCTTAACGGGAAAGGTGAGGTGGGGTGATGCATAAAACAAGGGTTTCAAATTAGGTCAGATACCGTTCCATAAACCCAATATGTAATAGACAAGACCTACTCCTTGATCAGTGAATTGGACTCAACACCCCCTATTCACCGCCCAAGAATATATCTGACTAGTAAGAATCTTAAAACCTATGTTTTGATATCTCTCTGTAAGTGAGTCAAGTGGGTGTAAAGCGGCAGAAACACAGCAGTGAAAAGCAGCTAAACCCCATTATAAAAATCAATTACTTTTAAAAACCCGTGAAACAAAGACAGTGAAAGAGAGAGAAATTCTTACAAAATTCGTTCAGGGGCTGTGATGCCACCTGGATTGACCATATCTAGACCCACAGCTGATGGAGACATAAGGGTGGACACTCTTGGGCCTGAGAGGTTTGGTGAGGTTGGGTGAGGAAACGCAGACCCTTTAAAGTAATACTGCGTGATATCCATCCCATGGGTCCCAAATCTCCAGGTTCAAGGGCATCTTCCTACATCGAAAACATGCATGAGAAACCCAGAAGATGGTACACCGTGTGATCGGAAAAGGTTTCCAAAACGCACCTCATTTCTCATCTCCTTGTGCTCGGGTTCGCCATTCCAGCCGCTTTAGTAGCAATCTCCCTCCTTGGAGAATCAGCACCTTTAACCTCCTGTTCCGTACAGGTTGCAATTTGTCCTGAGGATGAACGGGAAGAGTGGGAACCAATGAGAGACTAGCTCTAGGTGTTGGGACAGGCACAGGTCACTCTACTTTCCCATCAGGAAGAAGAATTAACCACAGGCTCAGCCTGCCGCCCGGGACCAGAATAGGGCCTGAAGCAATCCTGCGCTTTTGCGGCCAGCTCCCAAGAAAGCGAGTAGAAAAATGGAGCTCAGGGGCACTGCAATTCACAAACCTGCAGACTTATAAATGATAACTCTCGTCCACAAATATATTGAGGGAAGGCAACGAAGAGGATTGGAAAGCAAGGCAGAATTGCAGGAAACAGATTTCAGGAGGGAGATTCGAATCGCCTTTAAAGCACAGGAAAAGCGGCAAAACCTCGACAATGATGCCCTTGGCCAAAAAGGGCGTATGCGTTTTTTCCTGAATATATTCAGGAAAAAACGCATACGCCCTTTTTGGCCAACCAAGCAACCTGGAAAGGCAAATCAGCGCTACAAAGAAGTCTCGCTTCCCATCGGTCAAAAGGGCCATGCTGAATAAAGTGTCAAAACCAGAAATGCAGGACAGGCCATGGAGAAACGGGAGCCTGGCTACGCTGATGGGAGGGATGTAAATTGCCAACAGCCACTCTGGAGAAGTGTACGGTGTGTCCTGAAACATCTAAAAAACTCAGCTTAGAGAGCACAAGGCACTTCCACTCATGGGCGTATAAATTGGGAAAACTAAAAATCAGCAAGACACAGGCACCCCAAAGTTTAGGGCTGCTCTGTTGACAAGAACCTCCACTTCGTTACACCTTAAATATCCCAGGAAAGAGAAAAATGGATAAAGAAGTTGTGGTCCTTATGTACAATGGAATATCACTCAGCCATGAAATCAACGTCATAAGGCTAGTAGCAGCATGATGAGTGGATTTAGGTACGACGATTCTAAGTGAAATAAGTCACACAGAAAAAGACACTTATCATAAGATATCACTTATAGAGGGAATGTATAAACCGCTACCCTTGAACTGAATTACAAAACAGAACAGAGTCCCTCGTTTAGAAAACACACTATGGCTGCTTAACGGGAAAGGTGAGGTGGGGTGATGCATAAAACAAGGGTTTCAAATTAGGTCAGATACCGTTCCATAAACCCAATACGTAATAGACAAGACCTACTCCTTGATCAGTGAATTGGACTCAACACCCCCTATTCACCGCCCAAGAATATATCTGACTAGTAAGAAGCTTAAAACCTATGTTTTGATATCTCTCTGTAAGTGAGTCAAGTGGGTGTAAAGCGGCAGAAACACAGCAGTGAAAAGCAGCTAAACCCCATTATAAAAATCAATTATTTTAAAAACCCGTGAAACAAAGACAGTGAAAGAGAGAGAAATTCTTACAAAATTCGTTCAGGGGCTGTGATGCCACCTGGATTGACCATATCTAGACCCACAGCTGATGGAGACATAAGGGTGGACACTCTTGGGGCTGAGAGGTTTGGTGAGGTTGGGTGAGGAAACGCAGACCCTTTAAAGTAATACTGCGTGGTTCCCATCCCAAGGGTCCCAAATCTCCAGGTTCAAGGGCATCTTCCTACATCGAAAACATGCATGAGAAACCCAGAAGATGGTACACCGTGTGATCGGGAAAGGTTTCCAAAACGCACCTCATTTCTCATCTCCTTATGCTCGGGTTCGCCATTCCAGCCGCTTTAGTAGCAATCTCCCTCCTTGGAGAATCAGCACTTTTAACCTCCTGTTCCGTAAAGGTTGCAATTTGTCCTGAGGATGAACGGGAAGAGTGGGAACCAATGAGAGACTAGCTCTAGGTGTTGCGACAGGCACAGGTCACTCTACTTCCCCATCAGGAAGAAGAATTAACCACAGGCTCAGCCTGCCGCCCGGGACCAGAATAGGGCCTGAAGCAATCCTGCGCTTTTGCGGCCAGCTCCCAAGAAAGCGAGTTGAAAAATGGAGCTCAGGGGCACTGCAATTCACAAACCTGCAGACTTATAAATGATAACTCTCGTCCACAAATATATTGAGGGAAGGCAACGAAGAGGATTGGAAAGCAAGGCAGAATTGCAGGAAACAGATTTCAGGAGGGAGATTCGAATCGCCTTTAAAGCACAGGAAAAGCAGCAAAACCTCGACAATGATGCCCTTGGCCAAAAAGGGCGTATGCGTTTTTTCCTGAATATATTCAGGAAAAAACGCATACGCCCTTTTTGGCCAACCAAGCAACCTGGAAAGGCAAATCAGCGCTACAAAGAAGTCTCGCTTCCCATCGGTCAAAAGGGCCATGCCGAATAAAGTGTCAAAACCAGAAATGCAGGACAGGCCATGGAGAAACGGGAGCCTGGCTACGCTGATGGGAGGGATGTAAATTGCCAACAGCCACTCTGGAGAAGTGTACGGTGTGTCCTGAAACATCTAAAAAACTCAGCTTAGAGAGCACAGGGCACTTCCACTCATGGGCGTATAAATTGGGAAAACTAAAAATCAGCAAGACACAGGCACCCCAAAGTTTACGGCTGCTCTGTTGACAAGAACCTCCACTTCGTTACACCTTAAATATCCCAGGAAAGAGAAAAATGGATAAAGAAGTTGTGGTCCTTATGTACAATGGAATATCACTCAGCCATGAAATCAACGTCATAAGGCTAGTAGCAGCATGATGAGTGGATTTAGGTACGACGATTCTAAGTGAAATAAGTCACACAGAAAAAGACACTTATCATAAGATATCACTTATAGAGGGAATGTATAAACCGCTACCCTTGAACTGAATTACAAAACAGAACAGAGTCCCACGTTTAGAAAACACACTATGGCTGCTTAACGGGAAAGGTGAGGTGGGGTGATGCATAAAACAAGGGTTTCAAATTAGGTCAGATACCGTTCCATAAACCCAATATGTAATAGACAAGACCTACTCCTTGATCAGTGAATTGGACTCAACACCCCCTATTCACCGCCCAAGAATATATCTGACTAGTAAGAATCTTAAAACCTATGTTTTGATATCTCTCTGTAAGTGAGTCAAGTGGGTGTAAAGCGGCAGAAACACAGCAGTGAAAAGCAGCTAAACCCCATTATAAAAATCAATTACTTTTAAAAACCCGTGAAACAAAGACAGTGAAAGAGAGAGAAATTCTTACAAAATTCGTTCAGGGGCTGTGATGCCACCTGGATTGACCATATCTAGACCCACAGCTGATGGAGACATAAGGGTGGACACTCTTGGGCCTGAGAGGTTTGGTGAGGTTGGGTGAGGAAACGCAGACCCTTTAAAGTAATACTGCGTGATATCCATCCCATGGGTCCCAAATCTCCAGGTTCAAGGGCATCTTCCTACATCGAAAACATGCATGAGAAACCCAGAAGATGGTACACCGTGTGATCGGAAAAGGTTTCCAAAACGCACCTCATTTCTCATCTCCTTGTGCTCGGGTTCGCCATTCCAGCCGCTTTAGTAGCAATCTCCCTCCTTGGAGAATCAGCACCTTTAACCTCCTGTTCCGTACAGGTTGCAATTTGTCCTGAGGATGAACGGGAAGAGTGGGAACCAATGAGAGACTAGCTCTAGGTGTTGGGACAGGCACAGGTCACTCTACTTTCCCATCAGGAAGAAGAATTAACCACAGGCTCAGCCTGCCGCCCGGGACCAGAATAGGGCCTGAAGCAATCCTGCGCTTTTGCGGCCAGCTCCCAAGAAAGCGAGTAGAAAAATGGAGCTCAGGGGCACTGCAATTCACAAACCTGCAGACTTATAAATGATAACTCTCGTCCACAAATATATTGAGGGAAGGCAACGAAGAGGATTGGAAAGCAAGGCAGAATTGCAGGAAACAGATTTCAGGAGGGAGATTCGAATCGCCTTTAAAGCACAGGAAAAGCGGCAAAACCTCGACAATGATGCCCTTGGCCAAAAAGGGCGTATGCGTTTTTTCCTGAATATATTCAGGAAAAAACGCATACGCCCTTTTTGGCCAACCAAGCAACCTGGAAAGGCAAATCAGCGCTACAAAGAAGTCTCGCTTCCCATCGGTCAAAAGGGCCATGCTGAATAAAGTGTCAAAACCAGAAATGCAGGACAGGCCATGGAGAAACGGGAGCCTGGCTACGCTGATGGGAGGGATGTAAATTGCCAACAGCCACTCTGGAGAAGTGTACGGTGTGTCCTGAAACATCTAAAAAACTGAGCTTAGAGAGCACTGGGCACTTCCACTCATGGGTGTATAAATTGGGAAAACTAAAAATCAGCAAGACACAGGCACCCCAAAGTTTACGGCTGCTCTGTTGACAAGAACCTCCACTTCGTTACACCTTAAATATCCCAGGAAAGAGAAAAATGGATAAAGAAGTTGTGGTCCTTATGTACAATGGAATATCACTCAGCCTTGAAATCAACGTCATAAGGCTAGTAGCAGCATGATGAGTGGATTTAGGTACGACGATTCTAAGTGAAATAAGTCACACAGAAAAAGACACTTATCATAAGATATCACTTATAGAGGGAATGTAAAAACCGCTACCCTTGAACTGAATTACAAAACAGAACAGAGTCCCACGTTTAGAAAACACACTATGGCTGCTTAACGGGAAAGGTGAGGTGGGGTGATGCATAAAACAAGGGTTTCAAATTAGGTCAGATACCGTTCCATAAACCCAATACGTAATAGCCAAGACCTACTCCTTGATCAGTGAATTGGACTCAAAACCCCTATTCACCGCCCAAGAATATATCTGACTAGTAAGAAGCTTAAAACCTATGTTTTGATATCTCTCTGTAAGTGAGTCAAGTGGGTGTAAAGCGGCAGAAACACAGCAGTGAAAAGCAGCTAAACCCCATTATAAAAATCAATTACTTTTAAAAACCCATGAAACAAAGACAGTGAAAGAGAGAGAAATTCTTACAAAATTCGTTCAGGGGCTGTGATGCCACCTGGATTGACCATATCTAGACCCACAGCTGATGGAGACATAAGGGTGGACACTCTTGGGGCTGAGAGGTTTGGTGAGGTTGGGTGAGGAAACGCAGACCCTTTAAAGTAATACTGCGTGGTTCCCATCCCAAGGGTCCCAAATCTCCAGGTTCAAGGGCATCTTCCTACATCGAAAACATGCATGAGAAACCCAGAAGATGGTACACCGTGTGATCGGGAAAGGTTTCCAAAACGCACCTCATTTCTCATCTCCTTATGCTCGGGTTCGCCATTCCAGCCGCTTTAGTAGCAATCTCCCTCCTTGGAGAATCAGCACCTTTAACCTCCTGTTCCGTACAGGTTGCAATTTGTCCTGAGGATGAACGGGAAGAGTGGGAACCAATGAGAGACTAGCTCTAGGTGTTGGGACAGGCACAGGTCACTCTACTTCCCCATCAGGAAGAAGAATTAACCACAGGCTCAGCCTGCCGCCCGGGACCAGAATAGGGCCTGAAGCAATCCTGCGCTTCTGCGGCCAGCTCCCAAGAAAGCGAGTTGAAAAATGGAGCTCAGGGGCACTGCAATTCACAAACCTGCAGACTTAGAAATGATAACTCTCGTCCACAAATATATTGAGGGAAGGCAACGAAGAGGATTGGAAAGCAAGGCAGAATTGCAGGAAACAGATTTCAGGAGGGAGATTCGAATCGCCTTTAAAGCACAGGAAAAGCGGCAAAACCTCGACAATGATGCCCTTGGCCAAAAAGGGCGTATGCGTTTTTTCCTGAATATATTCAGGAAAAAACGCATACGCCCTTTTTGGCCAACCAAGCAACCTGGAAAGGCAAATCAGCGCTACAAAGAAGTCTCGCTTCCCATCGGTCAAAAGGGCCATGCTGAATAAAGTGTCAAAACCAGAAATGCAGGACAGGCCATGGAGAAACGGGAGCCTGGCTACGCTGATGGGAGGGATGTAAATTGCCAACAGCCACTCTGGAGAAGTGTACGGTGTGTCCTGAAACATCTAAAAAACTCAGCTTAGAGAGCACAAGGCACTTCCACTCATGGGCGTATAAATTGGGAAAACTAAAAATCAGCAAGACACAGGCACCCCAAAGTTTAGGGCTGCTCTGTTGACAAGAACCTCCACTTCGTTACACCTTAAATATCCCAGGAAAGAGAAAAATGGATAAAGAAGTTGTGGTCCTTATGTACAATGGAATATCACTCAGCCATGAAATCAACGTCATAAGGCTAGTAGCAGCATGATGAGTGGATTTAGGTACGACGATTCTAAGTGAAATAAGTCACACAGAAAAAGACACTTATCATAAGATATCACTTATAGAGGGAATGTATAAACCGCTACCCCTGAACTGAATTACAAAACAGAACAGAGTCCCACGTTTAGAAAACACACTATGGCTGCTTAACGGGAAAGGTGAGGTGGGGTGATGCATAAAACAAGGGTTTCAAATTAGGTCAGATACCGTTCCATAAACCCAATATGTAATAGACAAGACCTACTCCTTGATCAGTGAATTGGACTCAACACCCCCTATTCACCGCCCAAGAATATATCTGACTAGTAAGAATCTTAAAACCTATGTTTTGATATCTCTCTGTAAGTGAGTCAAGTGGGTGTAAAGCGGCAGAAACACAGCAGTGAAAAGCAGCTAAACCCCATTATAAAAATCAATTACTTTTAAAAACCCGTGAAACAAAGACAGTGAAAGAGAGAGAAATTCTTACAAAATTCGTTCAGGGGCTGTGATGCCACCTGGATTGACCATATCTAGACCCACAGCTGATGGAGACATAAGGGTGGACACTCTTGGGCCTGAGAGGTTTGGTGAGCTTGGGTGAGGAAACGCAGACCCTTTAAAGTAATACTGCGTGATATCCATCCCATGGGTCCCAAATCTCCAGGTTCAAGGGCATCTTCCTACATCGAAAACATGCATGAGAAACCCAGAAGATGGTACACCGTGTGATCGGAAAAGGTTTCCAAAACGCACCTCATTTCTCATCTCCTTGTGCTCGGGTTCGCCATTCCAGCCGCTTTAGTAGCAATCTCCCTCCTTGGAGAATCAGCACCTTTAACCTCCTGTTCCGTACAGGTTGCAATTTGTCCTGAGGATGAACGGGAAGAGTGGGAACCAACGAGAGACTACCTCTAGGTGTTGGGACAGGCACAGGTCACTCTACTTCCCCATCAGGAAGAAGAATTAACCAGAGGCTCAGCCTGCCGCCCGGGACCAGAATAGGGCCTGAAGCAATCCTGCGCTTTTGCGGCCAGCTCCCAAGAAAGCGAGTTGAAAAATGGAGCTCAGGGGCACTGCAATTCACAAACCTGCAGACTTATAAATGATAACTCTCGTCCACAAATATATTGAGGGAAGGCAACGAAGAGGATTGGAAAGCAAGGCAGAATTGCAGGAAACAGATTTCAGGAGGGAGATTCGAATCGCCTTTAAAGCACAGGAAAAGCGGCAAAACCTCGACAATGATGCCCTTGGCCAAAAAGGGCGTATGCGTTTTTTCCTGAATATATTCAGGAAAAAACGCATACGCCCTTTTTGGCCAACCAAGCAACCTGGAAAGGCAAATCAGCGCTACAAAGAAGTCTGGCTTCCCATCGGTCAAAAGGGCCATGCTGAATAAAGTGTCAAAACCAGAAATGCAGGACAGGCCATGGAGAAACGGGAGCCTGGCTACGCTGATGGGAGGGATGTAAATTGCCAACAGCCACTCTGGAGAAGTGTACGGTGTGTCCTGAAACATCTAAAAAACTCAGCTTAGAGAGCACAGGGCACTTCCACTCATGGGCGTATAAATTGGGAAAACTAAAAATCAGCAAGACACAGGCACCCCAAAGTTTACGGCTGCTCTGTTGACAAGAACCTCCACTTCGTTACACCTTAAATATCCCAGGAAAGAGAAAAATGGATAAAGAAGTTGTGGTCCTTATGTACAATGGAATATCACTCAGCCATGAAATCAACGTCATAAGGCTAGTAGCAGCATGATGAGTGGATTTAGGTACGACGATTCTAAGTGAAATAAGTCACACAGAAAAAGACACTTATCATAAGATATCACTTATAGAGGGAATGTAAAAACCGCTACCCTTGAACTGAATTACAAAACGGAACAGAGTCCCACGTTTAGAAAACACACTATGGCTGCTTAACGGGAAAGGTGAGGTGGGGTGATGCATAAAACAAGGGTTTCAAATTAGGTCAGATACCGTTCCATAAACCCAATATGTAATAGACAAGACCTACTCCTTGATCAGTGAATTGGACTCAACACCCCCTATTCACCGCCCAAGAATATAACTGACTAGTAAGAATCTTAAAACCTATGTTTTGATATCTCTCTGTAAGTGAGTCAAGTGGGTGTAAAGCGGCAGAAACACAGCAGTGAAAAGCAGCTAAACCCCATTATAAAAATCAATTACTTTCAAAAACCCGTGAAACAAAGACAGTGAAAGAGAGAGAAATTCTTACAAAATTCGTTCAGGGGCTGTGATGCCACCTGGATTGACCATATCTAGACCCACAGCTGATGGAGACATAGGGGTGGACACTCTTGGGGCTGAGAGGTTTGGTGAGGTTGGGTGAGGAAACGCAGACCCTTTAAAGTAATACTGCGTGGTTCCCATCCCATGGGTCCCAAATCTCCAGGTTCAAGGGCATCTTCCTACATCGAAAACATGCATGAGAAACCCAGAAGATGGTACACCGTGTGATCGGGAAAGGTTTCCAAAACGCACCTCATTTCTCATCTCCTTATGCTCGGGTTCGCCATTCCAGCCGCTTTAGTTGCAATCTCCCTCCTTGGAGAATCAACACCTTTAACCTCCTGTTCCGTACAGGTTGCAATTTGTCCTGAGGATGAACGGGAAGAGTGGGAACCAATGAGAGACTAGCTCTAGTTGTTGGGACAGGCACAGGTCACTCTACTTCCCCATCAGGAAGAAGAATTAACCACAGGCTCAGCCTGCCGCCCGGGACCAGAATAGGGCCTGAAGCAATCCTGCGCTTTTGCGGCCAGCTCCCAAGAAAGCGAGTTGAAAAATGGAGCTCAGGGGCACTGCAATTCACAAACCTGCAGACTTATAAATGATAACTCTCGTCCACAAATATATTGAGGGAAGGCAACGAAGAGGATTGGAAAGCAAGGCAGAATTGCAGGAAACAGATTTCAGGAGGGAGATTCGAATCGCCTTTAAAGCACAGGAAAAGCGGCAAAACCTCGACAATGATGCCCTTGGCCAAAAAGGGCGTATGCGTTTTTTCCTGAATATATTCAGGAAAAAACGCATACGCCCTTTTTGGCCAACCAAGCAACCTGGAAAGGCAAATCAGCGCTACAAAGAAGTCTCGCTTCCCATCGGTCAAAAGGGCCATGCTGAATAAAGTGTCAAAACCAGAAATGCAGGACAGGCCATGGAGAAACGGGAGCCTGGCTACGCTGATGGGAGGGATGTAAATTGCCAACAGCCACTCTGGAGAAGTGTACGGTGTGTCCTGAAACATCTAAAAAACTGAGCTTAGAGAGCACTGGGCACTTCCACTCATGGGTGTATAAATTGGGAAAACTAAAAATCAGCAAGACACAGGCACCCCAAAGTTTACGGCTGCTCTGTTGACAAGAACCTCCACTTCGTTACACCTTAAGTATCCCAGGAAAGAGAAAAATGGATAAAGAAGTTGTGGTCCTTATGTACAATGGAATATCACTCAGCCATGAAATCAACGTCATAAGGCTAGTAGCAGCATGATGAGTGGATTTAGGTACGACGATTCTAAGTGAAATAAGTCACACAGAAAAAGACACTTATCATAAGATATCACTTATAGAGGGAATGTAAAAACCGCTACCCTTGAACTGAATTACAAAACAGAACAGAGTCCCACGTTTAGAAAACACACTATGGCTGCTTAACGGGAAAGGTGAGGTGGGGTGATGCATAAAACAAGGGTTTCAAATTAGGTCAGATACCGTTCCATAAACCCAATACGTAATAGCCAAGACCTACTCCTTGATCAGTGAATTGGACTCAAAACCCCTATTCACCGCCCAAGAATATATCTGACTAGTAAGAAGCTTAAAACCTATGTTTTGATATCTCTCTGTAAGTGAGTCAAGTGGGTGTAAAGCGGCAGAAACACAGCAGTGAAAAGCAGCTAAACCCCATTATAAAAATCAATTACTTTTAAAAACCCGTGAAACAAAGACAGTGAAAGAGAGAGAAATTCTTACAAAATTCGTTCAGGGGCTGTGATGCCACCTGGATTGACCATATCTAGACCCACAGCTGATGGAGACATAAGGGTGGACACTCTTGGGGCTGAGAGGTTTGGTGAGGTTGGGTGAGGAAACGCAGACCCTTTAAAGTAATACTGCGTGGTTCCCATCCCAAGGGTCCCAAATCTCCAGGTTCAAGGGCATCTTCCTACATCGAAAACATGCATGAGAAACCCAGAAGATGGTACACCGTGTGATCGGGAAAGGTTTCCAAAACGCACCTCATTTCTCATCTCCTTATGCTCGGGTTCGCCATTCCAGCCGCTTTAGTAGCAATCTCCCTCCTTGGAGAATCAGCACTTTTAACCTCCTGTTCCGTAAAGGTTGCAATTTGTCCTGAGGATGAACGGGATGAGTGGGAACCAATGAGAGACTAGCTCTAGGTGTTGCGACAGGCACAGGTCACTCTACTTCCCCATCAGGAAGAAGAATTAACCACAGGCTCAGCCTGCCGCCCGGGACCAGAATAGGGCCTGAAGCAATCCTGCGCTTTTGCGGCCAGCTCCCAAGAAAGCGAGTTGAAAAATGGAGCTCAGGGGCACTGCAATTCACAAACCTGCAGACTTATAAATGATAACTCTCGTCCACAAATATATTGAGGGAAGGCAACGAAGAGGATTGGAAAGCAAGGCAGAATTGCAGGAAACAGATTTCAGGAGGGAGATTCGAATCGCCTTTAAAGCACAGGAAAAGCAGCAAAACCTCGACAATGATGCCCTTGGCCAAAAAGGGCGTATGCGTTTTTTCCTGAATATATTCAGGAAAAAACGCATACGCCCTTTTTGGCCAACCAAGCAACCTGGAAAGGCAAATCAGCGCTACAAAGAAGTCTCGCTTCCCATCGGTCAAAAGGGCCATGCCGAATAAAGTGTCAAAACCAGAAATGCAGGACAGGCCATGGAGAAACGGGAGCCTGGCTACGCTGATGGGAGGGATGTAAATTGCCAACAGCCACTCTGGAGAAGTGTACGGTGTGTCCTGAAACATCTAAAAAACTCAGCTTAGAGAGCACAGGGCACTTCCACTCATGGGCGTATAAATTGGGAAAACTAAAAATCAGCAAGACACAGGCACCCCAAAGTTTACGGCTGCTCTGTTGACAAGAACCTCCACTTCGTTACACCTTAAATATCCCAGGAAAGAGAAAAATGGATAAAGAAGTTGTGGTCCTTATGTACAATGGAATATCACTCAGCCATGAAATCAACGTCATAAGGCTAGTAGCAGCATGATGAGTGGATTTAGGTACGACGATTCTAAGTGAAATAAGTCACACAGAAAAAGACACTTATCATAAGATATCACTTATAGAGGGAATGTATAAACCGCTACCCTTGAACTGAATTACAAAACAGAACAGAGTCCCACGTTTAGAAAACACACTATGGCTGCTTAACGGGAAAGGTGAGGTGGGGTGATGCATAAAACAAGGGTTTCAAATTAGGTCAGATACCGTTCCATAAACCCAATATGTAATAGACAAGACCTACTCCTTGATCAGTGAATTGGACTCAACACCCCCTATTCACCGCCCAAGAATATATCTGACTAGTAAGAATCTTAAAACCTATGTTTTGATATCTCTCTGTAAGTGAGTCAAGTGGGTGTAAAGCGGCAGAAACACAGCAGTGAAAAGCAGCTAAACCCCATTATAAAAATCAATTACTTTTAAAAACCCGTGAAACAAAGACAGTGAAAGAGAGAGAAATTCTTACAAAATTCGTTCAGGGGCTGTGATGCCACCTGGATTGACCATATCTAGACCCACAGCTGATGGAGACATAAGGGTGGACACTCTTGGGCCTGAGAGGTTTGGTGAGGTTGGGTGAGGAAACGCAGACCCTTTAAAGTAATACTGCGTGATATCCATCCCATGGGTCCCAAATCTCCAGGTTCAAGGGCATCTTCCTACATCGAAAACATGCATGAGAAACCCAGAAGATGGTACACCGTGTGATCGGAAAAGGTTTCCAAAACGCACCTCATTTCTCATCTCCTTGTGCTCGGGTTCGCCATTCCAGCCGCTTTAGTAGCAATCTCCCTCCTTGGAGAATCAGCACCTTTAACCTCCTGTTCCGTACAGGTTGCAATTTGTCCTGAGGATGAACGGGAAGAGTGGGAACCAATGAGAGACTAGCTCTAGGTGTTGGGACAGGCACAGGTCACTCTACTTTCCCATCAGGAAGAAGAATTAACCACAGGCTCAGCCTGCCGCCCGGGACCAGAATAGGGCCTGAAGCAATCCTGCGCTTTTGCGGCCAGCTCCCAAGAAAGCGAGTTGAAAAATGGAGCTCAGGGGCACTGCAATTCACAAACCTGCAGACTTATAAATGATAACTCTCGTCCACAAATATATTGAGGGAAGGCAACGAAGAGGATTGGAAAGCAAGGCAGAATTGCAGGAAACAGATTTCAGGAGGGAGATTCGAATCGCCTTTAAAGCACAGGAAAAGCGGCAAAACCTCGACAATGATGCCCTTGGCCAAAAAGGGCGTATGCGTTTTTTCCTGAATATATTCAGGAAAAAACGCATACGCCCTTTTTGGCCAACCAAGCAACCTGGAAAGGCAAATCAGCGCTACAAAGAAGTCTCGCTTCCCATCGGTCAAAAGGGCCATGCTGAATAAAGTGTCAAAACCAGAAATGCAGGACAGGCCATGGAGAAACGGGAGCCTGGCTACGCTGATGGGAGGGATGTAAATTGCAAACAGCCACTCTGGAGAAGTGTACGGTGTGTCCTGAAACATCTAAAAAACTCAGCTTAGAGAGCACTGGGCACTTCCACTCATGGGTGTATAAATTGGGAAAACTAAAAATCAGCAAGACACAGGCACCCCAAAGTTTACGGCTGCTCTGTTGACAAGAACCTCCACTTCGTTACACCTTAAATATCCCAGGAAAGAGAAAAATGGATAAAGAAGTTGTGGTCCTTATGTACAATGGAATATCACTCAGCCTTGAAATCAACGTCATAAGGCTAGTAGCAGCATGATGAGTGGATTTAGGTACGACGATTCTAAGTGAAATAAGTCACACAGAAAAAGACACTTATCATAAGATATCACTTATAGAGGGAATGTAAAAACCGCTACCCTTGAACTGAATTACAAAACAGAACAGAGTCCCACGTTTAGAAAACACACTATGGCTGCTTAACGGGAAAGGTGAGGTGGGGTGATGCATAAAACAAGGGTTTCAAATTAGGTCAGATACCGTTCCATAAACCCAATACGTAATAGCCAAGACCTACTCCTTGATCAGTGAATTGGACTCAAAACCCCTATTCACCGCCCAAGAATATATCTGACTAGTAAGAAGCTTAAAACCTATGTTTTGATATCTCTCTGTAAGTGAGTCAAGTGGGTGTAAAGCGGCAGAAACACAGCAGTGAAAAGCAGCTAAACCCCATTATAAAAATCAATTACTTTTAAAAACCCATGAAACAAAGACAGTGAAAGAGAGAGAAATTCTTACAAAATTCGTTCAGGGGCTGTGATGCCACCTGGATTGACCATATCTAGACCCACAGCTGATGGAGACATAAGGGTGGACACTCTTGGGGCTGAGAGGTTTGGTGAGGTTGGGTGAGGAAACGCAGACCCTTTAAAGTAATACTGCGTGGTTCCCATCCCAAGGGTCCCAAATCTCCAGGTTCAAGGGCATCTTCCTACATCGAAAACATGCATGAGAAACCCAGAAGATGGTACACCGTGTGATCGGGAAAGGTTTCCAAAACGCACCTCATTTCTCATCTCCTTATGCTCGGGTTCGCCATTCCAGCCGCTTTAGTAGCAATCTCCCTCCTTGGAGAATCAGCACTTTTAACCTCCTGTTCCGTAAAGGTTGCAATTTGTCCTGAGGATGAACGGGAAGAGTGGGAACCAATGAGAGACTAGCTCTAGGTGTTGCGACAGGCACAGGTCACTCTACTTCCCCATCAGGAAGAAGAATTAACCACAGGCTCAGCCTGCCGCCCGGGACCAGAATAGGGCCTGAAGCAATCCTGCGCTTTTGCGGCCAGCTCCCAAGAAAGCGAGTTGAAAAATGGAGCTCAGGGGCACTGCAATTCACAAACCTGCAGACTTATAAATGATAACTCTCGTCCACAAATATATTGAGGGAAGGCAACGAAGAGGATTGGAAAGCAAGGCAGAATTGCAGGAAACAGATTTCAGGAGGGAGATTCGAATCGCCTTTAAAGCACAGGAAAAGCAGCAAAACCTCGACAATGATGCCCTTGGCCAAAAAGGGCGTATGCGTTTTTTCCTGAATATATTCAGGAAAAAACGCATACGCCCTTTTTGGCCAACCAAGCAACCTGGAAAGGCAAATCAGCGCTACAAAGAAGTCTCGCTTCCCATCGGTCAAAAGGGCCATGCCGAATAAAGTGTCAAAACCAGAAATGCAGGACAGGCCATGGAGAAACGGGAGCCTGGCTACGCTGATGGGAGGGATGTAAATTGCCAACAGCCACTCTGGAGAAGTGTACGGTGTGTCCTGAAACATCTAAAAAACTCAGCTTAGAGAGCACAGGGCACTTCCACTCATGGGCGTATAAATTGGGAAAACTAAAAATCAGCAAGACACAGGCACCCCAAAGTTTACGGCTGCTCTGTTGACAAGAACCTCCACTTCGTTACACCTTAAATATCCCAGGAAAGAGAAAAATGGATAAAGATGTTGTGGTCCTTATGTACAATGGAATATCACTCAGCCATGAAATCAACGTCATAAGGCTAGTAGCAGCATGATGAGTGGATTTAGGTACGACGATTCTAAGTGAAATAAGTCACACAGAAAAAGACACTTATCATAAGATATCACTTATAGAGGGAATGTATAAACCGCTACCCTTGAACTGAATTACAAAACAGAACAGAGTCCCACGTTTAGAAAACACACTATGGCTGCTTAACGGGAAAGGTGAGGTGGGGTGATGCATAAAACAAGGGTTTCAAATTAGGTCAGATACCGTTCCATAAACCCAATATGTAATAGACAAGACCTACTCCTTGATCAGTGAATTGGACTCAACACCCCCTATTCACCGCCCAAGAATATATCTGACTAGTAAGAATCTTAAAACCTATGTTTTGATATCTCTCTGTAAGTGAGTCAAGTGGGTGTAAAGCGGCAGAAACACAGCAGTGAAAAGCAGCTAAACCCCATTATAAAAATCAATTACTTTTAAAAACCCGTGAAACAAAGACAGTGAAAGAGAGAGAAATTCTTACAAAATTCGTTCAGGGGCTGTGATGCCACCTGGATTGACCATATCTAGACCCACAGCTGATGGAGACATAAGGGTGGACACTCTTGGGCCTGAGATGTTTGGTGAGGTTGGGTGAGGAAACGCAGACCCTTTAAAGTAATACTGCGTGATATCCATCCCATGGGTCCCAAATCTCCAGGTTCAAGGGCATCTTCCTACATCGAAAACATGCATGAGAAACCCAGAAGATGGTACACCGTGTGATCGGAAAAGGTTTCCAAAACGCACCTCATTTCTCATCTCCTTGTGCTCGGGTTCGCCATTCCAGCCGCTTTAGTAGCAATCTCCCTCCTTGGAGAATCAGCACCTTTAACCTCCTGTTCCGTACAGGTTGCAATTTGTCCTGAGGATGAACGGGAAGAGTGGGAACCAATGAGAGACTAGCTCTAGGTGTTGGGACAGGCACAGGTCACTCTACTTTCCCATCAGGAAGAAGAATTAACCACAGGCTCAGCCTGCCGCCCGGGACCAGAATAGGGCCTGAAGCAATCCTGCGCTTTTGCGGCCAGCTCCCAGGAAAGCGAGTTGAAAAATGGAGCTCAGGGGCACTGCAATTCACAAACCTGCAGACTTATAAATGATAACTCTCGTCCACAAATATATTGAGGGAAGGCAACGAAGAGGATTGGAAAGCAAGGCAGAATTGCAGGAAACAGATTTCAGGAGGGAGATTCGAATCGCCTTTAAAGCACAGGAAAAGCGGCAAAACCTCGACAATGATGCCCTTGGCCAAAAAGGGCGTATGCGTTTTTTCCTGAATATATTCAGGAAAAAACGCATACGCCCTTTTTGGCCAACCAAGCAACCTGGAAAGGCAAATCAGCGCTACAAAGAAGTCTCGCTTCCCATCGGTCAAAAGGGCCATGCTGAATAAAGTGTCAAAACCAGAAATGCAGGACAGGCCATGGAGAAACGGGAGCCTGGCTACGCTGATGGGAGGGATGTAAATTGCCAACAGCCACTCTGGAGAAGTGTACGGTGTGTCCTGAAACATCTAAAAAACTCAGCTTAGAGAGCACAGGGCACTTCCACTCATGGGCGTATAAATTGGGAAAACTAAAAATCAGCAAGACACAGGCACCCCAAAGTTTAGGGCTGCTCTGTTGACAAGAACCTCCACTTCGTTACACCTTAAATATCCCAGGAAAGAGAAAAATGGATAAAGAAGTTGTGGTCCTTATGTACAATGGAATATCTCTCAGCCATGAAATCAACGTCATAAGGCTAGTAGCAGCATGATGAGTGGATTTAGGTACGACGATTCTAAGTGAAATAAGTCACACAGAAAAAGACACTTATCATAAGATATCACTTATAGAGGGAATGTATAAACCGCTACCCCTGAACTGAATTACAAAACACAACAGAGTCCCACGTTTAGAAAACACACTATGGCTGCTTAACGGGAAAGGTGAGGTGGGGTGATGCATAAAACAAGGGTTTCAAATTAGGTCAGATACCGATCCATAAACCCAATATGTAATAGAAAAGACCTACTCCATGATCAGTGAATTGGACTCAACACCCCCTATTCACCGCCCAAGAATATATCTGACTAGTAAGAATCTTAAAACCTATGTTTTGATATCTCTCTGTAAGTGAGTCAAGTGGGTGTAAAGCGGCAGAAACACAGCAGTGAAAAGCAGCTAAACCCCATTATAAAAATCAATTACTTTTAAAAACCCGTGAAACAAAGACAGTGAAAGAGAGGGAAATTCTTACAAAATTCGTTCAGGGGCTGTGATGCCACCTGGATTGACGATATCTAGACCCACAGCTGATGGAGACATAAGGGTGGACACTCTTGGGTCTGAGAGGTTTGGTGAGGTTGGGTGAGGAAACGCAGACCCTTTAAAGTAATACTGCGTGGTTCCCATCCCATGGGTCCCAAATCTCCAGGTTCAAGGGCATCTTCCTACATCGAAAACATGCATGAGAAACCCAGAAGATGGTACACCGTGTGATCGGGAAAGGTTTCCAAAACGCACCTCATTTCTCATCTCCTTATGCTCGGGTTCTCCATTCCAGCCGCTTTAGTAGCAATCTCCCTCCTTGGAGAATCAGCACCTTTAACCTCCTGTTCCGTACAGGTTGCAATTTGTCCTGAGGATGAACGGGAAGAGTGGGAACCAATGAGAGACTAGCTCTAGGTGTTGGGACAGGCACAGGTCACTCTACTTCCCCATCAGGAAGAAGAATTAACCACAGGCTCAGCCTGCCGCCCGGGACCAGAATAGGGCCTGAAGCAATCCTGCCCTTTTGCGGCCAGCTCCCAAGAAAGCGAGTTGAAAAATGGAGCTCAGGGGCACTGCAATTCACAAACCTGCAGACTTATAAATGATAACTCTCGTCCACAAATATATTGAGGGAAGGCAATGAAGAGGATTGGAAAGCAAGGCAGAATTGCAGGAAACAGATTTCAGGAGGGAGATTCGAATCGCCTTTAAAGCACAGGAAAAGCGGCAAAACTTCGACAATGATGCCCTTGGCCAAAAAGGGCGTATGCGTTTTTTCCTGAATATATTCAGGAAAAAACGCATACGCCCTTTTTGGCCAACCAAGCAACCTGGAAAGGCAAATCAGCGCTACAAAGAAGTCTCGCTTCCCATCGGTCAAAAGGGCCATGCCGAATAAAGTGTCAAAACCAGAAATGCAGGACAGGCCATGGAGAAACGGGAGCCTGGCTACGCTGATGGGAGGGATGTAAATTGCCAACAGCCACTCTGGAGAAGTGTACGGTGTGTCCTGAAACATCTAAAAAACTCAGCTTAGAGAGCACAGGGCACTTCCCCTCATGGGCGTATAAATTGGAAAAACTAAAAATCAGCAAGACACAGGCACCCCAAAGTTTAGGGCTGCTCTGTTGACAAGAACCTCCACTTCGTTACACCTTAAATATCCCAGGAAAGAGAAAAATGGATAAAGAAGTTGTGGTCCTTATGTACAATGGAATATCACTCAGCCATGAAATCAACGTCATAAGGCTAGTAGCAGCATGATGAGTGGATTTAGGTACGACGATTCTAAGTGAAATAAGTAACACAGAAAAAGACACTTATCATAAGATATCACTTATAGAGGGAATGTAAAAACCGCTACCCTTGAACTGAATTACAAAACAGAACAGATTCCCACGTTTAGAAAACACACTATGGCTGCTTAAGGGGAAAGGTGAGGTGGGGTGATGCATAAAACAAGGGTTTCAAATTAGGTCAGATACCGATCCATAAACCCAATATGTAATAGACAAGACCTACTCCATGATCAGTGAATTGGACTCAACACCTCCTATTCACCGCCCAAGAATATATCTGACTAGTAAGAATCTTAAAACCTATGTTTTGATATCTCTCTGTAAGTGAGTCAAGTGGGTGTAAAGCGGCAGAAACACAGCAGTGAAAAGCAGCTAAACCCCATTATAAAAATCAATTACTTTTAAAAACCCGTGAAACAAAGACAGTGAAAGAGAGGGAAATTCTTACAAAATTCGTTCAGGGGCTGTGATGCCACCTGGATTGACCATATCTAGACCCACAGCTGATGGAGACATAAGGGTGGACACTCTTGGGTCTGAGAGGTTTGGTGAGGTTGGGTGAGGAAACGCAGACCCTTTAAAGTAATACGGCGTGGTTCCCATCCCATGGGTCCCAAATCTCCAGGTTCAAGGGCATCTTCCTACATCGAAAACATGCATGAGAAACCCAGAAGATGGTACACCGTGTGATCGGGAAAGGTTTCCAAAACGCACCTCATTTCTCATCTCCTTATGCTCGGGTTAGCCATTTCAGCCGCTTTAGTAGCAATCTCCCTCCTTGGAGAATCAGCACCTTTAACCTCCTGTTCCGTACAGGTTGCAATTTGTCCTGAGGATGAACGGGAAGAGTGGGAACCAATGAGAGACTAGCTCTAGGTGTTGGGACAGGCACAGGTCACTCTACTTCCCCATCAGGAAGAAGAATTAACCACAGGCTCAGCCTGCCGCCCGGGACCAGAATAGGGCCTGAAGCAATCCTGCGCTTTTGCGGCCAGCTCCCAAGAAAGCGAGTTGAAAAATGGAGCTCAGGGGCACTGCAATTCACAAACCTGCAGACTTATAAATGATAACTCTCGTCCACAAATATATTGAGGGAAGGCAACGAAGAGGATTGGAAAGCAAGGCAGAATTTCAGGAAAAAGATTTCAGGAGGGAGATTCGAATCGCCTTTAAAGCACAGGAAAAGCGGCAAAACCTCGACAATGATGCCCTTGGCCAAAAAGGGCGTATGCGTTTTTTCCTGAATATATTCAGGAAAAAACGCATACGCCCTTTTTGGCCAACCAAGCAACCTGGAAAGGCAAATCAGCGCTACAAAGAAGTCTCGCTTCCCATCGGTCAAAAGGGCCATGCTGAATAAAGTGTCAAAACCAGAAATGCAGGACAGGCCATGGAGAAACGGGAGCCTGGCTATGCTGATGGGAGGGATGTAAATTGCCAACAGCCACTCTGGAGAAGTGTACGGTGTGTCCTGAAACATCTAAAAAACTCAGCTTAGAGAGCACAAGGCACTTCCACTCATGGGCGTATAAATTGGGAAAACTAAAAATCAGCAAGACACAGGCACCCCAAAGTTTAGGGCTGCTCTGTTGACAAGAACCTCCACTTCGTTACACCTTAAATATCCCAGGAAAGAGAAAAATGGATAAAGAAGTTGTGGTCCTTATGTACAATGGAATATCACTCAGCCATGAAATCAACGTCATAAGGCTAGTAGCAGCATGATGAGTGGATTTAGGTACGACGATTCTAAGTGAAATAAGTCACACAGAAAAAGACACTTATCATAAGATATCACTTATAGAGGGAATGTATAAACCGCTACCCTTGAACTGAATTACAAAACAGAACAGAGTCCCTCGTTTAGAAAACACACTATGGCTGCTTAACGGGAAAGGTGAGGTGGGGTGATGCATAAAACAAGGGTTTCAAATTAGGTCAGATACCGTTCCATAAACCCAATACGTAATAGACAAGACCTACTCCTTGATCAGTGAATTGGACTCAACACCCCCTATTCACCGCCCAAGAATATATCTGACTAGTAAGAATCTTAAAACCTATGTTTTGATATCTCTCTGTAAGTGAGTCAAGTGGGTGTAAAGCGGCAGAAACACAGCAGTGAAAAGCAGCTAAACCCCATTATAAAAATCAATTATTTTAAAAACCCGTGAAACAAAGACAGTGAAAGAGAGAGAAATTCTTACAAAATTCGTTCAGGGGCTGTGATGCCACCTGGATTGACCATATCTAGACCCACAGCTGATGGAGACATAAGGGTGGACACTCTTGGGGCTGAGAGGTTTGGTGAGGTTGGGTGAGGAAACGCAGACCCTTTAAAGTAATACTGCGTGGTTCCCATCCCATGGGTCCCAAATCTCCAGGTTCAAGGGCATCTTCCTACATCGAAAACATGCATGAGAAACCCAGAAGATGGTACACCGTGTGATCGGGAAAGGTTTCCAAAACGCACCTCATTTCTCATCTCCTTATGCTCGGGTTCGCCATTCCAGCCGCTTTAGTAGCAATCTCCCTCCTTGGAGAATCAGCACCTTTAACCTCCTGTTCCGTACAGGTTGCAATTTGTCCTCAGGATGAACGGGAAGAGTGGGAACCAATGAGAGACTAGCTCTAGGTGTTGGGACAGGCACAAGTCACTCTACTTCCCCATCAGGAAGAAGAATTAACCACAGGCTCAGCCTGCCGCCCGGGACCAGAATAGGGAATGAAGCAATCCTGCCCTTTTGCGGCCAGCTCCCAAGAAAGCGAGTTGAAAAATGGAGCTCAGGGGCACTGCAATTCACAAACCTGCAGACTTATAAATGATAACTCTCGTCCACAAATATATTGAGGGAAGGCAACGAAGAGGATTGGAAAGCAAGGCAGAATTGCAGGAAACAGATTTCAGGAGGGAGATTCGAATCACCTTTAAAGCACAGGAAAAGCGGCAAAACCTCGACAATGATGCCCTTGGCCAAAAAGGGCGTATGCGTTTTTTCCTGAATATATTCAGGAAAAAACGCATACGCCCTTTTTGGCCAACCAAGCAACCTGGAAAGGCAAATCAGCGCTACAAAGAAGTCTCGCTTCCCATCGGTCAAAAGGGCCATGCTGAATAAAGTGTCAAAACCAGAAATGCAGGACAGGCCATGGAGAAACGGGAGCCTGGCTACGCTGATGGGAGGGATGTAAATTGCCAACAGCCACTCTGGAGAAGTGTACGGTGTGTCCTGAAACATCTAAAAAACTCAGCTTAGAGAGCACAGGGCACTTCCACTCATGGGCGTATAAATTGGGAAAACTAAAAATCAGCAAGACACAGGCACCCCAAAGTTTAGGGCTGCTCTGTTGACAAGAACCTCCACTTCGTTACACTTTAAATATCCCAGCAAAGAGAAAAATTGATAAAGAAGTTGTGGTCCTTATGTACAATGGAATATCACTCAGCCATGAAATCAACGTCATAAGGCTAGTAGCAGCATGATGAGTGGATTTAGGTACGACGATTCTAAGTGAAATAAGTCACACAGAAAAAGACACTTATCATAAGATATCACTTATAGAGGGAATGTAAAAACCGCTACCCTTGAACTGAATTACAAAACAGAACAGAGTCCCACGTTTAGAAAACACACTATGGCTGCTTAAGGGGAAAGGTGAGGTGGGGTGATGCATAAAACAAGGGTTTCAAATTAGGTCAGATACCGATCCATAAACCCAATATGTAATAGACAAGACCTACTCCATGATCAGTGAATTGGACTCAACACCCCCTATTCACCGCCCAAGAATATATCTGACTAGTAAGAATCTTAAAACCTATGTTTTGATATCTCTCTGTAAGTGAGTCAAGTGGGTGTAAAGCGGCAGAAACACAGCAGTGAAAAGCAGCTAAACCCCATTATAAAAATCAATTACTTTTAAAAACCCGTGAAACAAAGACAGTGAAAGAGAGGGAAATTCTTACAAAATTCGTTCAGGGGCTGTGATGCCACCTGGATTGACGATATCTAGACCCACAGCTGATGGAGACATAAGGGTGGACACTCTTGGGTCTGAGAGGTTTGGTGAGGTTTGGTGAGGAAATGCAGACCCTTTAAAGTAATACGGCGTGGTTCCCATCCCATGGGTCCCAAATCTCCAGGTTCAAGGGCATCTTCCTACATCGAAAACATGCATGAGAAACCCAGAAGATGGTACACCGTGTGATCGGGAAAGGTTTCCAAAACGCACCTCATTTCTCATCTCCTTATGCTCGGGTTCGCCATTCCAGCCGCTTTAGTAGCAATCTCCCTCCTTGGAGAATCAGCACCTTTAACCTCCTGTTCCGTACAGGTTGCAATTTGTCCTGAGGATGAACGGGAAGAGTGGGAACCAATGAGAGACTAGCTCTAGGTGTTGGGACAGGCACAGGTCACTCTACTTCCCCATCAGGAAGAAGAATTAACCACAGGCTCAGCCTGCCGCCCGGGACCAGAATAGGGCCTGAAGCAATCCTGCGCTTCTGCGGCCAGCTCCCAAGAAAGCGAGTTGAAAAATGGAGCTCAGGGGCACTGCAATTCACAAACCTGCAGACTTAGAAATGATAACTCTCGTCCACAAATATATTGAGGGAAGGCAACGAAGAGGATTGGAAAGCAAGGCAGAATTGCAGGAAACAGATTTCAGGAGGGAGATTCGAATCGCCTTTAAAGCACAGGAAAAGCGGCAAAACCTCGACAATGATGCCCTTGGCCAAAAAGGGCGTATGCGTTTTTTCCTGAATATATTCAGGAAAAAACGCATACGCCCTTTTTGGCCAACCAAGCAACCTGGAAAGGCAAATCAGCGCTACAAAGAAGTCTCGCTTCCCATCGGTCAAAAGGGCCATGCCGAATAAAGTGTCAAAACCAGAAATGCAGGACAGGCCATGGAGAAACGGGAGCCTGGCTACGCTGATGGGAGGGATGTAAATTGCCAACAGCCACTCTGGAGAAGTGTACGGTGTGTCCTGAAACATCTAAAAAACTCAGCTTAGAGAGCACAAGGCACTTCCACTCATGGGCGTATAAATTGGGAAAACTAAAAATCAGCAAGACACAGGCACCCCAAAGTTTAGGGCTGCTCTGTTGACAAGAACCTCCACTTCGTTACACCTTAAATATCCCAGGAAAGAGAAAAATGGATAAAGAAGTTGTGGTCCTTATGTACAATGGAATATCACTCAGCCATGAAATCAACGTCATAAGGCTAGTAGCAGCATGATGAGTGGATTTAGGTACGACGATTCTAAGTGAAATAAGTCACACAGAAAAAGACACTTATCATAAGATATCACTTATAGAGGGAATGTAAAAACCGCTACCCTTGAACTGAATTACAAAACAGAACAGAGTCCCACGTTTAGAAAACACACTATGGCTGCTTAAGGGGAAAGGTGAGGTGGGGTGATGCATAAAACAAGGGTTTCAAATTAGGTCAGATACCGATCCATAAACCCAATATGTAATAGACAAGACCTACTCCATGATCAGTGAATTGGACTCAACACCCCCTATTCACCGCCCAAGAATATATCTGACTAGTAAGAATCTTAAAACCTATGTTTTGATATCTCTCTGTAAGTGAGTCAAGTGGGTGTAAAGCGGCAGAAACACAGCAGTGAAAAGCAGCTAAACCCCATTATAAAAATCAATTACTTTTAAAAACCCGTGAAACAAAGACAGTGAAAGAGAGGGAAATTCTTACAAAATTCGTTCAGGGGCTGTGATGCCACCTGGATTGACGATATCTAGACCCACAGCTGATGGAGACATAAGGGTGGACACTCTTGGGTCTGAGAGGTTTGGTGAGGTTGGGTGAGGAAACGCAGACCCTTTAAAGTAATACGGCGTGGTTCCCATCCCATGGGTCCCAAATCTCCAGGTTGAAGGGCATCTTCCTACATCGAAAACATGCATGAGAAACCCAGAAGATGGTACACCGTGTGATCGGGAAAGGTTTCCAAAACGCACCTCATTTCTCATCTCCTTATGCTCGGGTTCGCCATTTCAGCCGCTTTAGTAGCAATCTCCCTCCTTGGAGAATCAGCACCTTTAACCTCCTGTCCGTACAGGTTGCAATTTGTCCTGAGGATGAACGGGAAGAGTGGGAACCAATGAGAGACTAGCTCTAGGTGTTGGGACAGGCACAGGTCACTCTACTTCCCCATCAGGAAGAAGAATTAACCACAGGCTCAGCCTGCCGCCCGGGACCAGAATAGGGCCTGAAGCAATCCTGCGCTTTTGCGGCCAGCTCCCAAGAAAGCGAGTTGAAAAATGGAGCTCAGGGGCACTGCAATTCACAAACCTGCAGACTTATAAATGATAACTCTCGTCCACAAATATATTGAGGGAAGGCAACGAAGAGGATTGGAAAGCAAGGCAGAATTGCAGGAAACAGATTTCAGGAGGGAGATTCGAATCGCCTTTAAAGCACAGGAAAAGCGGCAAAACCTCGACAATGATGCCCTTGGCCAAAAAGGGCGTATGCGTTTTTTCCTGAATATATTCAGGAAAAAACGCATACGCCCTTTTTGGCCAACCAAGCAACCTGGAAAGGCAAATCAGCGCTACAAAGAAGTCTCGCTTCCCATCGGTCAAAAGGGCCATGCTGAATAAAGTGTCAAAACCAGAAATGCAGGACAGGCCATGGAGAAATGGGAGCCTGGCTACGCTGATGGGAGGGATGTAAATTGCCAACAGCCACTCTGGAGAAGTGTACGGTGTGTCCTGAAACATCTAAAAAACTCAGCTTAGAGAGCACAAGGCACTTCCACTCATGGGCGTATAAATTGGGAAAACTAAAAATCAGCAAGACACAGGCACCCCAAAGTTTAGGGCTGCTCTGTTGACAAGAACCTCCACTTCGTTACACCTTAAATATCCCAGGAAAGAGAAAAATGGATAAAGAAGTTGTGGTCCTTATGTACAATGGAATATCACTCAGCCATGAAATCAACGTCATAAGGCTAGTAGCAGCATGATGAGTGGATTTAGGTACGACGATTCTAAGTGAAATAAGTCACACAGAAAAAGACACTTATCATAAGATATCACTTATAGAGGGAATGTATAAACCGCTACCCTTGAACTGAATTACAAAACAGAACAGAGTCCCTCGTTTAGAAAACACACTATGGCTGCTTAACGGGAAAGGTGAGGTGGGGTGATGCATAAAACAAGGGTTTCAAATTAGGTCAGATACCGTTCCATAAACCCAATACGTAATAGACAAGACCTACTCCTTGATCAGTGAATTGGACTCAACACCCCCTATTCACCGCCCAAGAATATATCTGACTAGTAAGAATCTTAAAACCTATGTTTTGATATCTCTCTGTAAGTGAGTCAAGTGGGTGTAAAGCGGCAGAAACAGAGCAGTGAAAAGCAGCTAAACCCCATTATAAAAATCAATTATTTTAAAAACCCGTGAAACAAAGACAGTGAAAGAGAGAGAAATTCTTACAAAATTCGTTCAGGGGCTGTGATGCCACCTGGATTGACCATATCTAGACCCACAGCTGATGGAGACATAAGGGTGGACACTCTTGGGGCTGAGAGGTTTGGTGAGGTTGGGTGAGGAAACGCAGACCCTTTAAAGTAATACTGCGTGGTTCCCATCCCATGGGTCCCAAATCTCCAGGTTCAAGGGCATCTTCCTACATCGAAAACATGCATGAGAAACCCAGAAGATGGTACACCGTGTGATCGGGAAAGGTTTCCAAAACGCACCTCATTTCTCATCTCCTTATGCTCGGGTTCGCCATTCCAGCCGCTTTAGTAGCAATCTCCCTCCTTGGAGAATCAGCACCTTTAACCTCCTGTTCCGTACAGGTTGCAATTTGTCCTCAGGATGAACGGGAAGAGTGGGAACCAATGAGAGACTAGCTCTAGGTGTTTGGACAGGCACAGGTCACTCTACTTCCCCATCAGGAAGAAGAATTAACCAGAGGCTCAGCCTGCCGCCCGGGACCAGAATAGGGCCTGAAGCAATCCTGCGCTTCTGCGGCCAGCTCCCAAGAAAGCGAGTTGAAAAATGGAGCTCAGGGGCACTGCAATTCACAAACCTGCAGACTTAGAAATGATAACTCTCGTCCACAAATATATTGAGGGAAGGCAATGAAGAGGATTGGAAAGCAAGGCAGAATTGCAGGAAACAGATTTCAGGAGGGAGATTCGAATCGCCTTTAAAGCACAGGAAAAGCGGCAAAACCTCGACAATGATGCCCTTGGCCAAAAAGGGCGTATGCGTTTTTTCCTGAATATATTCAGGAAAAAACGCATACGCCCTTTTTGGCCAACCAAGCAACCCGGAAAGGCAAATCAGCGCTACAAAGAAGTCTCGCTTCCCATCGGTCAAAAGGGCCATGCCGAATAAAGTGTCAAAACCAGAAATGCAGGACAGGCCATGGAGAAACGGGAGCCTGGCTACGCTGATGGGAGGGATGTAAATTGCCAACAGCCACTCTGGAGAAGTGTACGGTGTGTCCTGAAACATCTAAAAAACTCAGCTTAGAGAGCACAGGGCACTTCCCCTCATGGGCGTATAAATTGGAAAAACTAAAAATCAGCAAGACACAGGCACCCCAAAGTTTAGGGCTGCTCTGTTGACAAGAACCTCCACTTCGTTACACCTTAAATATCCCAGGAAAGAGAAAAATGGATAAAGAAGTTGTGGTCCTTATGTACAATGGAATATCACTCAGCCATGAAATCAACGTCATAAGGCTAGTAGCAGCATGATGAGTGGATTTAGGTACGACGATTCTAAGTGAAATAAGTCACACAGAAAAAGACACTTATCATAAGATATCACTTATAGAGGGAATGTAAAAACCGCTACCCTTGAACTGAATTACAAAACAGAACAGAGTCCCACGTTTAGAAAACACACTATGGCTGCTTAAGGGGAAAGGTGAGGTGGGGTGATGCATAAAACAAGGGTTTCAAATTAGGTCAGATACCGATCCATAAACCCAATATGTAATAGACAAGACCTACTCCATGATCAGTGAATTGGACTCAACACCCCCTATTCACCGCCCAAGAATATATCTGACTAGTAAGAATCTTAAAACCTATGTTTTGATATCTCTCTGTAAGTGAGTCAAGTGGGTGTAAAGCGGCAGAAACACAGCAGTGAAAAGCAGCTAAACCCCATTATAAAAATCAATTACTTTTAAAAACCCGTGAAACAAAGACAGTGAAAGAGAGGGAAATTCTTACAAAATTCGTTCAGGGGCTGTGATGCCACCTGGATTGACGATATCTAGACCCACAGCTGATGGAGACATAAGGGTGGACACTCTTGGGTCTGAGAGGTTTGGTGAGGTTGGGTGAGGAAACGCAGACCCTTTAAAGTAATACGGCGTGGTTCCCATCCCATGGGTCCCAAATCTCCAGGTTCAAGGGCATCTTCCTACATCGAAAACATGCATGAGAAACCCAGAAGATGGTACACCGTGTGATCGGGAAAGGTTTCCAAAACGCACCTCATTTCTCATCTCCTTATGCTCGGGTTCGCCATTTCAGCCGCTTTAGTAGCCATCTCCCTCCTTGGAGAATCAGCACCTTTAACCTCCTGTTCCGTACAGGTTGCAATTTGTCCTGAGGATGAACGGGAAGAGTGGGAACCAATGAGAGACTAGCTCTAGGTGTTGGGACAGGCACAGGTCACTCTACTTCCCCATCAGGAAGAAGAATTAACCACAGGCTCAGCCTGCCGCCCGGGACCAGAATAGGGCCTGAAGCAATCCTGCGCTTTTGCGGCCAGCTCCCAAGAAAGCGAGTTGAAAAATGGAGCTCAGGGGCACTGCAATTCACAAACCTGCAGACTTATAAATGATAACTCTCGTCCACAAATATATTGAGAGAAGGCAACGAAGAGGATTGGAAAGCAAGGCAGAATTGCAGGAAACAGATTTCAGGAGGGAGATTCGAATCGCCTTTAAAGCACAGGAAAAGCGGCAAAACCTCGACAATGATGCCCTTGGCCAAAAAGGGCGTATGCGTTTTTTCCTGAATATATTCAGGAAAAAACGCATACGCCCTTTTTGGCCAACCAAGCAACCTGGAAAGGCAAATCAGCGCTACAAAGAAGTCTCGCTTCCCATCGGTCAAAAGGGCCATGCTGAATAAAGTGTCAAAACCAGAAATGCAGGACAGGCCATGGAGAAACGGGAGCCTGGCTACGCTGATGGGAGGGATGTAAATTGCCAACAGCCACTCTGGAGAAGTGTACGGTGTGTCCTGAAACATCTAAAAAACTCAGCTTAGAGAGCACAGGGCACTTCCACTCATGGGCGTATAAATTGGGAAAACTAAAAATCAGCAAGACACAGGCACCCCAAAGTTTACGGCTGCTCTGTTGACAAGAACCTCCACTTCGTTACACCTTTATCCCAGGAAAGAGAAAAATGGATAAAGAAGTTGTGGTCTTTATGTACAATGGAATATCACTCAGCCATGAAATCAACGTCATAAGGCTAGTAGCAGCATGATGAGTGGATTTAGGTACGACGATTCTAAGTGAAATAAGTCACACAGAAAAAGACACTTATCATAAGATATCACTTATAGAGGGAATGTAAAAACCGCTACCCTTGAACTGAATTACAAAACAGAACAGAGTCCCACGTTTAGAAAACACACTATGGCTGCTTAAGGGGAAAGGTGAGGTGGGGTGATGCATAAAACAAGGGTTTCAAATTAGGTCAGATACCGATCCATAAACCCAATATGTAATAGACAAGACCTACTCCATGATCAGTGAATTGGACTCAACACCCCCTATTCACCGCCCAAGAATATATCTGACTAGTAAGAATCTTAAAACCTATGTTTTGATATCTCTCTGTAAGTGAGTCAAGTGGGTGTAAAGCGGCAGAAACACAGCAGTGAAAAGCAGCTAAACCCCATTATAAAAATCAATTACTTTTAAAAACCCGTGAAACAAAGACAGTGAAAGAGAGGGAAATTCTTACAAAATTCGTTCAGGGGCTGTGATGCCACCTGGATTGACGATATCTAGACCCACAGCTGATGGAGACATAAGGGTGGACACTCTTGGGTCTGAGAGGTTTGGTGAGGTTGGGTGAGGAAACGCAGACCCTTTAAAGTAATACGGCGTGGTTCCCATCCCATGGGTCCCAAATCTCCAGGTTCAAGGGCATCTTCCTACATCGAAAACATGCATGAGAAACCCAGAAGATGGTACACCGTGTGATCGGGAAAGGTTTCCAAAACGCACCTCATTTCTCATCTCCTTATGCTCGGGTTCGCCATTTCAGCCGCTTTAGTAGCCATCTCCCTCCTTGGAGAATCAGCACCTTTAACCTCCTGTTCCGTACAGGTTGCAATTTGTCCTGAGGATGAACGGGAAGAGTGGGAACCAATGAGAGACTAGCTCTAGGTGTTGGGACAGGCACAGGTCACTCTACTTCCCCATCAGGAAGAAGAATTAACCACAGGCTCAGCCTGCCGCCCGGGACCAGAATAGGGCCTGAAGCAATCCTGCGCTTTTGCGGCCAGCTCCCAAGAAAGCGAGTTGAAAAATGGAGCTCAGGGGCACTGCAATTCACAAACCTGCAGACTTATAAATGATAACTCTCGTCCACAAATATATTGAGGGAAGGCAACGAAGAGGATTGGAAAGCAAGGCAGAATTGCAGGAAACAGATTTCAGGAGGGAGATTCGAATCGCCTTTAAAGCACAGGAAAAGCGGCAAAACCTCGACAATGATGCCCTTGGCCAAAAAGGGCGTATGCGTTTTTTCCTGAATATATTCAGGAAAAAACGCATACGCCCTTTTTGGCCAACCAAGCAACCTGGAAAGGCAAATCAGCGCTACAAAGAAGTCTCGCTTCCCATCGGTCAAAAGGGCCATGCTGAATAAAGTGTCAAAACCAGAAATGCAGGACAGGCCATGGAGAAACGGGAGCCTGGCTACGCTGATGGGAGGGATGTAAATTGCCAACAGCCACTCTGGAGAAGTGTACGGTGTGTCCTGAAACATCTAAAAAACTCAGCTTAGAGAGCACAGGGCACTTCCACTCATGGGCGTATAAATTGGGAAAACTAAAAATCAGCAAGACACAGGCACCCCAAAGTTTAGGGCTGCTCTGTTGACAAGAACCTCCACTTCGTTACACCTTAAATATCCCAGGAAAGAGAAAAATGGATAAAGAAGTTGTGGTCCTTATGTACAATGGAATATCACTCAGCCATGAAATCAACGTCATAAGGCTAGTAGCAGCATGATGAGTGGATTTAGGTACGACGATTCTAAGTGAAATAAGTCACACAGAAAAAGACACTTATCATAAGATATCACTTATAGAGGGAATGTATAAACCGCTACCCTTGAACTGAATTACAAAACAGAACAGAGTCCCTCGTTTAGAAAACACACTATGGCTGCTTAACGGGAAAGGTGAGGTGGGGTGATGCATAAAACAAGGGTTTCAAATTAGGTCAGATACCGTTCCATAAACCCAATATGTAATAGACAAGACCTACTCCTTGATCAGTGAATTGGACTCAACACCCCCTATTCACCGCCCAAGAATATATCTGACTAGTAAGAATCTTAAAACCTATGTTTTGATATCTCTCTGTAAGTGAGTCAAGTGGGTGTAAAGCGGCAGAAACACAGCAGTGAAAAGCAGCTAAACCCCATTATAAAAATCAATTACTTTTAAAAACCCGTGAAACAAAGACAGTGAAAGAGAGAGAAATTCTTACAAAATTCGTTCAGGGGCTGTGATGCCACCTGGATTGACCATATCTAGACCCACAGCTGATGGAGACATAGGGGTGGACACTCTTGGGGCTGAGAGGTTTGGTGAGGTTGGGTGAGGAAACGCAGACCCTTTAAAGTAATACTGCGTGGTTCCCATCCCATGGGTCCCAAATCTCCAGGTTCAAGGGCATCTTCCTACATCGAAAACATGCATGAGAAACCCAGAAGATGGTACACCGTGTGATCGGGAAAGGTTTCCAAAACGCACCTCATTTCTCATCTCCTTATGCTCGGGTTCTCCATTCCAGCCGCTTTAGTAGCAATCTCCCTCCTTGGAGAATCAGCACCTTTAACCTCCTGTTCCGTACAGGTTGCAATTTGTCCTGAGGATGAACGGGAAGAGTGGGAACCAATGAGAGACTAGCTCTAGGTGTTGGGACAGGCACAGGTCACTCTACTTCCCCATCAGGAAGAAGAATTAACCACAGGCTCAGCCTGCCGCCCGGGACCAGAATAGGGCCTGAAGCAATCCTGCCCTTTTGCGGCCAGCTCCCAAGAAAGCGAGTTGAAAAATGGAGGTCAGGGGCACTGCAATTCACAAACCTGCAGACTTATAAATGATAACTCTCGTCCACAAATATATTGAGGGAAGGCAATGAAGAGGATTGGAAAGCAAGGCAGAATTGCAGGAAACAGATTTCAGGAGGGAGATTCGAATCGCCTTTAAAGCACAGGAAAAGCGGCAAAACCTCGACAATGATGCCCTTGGCCAAAAAGGGCGTATGCGTTTTTTCCTGAATATATTCAGGAAAAAACGCATACGCCCTTTTTGGCCAACCAAGCAACCTGGAAAGGCAAATCAGCGCTACAAAGAAGTCTCGCTTCCCATCGGTCAAAAGGGCCATGCTGAATAAAGTGTCAAAACCAGAAATGCAGGACAGGCCATGGAGAAACGGGAGCCTGGCTACGCTGATGGGAGGGATGTAAATTGCCAACAGCCACTCTGGAGAAGTGTACGGTGTGTCCTGAAACATCTAAAAAACTCAGCTTAGAGAGCACAGGGCACTTCCACTCATGGGCATATAAATTGGGAAAACTAAAAATCAGCAAGACACAGGCACCCCAAAGTTTACGGCTGCTCTGTTGACAAGAACCTCCACTTCGTTACACCTTTATCCCAGGAAAGAGAAAAATGGATAAAGAAGTTGTGGTCTTTATGTACAATGGAATATCACTCAGCCATGAAATCAACGTCATAAGGCTAGTAGCAGCATGATGAGTGGATTTAGGTACGACGATTCTAAGTGAAATAAGTCACACAGAAAAAGACACTTATCATAAGATATCACTTATAGAGGGAATGTAAAAACCGCTACCCTTGAACTGAATTACAAAACAGAACAGAGTCCCACGTTTAGAAAACACACTATGGCTGCTTAAGGGGAAAGGTGAGGTGGGGTGATGCATAAAACAAGGGTTTCAAATTAGGTCAGATACCGATCCATAAACCCAATATGTAATAGACAAGACCTACTCCATGATCAGTGAATTGGACTCAACACCCCCTATTCACCGCCCAAGAATATATCTGACTAGTAAGAATCTTAAAACCTATGTTTTGATATCTCTCTGTAAGTGAGTCAAGTGGGTGTAAAGCGGCAGAAACACAGCAGTGAAAAGCAGCTAAACCCCATTATAAAAATCAATTACTTTTAAAAACCCGTGAAACAAAGACAGTGAAAGAGAGGGAAATTCTTACAAAATTCGTTCAGGGGCTGTGATGCCACCTGGATTGACGATATCTAGACCCACAGCTGATGGAGACATAAGGGTGGACACTCTTGGGTCTGAGAGGTTTGGTGAGGTTGGGTGAGGAAACGCAGACCCTTTAAAGTAATACGGCGTGGTTCCCATCCCATGGGTCCCAAATCTCCAGGTTCAAGGGCATCTTCCTACATCGAAAACATGCATGAGAAACCCAGAAGATGGTACACCGTGTGATCGGGAAAGGTTTCCAAAACGCACCTCATTTCTCATCTCCTTATGCTCGGGTTCGCCATTTCAGCCGCTTTAGTAGCCATCTCCCTCCTTGGAGAATCAGCACCTTTAACCTCCTGTTCCGTACAGGTTGCAATTTGTCCTGAGGATGAACGGGAAGAGTGGGAACCAATGAGAGACTAGCTCTAGGTGTTGGGACAGGCACAGGTCACTCTACTTCCCCATCAGGAAGAAGAATTAACCACAGGCTCAGCCTGCCGCCCGGGACCAGAATAGGGCCTGAAGCAATCCTGCGCTTTTGCGGCCAGCTCCCAAGAAAGCGAGTTGAAAAATGGAGCTCAGGGGCACTGCAATTCACAAACCTGCAGACTTATAAATGATAACTCTCGTCCACAAATATATTGAGGGAAGGCAACGAAGAGGATTGGAAAGCAAGGCAGAATTGCAGGAAACAGATTTCAGGAGGGAGATTCGAATCGCCTTTAAAGCACAGGAAAAGCGGCAAAACCTCGACAATGATGCCCTTGGCCAAAAAGGGCGTATGCGTTTTTTCCTGAATATATTCAGGAAAAAACGCATACGCCCTTTTTGGCCAACCAAGCAACCTGGAAAGGCAAATCAGCGCTACAAAGAAGTCTCGCTTCCCATCGGTCAAAAGGGCCATGCTGAATAAAGTGTCAAAACCAGAAATGCAGGACAGGCCATGGAGAAACGGGAGCCTGGCTACGCTGATGGGAGGGATGTAAATTGCCAACAGCCACTCTGGAGAAGTGTACGGTGTGTCCTGAAACATCTAAAAAACTCAGCTTAGAGAGCACAGGGCACTTCCACTCATGGGCGTATAAATTGGGAAAACTAAAAATCAGCAAGACACAGGCACCCCAAAGTTTAGGGCTGCTCTGTTGACAAGAACCTCCACTTCGTTACACCTTAAATATCCCAGGAAAGAGAAAAATGGATAAAGAAGTTGTGGTCCTTATGTACAATGGAATATCACTCAGCCATGAAATCAACGTCATAAGGCTAGTAGCAGCATGATGAGTGGATTTAGGTACGACGATTCTAAGTGAAATAAGTCACACAGAAAAAGACACTTATCATAAGATATCACTTATAGAGGGAATGTATAAACCGCTACCCTTGAACTGAATTACAAAACAGAACAGAGTCCCTCGTTTAGAAAACACACTATGGCTGCTTAACGGGAAAGGTGAGGTGGGGTGATGCATAAAACAAGGGTTTCAAATTAGGTCAGATACCGTTCCATAAACCCAATATGTAATAGACAAGACCTACTCCTTGATCAGTGAATTGGACTCAACACCCCCTATTCACCGCCCAAGAATATATCTGACTAGTAAGAATCTTAAAACCTATGTTTTGATATCTCTCTGTAAGTGAGTCAAGTGGGTGTAAAGCGGCAGAAACACAGCAGTGAAAAGCAGCTAAACCCCATTATAAAAATCAATTACTTTTAAAAACCCGTGAAACAAAGACAGTGAAAGAGAGAGAAATTCTTACAAAATTCGTTCAGGGGCTGTGATGCCACCTGGATTGACCATATCTAGACCCACAGCTGATGGAGACATAGGGGTGGACACTCTTGGGGCTGAGAGGTTTGGTGAGGTTGGGTGAGGAAACGCAGACCCTTTAAAGTAATACTGCGTGGTTCCCATCCCATGGGTCCCAAATCTCCAGGTTCAAGGGCATCTTCCTACATCGAAAACATGCATGAGAAACCCAGAAGATGGTACACCGTGTGATCGGGAAAGGTTTCCAAAACGCACCTCATTTCTCATCTCCTTATGCTCGGGTTCTCCATTCCAGCCGCTTTAGTAGCAATCTCCCTCCTTGGAGAATCAGCACCTTTAACCTCCTGTTCCGTACAGGTTGCAATTTGTCCTGAGGATGAACGGGAAGAGTGGGAACCAATGAGAGACTAGCTCTAGGTGTTGGGACAGGCACAGGTCACTCTACTTCCCCATCAGGAAGAAGAATTAACCACAGGCTCAGCCTGCCGCCCGGGACCAGAATAGGGCCTGAAGCAATCCTGCCCTTTTGCGGCCAGCTCCCAAGAAAGCGAGTTGAAAAATGAAGGTCAGGGGCACTGCAATTCACAAACCTGCAGACTTATAAATGATAACTCTCGTCCACAAATATATTGAGGGAAGGCAATGAAGAGGATTGGAAAGCAAGGCAGAATTGCAGGAAACAGATTTCAGGAGGGAGATTCGAATCGCCTTTAAAGCACAGGAAAAGCGGCAAAACCTCGACAATGATGCCCTTGGCCAAAAAGGGCGTATGCGTTTTTTCCTGAATATATTCAGGAAAAAACGCATACGCCCTTTTTGGCCAACCAAGCAACCTGGAAAGGCAAATCAGCGCTACAAAGAAGTCTCGCTTCCCATCGGTCAAAAGGGCCATGCCGAATAAAGTGTCAAAACCAGAAATGCAGGACAGGCCATGGAGAAACGGGAGCCTGGCTACGCTGATGGGAGGGATGTAAATTGCCAACAGCCACTCTGGAGAAGTGTACGGTGTGTCCTGAAACATCTAAAAAACTCAGCTTAGAGAGCACAGGGCACTTCCCCTCATGGGCGTATAAATTGGAAAAACTAAAAATCAGCAAGACACAGGCACCCCAAAGTTTAGGGCTGCTCTGTTGACAAGAACCTCCACTTCGTTACACCTTAAATATCCCAGGAAAGAGAAAAATGGATAAAGAAGTTGTGGTCCTTATGTACAATGGAATATCACTCAGCCATGAAATCAACGTCATAAGGCTAGTAGCAGCATGATGAGTGGATTTAGGTACGACGATTCTAAGTGAAATAAGTCACACAGAAAAAGACACTTATCATAAGATATCACTTATAGAGGGAATGTAAAAACCGCTACCCTTGAACTGAATTACAAAACAGAACAGAGTCCCACGTTTAGAAAACACACTATGGCTGCTTAAGGGGAAAGGTGAGGTGGGGTGATGCATAAAACAAGGGTTTCAAATTAGGTCAGATACCGATCCATAAACCCAATATGTAATAGACAAGACCTACTCCATGATCAGTGAATTGGACTCAACACCCCCTATTCACCGCCCAAGAATATATCTGACTAGTAAGAATCTTAAAACCTATGTTTTGATATCTCTCTGTAAGTGAGTCAAGTGGGTGTAAAGCGGCAGAAACACAGCAGTGAAAAGCAGCTAAACCCCATTATAAAAATCAATTACTTTTAAAAACCCGTGAAACAAAGACAGTGAAAGAGAGGGAAATTCTTACAAAATTCGTTCAGGGGCTGTGATGCCACCTGGATTGACGATATCTAGACCCACAGCTGATGGAGACATAAGGGTGGACACTCTTGGGGCTGAGAGGTTTGGTGAGGTTGGGTGAGGAAACGCAGACCCTTTAAAGTAATACGGCGTGGTTCCCATCCCATGGGTCCCAAATCTCCAGGTTCAAGGGCATCTTCCTACATCGAAAACATGCATGAGAAACCCAGAAGATGGTACACCGTGTGATCGGGAAAGGTTTCCAAAACGCACCTCATTTCTCATCTCCTTATGCTCGGGTTCGCCATTTCAGCCGCTTTAGTAGCCATCTCCCTCCTTGGAGAATCAGCACCTTTAACCTCCTGTTCCGTACAGGTTGCAATTTGTCCTGAGGATGAACGGGAAGAGTGGGAACCAATGAGAGACTAGCTCTAGGTGTTGGGACAGGCACAGGTCACTCTACTTCCCCATCAGGAAGAAGAATTAACCACAGGCTCAGCCTGCCGCCCGGGACCAGAATAGGGAATGAAGCAATCCTGCCCTTTTGCGGCCAGCTCCCAAGAAAGCGAGTTGAAAAATGGAGCTCAGGGGCACTGCAATTCACAAACCTGCAGACTTATAAATGATAACTCTCGTCCACAAATATATTGAGGGAAGGCAACGAAGAGGATTGGAAAGCAAGGCAGAATTGCAGGAAACAGATTTCAGGAGGGAGATTCGAATCGCCTTTAAAGCACAGGAAAAGCGGCAAAACCTCGACAATGATGCCCTTGGCCAAAAAGGGCGTATGCGTTTTTTCCTGAATATATTCAGGAAAAAACGCATACGCCCTTTTTGGCCCACCAAGCAACCTGGAAAGGCAAATCAGCGCTACAAAGAAGTCTCGCTTCCCATCGGTCAAAAGGGCCATGCTGAATAAAGTGTCAAAACCAGAAATGCAGGACAGGCCATGGAGAAACGGGAGCCTGGCTACGCTGATGGGAGGGATATAAATTGCCAACAGCCACTCTGGAGAAGTGTACGGTGTGTCCTGAAACATCTAAAAAACTCAGCTTAGAGAGCACAGGGCACTTCCACTCATGGGCGTATAAATTGGGAAAACTAAAAATCAGCAAGACACAGGCACCCCAAAGTTTACGGCTGCTCTGTTGACAAGAACCTCCACTTCGTTACACCTTTATCCCAGGAAAGAGAAAAATGGATAAAGAAGTTGTGGTCCTTATGTACAATGGAATATCACTCAGCCATGAAATCAATGTCATAAGGCTAGTAGCAGCATGATGAGTGGATTTAGGTACGACGATTCTAAGTGAAATAAGTCACACAGAAAAAGACACTTATCATAAGATATCACTTATAGAGGGAATGTAAAAACCGCTACCCTTGAACTGAATTACAAAACAGAACAGAGTCCCACGTTTAGAAAACACACTATGGCTGCTTAAGGGGAAAGGTGAGGTGGGGTGATGCATAAAACAAGGGTTTCAAATTAGGTCAGATACCGATCCATAAACCCAATATGTAATAGACAAGACCTACTCCATGATCAGTGAATTGGACTCAACACCCCCTATTCACCGCCCAAGAATATATCTGACTAGTAAGAATCTTAAAACCTATGTTTTGATATCTCTCTGTAAGTGAGTCAAGTGGGTGTAAAGCGGCAGAAACACAGCAGTGAAAAGCAGCTAAACCCCATTATAAAAATCAATTACTTTTAAAAACCCGTGAAACAAAGACAGTGAAAGAGAGGGAAATTCTTACAAAATTCGTTCAGGGGCTGTGATGCCACCTGGATTGACGATATCTAGACCCACAGCTGATGGAGACATAAGGGTGGACACTCTTGGGGCTGAGAGGTTTGGTGAGGTTGGGTGAGGAAACGCAGACCCTTTAAAGTAATACGGCGTGGTTCCCATCCCATGGGTCCCAAATCTCCAGGTTCAAGGGCATCTTCCTACATCGAAAACATGCATGAGAAACCCAGAAGATGGTACACCGTGTGATCGGGAAAGGTTTCCAAAACGCACCTCATTTCTCATCTCCTTATGCTCGAGTTCGCCATTCCAGCCGCTTTAGTAGCAATCTCCCTCCTTGGAGAATCAGCACCTTTAACCTCCTGTTCCGTACAGGTTGCAATTTGTCCTGAGGATGAACGGGAAGAGTGGGAACCGATGAGAGACTAGCTCTAGGTGTTGGGACAGGCACAGGTCACTCTACTTCCCCATCAGGAAGAAGAATTAACCACAGGCTCAGCCTGCCGCCCGGGACCAGAATAGGGCCTGAAGCAATCCTGCGCTTTTGCGGCCAGCTCCCAAGAAAGCGAGTTGAAAAATGGAGCTCAGGGGCACTGCAATTCACAAACCTGCAGACTTATAAATGATAACTGTCGTCCACAAATATATTGAGGGAAGGCAACGAAGAGGATTGGAAAGCAAGGCAGAATTGCAGGAAACAGATTTCAGGAGGGAGATTCGAATCGCCTTTAAAGCACAGGAAAAGCGGCAAAACCTCGACAATGATGCCCTTGGCCAAAAAGGGCGTATGCGTTTTTTCCTGAATATATTCAGGAAAAAACGCATACGCCCTTTTTGGCCAACCAAGCAACCTGGAAAGGCAAATCAGCGCTACAAAGAAGTCTCGCTTCCCATCGGTCAAAAGGGCCATGCTGAATAAAGTGTCAAAACCAGAAATGCAGGACAGGCCATGGAGAAACGGGAGCCTGGCTACGCTGATGGGAGGGATGTAAATTGCCAACAGCCACTCTGGAGAAGTGTACGGTGTGTCCTGAAACATCTAAAAAACTCAGCTTAGAGAGCACAGGGCACTTCCACTCATGGGCGTATAAATTGGGAAAACTAAAAATCAGCAAGACACAGGCACCCCAAAGTTTAGGGCTGCTCTGTTGACAAGAACCTCCACTTCGTTACACCTTAAATATCCCAGGAAAGAGAAAAATGGATAAAGAAGTTGTGGTCCTTATGTACAATGGAATATCACTCAGCCATGAAATCAACGTCATAAGGCTAGTAGCAGCATGATGAGTGGATTTAGGTACGACGATTCTAAGTGAAATAAGTCACACAGAAAAAGACACTTATCGTAAGATATCACTTATAGAGGGAATGTATAAACCGCTACCCTTGAACTGAATTACAAAACAGAACAGAGTCCCACGTTTAGAAAACACACTATGGCTGCTTAACGGGAAAGGTGAGGTGGGGTGATGCATAAAACAAGGGTTTCAAATTAGGTCAGATACCGTTCCATAAACCCAATATGTAATATACAAGACCTACTCCTTGATCAGTGAATTGGACTCAACACCCCCTATTCACCGCCCAAGAATATATCTGACTAGTAAGAATCTTAAAACCTATGTTTTGATATCTCTCTGTAAGTGAGTCAAGTGGGTGTAAAGCGGCAGAAACAGAGCAGTGAAAAGCAGCTAAACCCCAATATAAAAATCAATTATTTTAAAAACCCGTGAAACAAAGACAGTGAAAGAGAGAGAAATTCTTACAAAATTCGTTCAGGGGCTGTGATGCCACCTGGATTGACCATATCTAGACCCACAGCTGATGGAGACATAAGGGTGGACACTCTTGGGGCTGAGAGGTTTGGTGAGGTTGGGTGAGGAAACGCAGACCCTTTAAAGTAATACTGCGTGGTTCCCATCCCATGGGTCCCAAATCTCCAGGTTCAAGGGCATCTTCCTACATCGAAAACATGCATGAGAAACCCAGAAGATGGTACACCGTGTGATCGGGAAAGGTTTCCAAAACGCACCTCATTTCTCATCTCCTTATGCTCGGGTTCGCCATTCCAGCCGCTTTAGTAGCAATCTCCCTCCTTGGAGAATCAGCACCTTTAACCTCCTGTTCCGTACAGGTTGCAATTTGTCCTGAGGATGAACGGGAAGAGTGGGAACCAATGAGAGACTAGCTCTAGGTGTTGGGACAGGCACAGGTCACTCTACTTCCCCATCAGGAAGAAGAATTAACCACAGGCTCAGCCTGCCGCCCGGGACCAGAATAGGGCCTGAAGCAATCCTGCCCTTTTGCGGCCAGCTCCCAAGAAAGCGAGTTGAAAAATGGAGCTCAGGGGCACTGCAATTCACAAACCTGCAGACTTATAAATGATAACTCTCGTCCACAAATATATTGAGGGAAGGCAACGAAGAGGATTGGAAAGCAAGGCAGAATTGCAGGAAACAGATTTCAGGAGGGAGATTCGAATCGCCTTTAAAGCACAGGAAAAGCGGCAAAACCTCGACAATGATGCCCTTGGCCAAAAAGGGCGTATGCGTTTTTTCCTGAATATATTCAGGAAAAAACGCATACGCCCTTTTTGGCCAACCAAGCAACCTGGAAAGGCAAATCAGCGCTACAAAGAAGTCTCGCTTCCCATCGGTCAAAAGGGCCATGCCGAATAAAGTGTCAAAACCAGAAATGCAGGACAGGCCATGGAGAAACGGGAGCCTGGCTACGCTGATGGGAGGGATGTAAATTGCCAACAGCCACTCTGGAGAAGTGTACGGTGTGTCCTGAAACATCTAAAAAACTCAGCTTAGAGAGCACAGGGCACTTCCCCTCATGGGCGTATAAATTGGGAAAACTAAAAATCAGCAAGACACAGGCACCCCAAAGTTTAGGGCTGCTCTGTTGACAAGAACCTCCACTTCGTTACACCTTAAATATCCCAGGAAAGAGAAAAATGGATAAAGAAGTTGTGGTCCTTATGTACAATGGAATATCACTCAGCTATGAAATCAACGTCATAAGGCTAGTAGCAGCATGATGAGTGGATTTAGGTACGACGATTCTAAGTGAAATAAGTCACACAGAAAAAGACACTTATCATAAGATATCACTTATAGAGGGAATGTAAAAACCGCTACCCTTCAACTGAATTACAAAACAGAACAGAGTCCCACGTTTAGAAAACACACTATGGCTGCTTAATGAGAAAGGTGAGGTGGGGTGATGCATAAAACAAGGGTTTCAAATTAGGTCAGATACCGTTCCATAAACCCAATACGTAATAGACAAGACCTACTCCTTGATCAGTGAATTGGACTCAACACCCCCTATTCACCGCCCAAGAATATATCTGACTAGTAAGAATCTTAAAACCTATGTTTTGATATCTCTCTGTAAGTGAGTCAAGTGGGTGTAAAGCGGCAGAAACACAGCAGTGAAAAGCAGCTAAACCCCATTATAAAAATCAATTATTTTAAAAACCCGTGAAACAAAGACAGTGAAAGAGAGAGAAATTCTTACAAAATTCGTTCAGGGGCTGTGATGCCACCTGGATTGACCATATCTAGACCCACAGCTGATGGAGACATAAGGGTGGACACTCTTGGGGCTGAGAGGTTTGGTGAGGTTGGGTGAGGAAACGCAGACCCTTTAAAGTAATACTGCGTGGTTCCCATCCCATGGGTCCCAAATCTCCAGGTTCAAGGGCATCTTCCTACATCGAAAACATGCATGAGAAACCCAGAAGATGGTACACCGTGTGATCGGGAAAGGTTTCCAAAACGCACCTCATTTCTCATCTCCTTATGCTCGGGTTCGCCATTCCAGCCGCTTTAGTAGCAATCTCCCTCCTTGGAGAATCAGCACCTTTAACCTCCTGTTCCGTACAGGTTGCAATTTGTCCTGAGGATGAACGGGAAGAGTGGGAACCAATGAGAGACTAGCTCTAGGTGTTGGGACAGGCACAGGTCACTCTACTTCCCCATCAGGAAGAAGAATTAACCACAGGCTCAGCCTGCCGCCCGGGACCAGAATAGGGCCTGAAGCAATCCTGCGCTTTTGCGGCCAGCTCCCAAGAAAGCGAGTTGAAAAATGGAGCTCAGGGGCACTGCAATTCACAAACCTGCAGACTTAGAAATGATAACTCTCGTCCACAAATATATTGAGGGAAGGCAACGAAGAGGATTGGAAAGCAAGGCAGAATTGCAGGAAACAGATTTCAGGAGGGAGATTCGAATCGCCTTTAAAGCACAGGAAAAGCGGCAAAACCTCGACAATGATGCCCTTGGCCAAAAAGGGCGTATGCGTTTTTTCCTGAATATATTCAGGAAAAAACGCATACGCCCTTTTTGGCCAACCAAGCAACCTGGAAAGGCAAATCAGCGCTACAAAGAAGTCTCGCTTCCCATCGGTCAAAAGGGCCATGCTGAATAAAGTGTCAAAACCAGAAATGCAGGACAGGCCATGGAGAAACGGGAGCCTGGCTACGCTGATGGGAGGGATGTAAATTGCCAACAGCCACTCTGGAGAAGTGTACGGTGTGTCCTGGAACATCTAAAAAACTCAGCTTAGAGAGCACAGGGCACTTCCCCTCATGGGCGTATAAATTGGGAAAACTAAAAATCAGCAAGACACAGGCACCCCAAAGTTTAGGGCTGCTCTGTTGACAAGAACCTCCACTTCGTTACACCTTAAATATCCCAGGAAAGAGAAAAATGGATAAAGAAGTTGTGGTCCTTATGTACAATGGAATATCACTCAGCCATGAAATCAACGTCATAAGGCTAGTAGCAGCATGATGAGTGGATTTAGGTACGACGATTCTAAGTGAAATAAGTCACACAGAAAAAGACACTTAGCGTAAGATATCACTTATAGAGGGAATGTAAAAACCGCTACCCTTGAACTGAATTACAAAACAGAACAGAGTCCCACGTTTAGAAAACACACTATGGCTGCTTAAGGGGAAAGGTGAGGTGGGCTGATGCATAAAACAAGGGTTTCAAATTAGGTCAGATACCGATCCATAAACCCAATATGTAATAGACAAGACCTACTCCATGATCAGTGAATTGGACTCAACACCTCCTATTCACCGCCCAAGAATATATCTAACTAGTAAGAATCTTAAAACCTATGTTTTGATATCTCTCTGTAAGTGAGTCAAGTGGGTGTAAAGCGGCAGAAACACAGCAGTGAAAAGCAGCTAAACCCCATTATAAAAATCAATTACTTTTAAAAACCCGTGAAACAAAGACAGTGAAAGAGAGAGAAATTCTTACAAAATTCGTTCAGGGGCTGTGATGCCACCTGGATTGACCATATCTAGACCCACAGCTGATGGAGACATAAGGGTGGACACTCTTGGGGCTGAGAGGTTTGGTGAGGTTGGGTGAGGAAACGCAGACCCTTTAAAGTAATACTGCGTGGTTCCCATCCCATGGGTCCCAAATCTCCAGGTTCAAGGGCATCTTCCTACATCGAAAACATGCATGAGAAACCCAGAAGATGGTACACCGTGTGATCGGGAAAGGTTTCCAAAACGCACCTCATTTCTCATCTCCTTATGCTCGGGTTCGCCATTCCAGCCGCTTTAGTAGCAATCTCCCTCCTTGGAGAATCAGCACCTTTAACCTCCTGTTCCGTACAGGTTGCAATTTGTCCTGAGGATGAACGGGAAGAGTGGGAACCAATGAGAGACTAGCTCTAGGTGTTGGGACAGGCACAGGTCACTCTACTTCCCCATCAGGAAGAAGAATTAACCACAGGCTCAGCCTGCCGCCCGGGACCAGAATAGGGAATGAAGCAATCCTGCCCTTTTGCGGCCAGCTCCCAAGAAAGCGAGTTGAAAAATGGAGCTCAGGGGCACTGCAATTCACAAACCTGCAGACTTATAAATGATAACTGTCGTCCACAAATATATTGAGGGAAGGCAACGAAGAGGATTGGAAAGCAAGGCAGAATTGCAGGAAACAGATTTCAGGAGGGAGATTCGAATCGCCTTTAAAGCACAGGAAAAGCGGCAAAACCTCGACAATGATGCCCTTGGCCAAAAAGGGCGTATGCGTTTTTTCCTGAATATATTCAGGAAAAAACGCATACGCCCTTTTTGGCCAACCAAGCAACCTGGAAAGGCAAATCAGCGCTACAAAGAAGTCTCGCTTCCCATCGGTCAAAAGGGCCATGCTGAATAAAGTGTCAAAACCAGAAATGCAGGACAGGCCATGGAGAAACGGGAGCCTGGCTACGCTGATGGGAGGGATGTAAATTGCCAACAGCCACTCTGGAGAAGTGTACGGTGTGTCCTGAAACATCTACAAAACTCAGCTTAGAGAGCACAGGGCACTTCCACTCATGGGCGTATAAATTGGGAAAACTAAAAATCAGCAAGACACAGGCACCCCAAAGTTTACGGCTGCTCTGTTGACAAGAACCTCCACTTCGTTACACCTTAAATATCCCAGGAAAGAGAAAAATGGATAAAGAAGTTGTGGTCCTTATGTACAATGGAATATCACTCAGCCATGAAATCAACGTCATAAGGCTAGTAGCAGCATGATGAGTGGATTTAGGTACGACGATTCTAAGTGAAATAAGTCACACAGAAAAAGACACTTATCATAAGATATCACTTATAGAGGGAATGTAAAAACCGCTACCCTTGAACTGAATTACAAAACAGAACAGAGTCCCACGTTTAGAAAACACACTATGGCTGCTTAACGGGAAAGGTGAGGTGGGGTGATGCATAAAACAAGGGTTTCAAATTAGGTCAGATACCGTTCCATAAACCCAATATGTAATAGCCAAGACCTACTCCTTGATCAGTGAATTGGACTCAACACCCCCTATTCACCGCCCAAGAATATATCTGACTAGTAAGAAGCTTAAAACCTATGTTTTGATATCTCTCTGTAAGTGAGTAAAGTGGGTGTAAAGCGGCAGAAACACAGCAGTGAAAAGCAGCTAAACCCCATTATAAAAATCAATTACTTTTAAAAACCCGTGAAACAAAGACAGTGAAAGAGAGAGAAATTCTTACAAAATTCGTTCAGGGGCTGTGATGCCACCTGGATTGACCATATCTAGACCCACAGCTGATGGAGACATAAGGGTGGACACTCTTGGGGCTGAGAGGTTTGGTGAGGTTGGGTGAGGAAACGCAGACCCTTTAAAGTAATACTGCGTGGTTCCCATCCCATGGGTCCCAAATCTCCAGGTTCAAGGGCATCTTCCTACATCGAAAACATGCATGAGAAACCCAGAAGATGGTACACCGTGTGATCGGGAAAGGTTTCCAAAACGCACCTCATTTCTCATCTCCTTATGCTCGGGTTCGCCATTCCAGCCGCTTTAGTAGCAATCTCCCTCCTTGGAGAATCAGCACCTTTAACCTCCTGTTCCGTACAGGTTGCAATTTGTCCTGAGGATGAACGGGAAGAGTGGGAACCAATGAGAGACTAGCTCTAGGTGTTGGGACAGGCACAGGTCACTCTACTTCCCCATCAGGAAGAAGAATTAACCACAGGCTCAGCCTGCCGCCCGGGACCAGAATAGGGAATGAAGCAATTCTGCCCTTTTGCGGCCAGCTCCCAAGAAAGCGAGTTGAAAAATGGAGCTCAGGGGCACTGCAATTCACAAACCTGCAGACTTATAAATGATAACTCTCGTCCACAAATATATTGAGGGAAGGCAACGAAGAGGATTGGAAAGCAAGGCAGAATTGCAGGAAACAGATTTCACGAGGGAGATTCGAATCGCCTTTAAAGCACAGGAAGAGCGGCAAAACCTCGACAATGATGCCCTTGGCCAAAAAGGGCGTATGCGTTTTTTCCTGAATATATTCAGGAAAAAACGCATACGCCCTTTTTGGCCAACCAAGCAACCTGGAAAGGCAAATCAGCGCTACAAAGAAGTCTCGCTTCCCATCGGTCAAAAGGGCCATGCCGAATAAAGTGTCAAAACCAGAAATGCAGGACAGGCCATGGAGAAACGGGAGCCTGGCTACGCTGATGGGAGGGATGTAAATTGCCAACAGCCACTCTGGAGAAGTGTACGGTGTGTCCTGGAACATCTAAAAAACTCAGCTTAGAGAGCACAGGGCACTTCCACTCATGGGCGTATAAATTGGGAAAACTAAAAATCAGCAAGACACAGGCACCCCATTGTTTAGGGCTGCTCTGTTGACAAGAACCTCCACTTCGTTACACCTTAAATATCCCAGGAAAGAGAAAAATGGATAAAGAAGTTGTGGTCCTTATGTACAATGGAATATCACTCAGCCATGAAATCAACGTCATAAGGCTAGTAGCAGCATGATGAGTGGATTTAGGTACGACGATTCTAAGTGAAATAAGTCACACAGAAAAAGACACTTATCGTAAGATATCACTTATAGAGGGAATGTAAAAACCGCTACCCTTGAACTGAATTACAAAACAGAACAGAGTCCCACGTTTAGAAAACACTCTATGGCTGCTTAAGGGGAAAGGTGAGGTGGGGTGATGCATAAAACAAGGGTTTCAAATTAGGTCAGATACCGTTCCATAAACCCAATATGTAATAGACAAGACCTACTCCTTGATCAGTGAATTGGACTCAACACCCCCTATTCAGCGCCCAAGAATATATCTGACTAGTAAGAATCTTAAAACCTATGTTTCGATATCTCTCTGTAAGTGAGTCAAGTGGGTGTAAAGCGGCAGAAACACAGCAGTGAAAAGCAGCTAAACCCCATTATAAAAATCAATTACTTTTAAAAACCCGTGAAACAAAGACAGTGAAAGAGAGGGAAATTCTTACAAAATTCGTTCAGGGGCTGTGATGCCACCTGGATTGACGATATCTAGACCCACAGCTGATGGAGACATAAGGGTGGACACTCTTGGGGCTGAGAGGTTTGGTGAGGTTGGGTGAGGAAACGCAGACCCTTTAAAGTAATACTGCGTGGTTCCCATCCCATGGGTCCCAAATCTCCAGGTTCAAGGGCATCTTCCTACATCGAAAACATGCATGAGAAACCCAGAAGATGGTACACCGTGTGATCGGGAAAGGTTTCCAAAACGCACCTCATTTCTCATCTCCCTATGCTCGGGTTCGCCATTCCAGCTGCTTTAGTAGCAATCTCCCTCCTTGGAGAATCAGCACCTTTAACCTCCTGTTCCGTACAGGTTGCAATTTGTCCTGAGGATGAACGGGAAGAGTGGGAACCAATGAGAGACTAGCTCTAGGTGTTGGGACAGGCACAGGTCACTCTACTTCCCCATCAGGAAGAAGAATTAACCACAGGCTCAGCCTGCCGCCCGGGACCAGAATAGGGCCTGAAGCAATCCTGCGCTTTTGCGGCCAGCTCCCAAGAAAGCGAGTTGAAAAATGGAGCTCAGGGGCACTGCAATTCACAAACCTGCAGACTTATAAATGATAACTCTCGTCCACAAATATATTGAGGGAAGGCAACGAAGAGGATTGGAAAGCAAGGCAGAATTGCAGGAAACAGATTTCAGGAGGGAGATTCGAATCGCCTTTAAAGCACAGGAAAAGCGGCAAAACCTCGACAATGATGCCCTTGGCCAAAAAGGGCGTATGCGTTTTTTCCTGAATATATTCAGGAAAAAACGCATACGCCCTTTTTGGCCAACCAAGCAACCTGGAAAGGCAAATCAGCGCTACAAAGAAGTCTCGCTTCCCATCGGTCAAAAGGGCCATGCCGAATAAAGTGTCAAAACCAGAAATGCAGGACAGGCCATGGAGAAACGGGAGCCTGGCTACGCTGATGGGAGGGATGTAAATTGCCAACAGCCACTCTGGAGAAGTGTACGGTGTGTCCTGAAACATCTAAAAAACTCAGCTTAGAGAGCACAGGGCACTTCCCCTCATGGGCGTATAAATTGGGAAAACTAAAAATCAGCAAGACACAGGCACCCCAAAGTTTAGGGCTGCTCTGTTGACAAGAACCTCCACTTCGTTACACCTTAAATATCCCAGGAAAGAGAAAAATGGATAAAGAAGTTGTGGTCCTTATGTACAATGGAATATCACTCAGCCATGAAATCAACGTCATAAGGCTAGTAGCAGCATGATGAGTGGATTTAGGTACGACGATTCTAAGTGAAATAAGTCACACAGAAAAAGACACTTATCATAAGATATCACTTATAGAGGGAATGTAAAAAACGCTACCCTTGAACTGAATTACAAAACAGAACAGAGTCCCACGTTTAGAAAACACACTATGGCTGCTTAAGGGGAAAGGTGAGGTGGGGTGATGCATAAAACAAGGGTTTCAAATTAGGTCAGATACCGATCCATAAACCCAATATGTAATAGACAAAACCTACTCCATGATCAGTGAATTGGACTCAACACCTCCTATTCACCGCCCAAGAATATATCTGACTAGTAAGAATCTTAAAACCTATGTTTTGATATCTCTCTGTAAGTGAGTCAAGTGGGTGTAAAGCGGCAGAAACACAGCAGTGAAAAGCAGCTAAACCCCATTATAAAAATCAATTACTTTTAAAAACCCGTGAAACAAAGACAGTGAAAGAGAGGGAAATTCTTACAAAATTCGTTCAGGGGCTGTGATGCCACCTGGATTGACGATATCTAGACCCACAGCTGATGGAGACATAAGGGTGGACACTCTTGGGGCTGAGAGGTTTGGTGAGGTTGGGTGAGGAAACGCAGACCCTTTAAAGTAATACTGCGTGGTTCCCATCCCATGGGTCCCAAATCTCCAGGTTCAAGGGCATCTTCCTACATCGAAAACCTGCATGAGAAACCCAGAAGATGGTACACCGTGTGATCGGGAAAGGTTTCCAAAACGCACCTCATTTCTCATTTCCTTATGCTCGGGTTCGCCATTCCAGCCGCTTTAGTAGCAATCTCCCTCCTTGGAGAATCAGCACCTTTAACCTCCTGTTCCGTACAGGTTGCAATTTGTCCTGAGGATGAACGGGAAGAGTGGGAACCAATGAGAGACTAGCTCTAGGTGTTGGGACAGGCACAGGTCACTCTACTTCCCCATCATGAAGAAGAATTAACCACAGGCTCAGCCTGCCGCCCGGGACCAGAATAGGGAATGAAGCAATCCTGCCCTTTTGCGGCCAGCTCCCAAGAAAGCGAGTTGAAAAATGGAGCTCAGGGGCACTGCAATTCACAAACCTGCAGACTTATAAATGATAACTCTCGTCCACAAATATATTGAGGGAAGGCAACGAAGAGGATTGGAAAGCAAGGCAGAATTGCAGGAAACAGATTTCACGAGGGAGATTCGAATCGCCTTTAAAGCACAGGAAAAGCGGCAAAACCTCGACAATGATGCCCTTGGCCAAAAAGGGCGTATGCGTTTTTTCCTGAATATATTCAGGAAAAAACGCATACGCCCTTTTTGGCCAACCAAGCAACCTGGAAAGGCAAATCAGCGCTACAAAGAAGTCTCGCTTCCCATCGGTCAAAAGGGCCATGCTGAATAAAGTGTCAAAACCAGAAATGCAGGACAGGCCATGGAGAAACGGGAGCCTGGCTACGCTGATGGGAGGGATGTAAATTGCCAACAGCCACTCTGGAGAAGTGTACGGTGTGTCCTGGAACATCTAAAAAACTCAGCTTAGAGAGCACAGGGCACTTCCCCTCATGGGCGTATAAATTGGGAAAACTAAAAATCAGCAAGACACAGGCAACCCAAAGTTTAGGGCTGCTCTGTTGACAAGAACCTCCACTTCGTTACACCTTAAATATCCCAGGAAAGAGAAAAATGGATAAAGAAGTTGTGGTCCTTATGTACAATGGAATATCACTCAGCCATGAAATCAACGTCATAAGGCTAGTAGCAGCATGATGAGTGGATTTAGGTACGACGATTCTAAGTGAAATAAGTCACACAGAAAAAGACACTTATCGTAAGATATCACTTATAGAGGGAATGTAAAAACCGCTACCCTTGAACTGAATTACAAAACAGAACAGAGTCCCACGTTTAGAAAACACACTATGGCTGCTTAACGGGAAAGGTGAGGTGGGGTGATGCATAAAACAAGGGTTTCAAATTAGGTCAGATACCGATCCATAAACCCAATATGTAATAGACAAGACCTACTCCATGATCAGTGAATTGGACTCAACACCTCCTATTCACCGCCCAAGAATATATCTAACTAGTAAGAATCTTAAAACCTATGTTTTGATATCTCTCTGTAAGTGAGTCAAGTGGGTGTAAAGCGGCAGAAACACAGCAGTGAAAAGCAGCTAAACCCCATTATAAAAATCAATTACTTTTAAAAACCCGTGAAACAAAGACAGTGAAAGAGAGAGAAATTCTTACAAAATTCGTTCAGGGGCTGTGATGCCACCTGGATTGACCATATCTAGACCCACAGCTGATGGAGACATAAGGGTGGACACTCTTGGGGCTGAGAGGTTTGGTGAGGTTGGGTGAGGAAACGCAGACCCTTTAAAGTAATACTGCGTGGTTCCCATCCCATGGGTCCCAAATCTCCAGGTTCAAGGGCATCTTCCTACATCGAAAACATGCATGAGAAACCCAGAAGATGGTACACCGTGTGATCGGGAAAGGTTTCCAAAACGCACCTCATTTCTCATCTCCTTATGCTCGGGTTCGCCATTCCAGCCGCTTTAGTAGCAATCTCCCTCCTTGGAGAATCAGCACCTTTAACCTCCTGTTCCGTACAGGTTGCAATTTGTCCTGAGGATGAACGGGAAGAGTGGGAACCAATGAGAGACTAGCTCTAGGTGTTGGGACAGGCACAGGTCACTCTACTTCCCCATCAGGAAGAAGAATTAACCACAGGCTCAGCCTGCCGCCCGGGACCAGAATAGGGAATGAAGCAATCCTGCCCTTTTGCGGCCAGCTCCCAAGAAAGCGAGTTGAAAAATGGAGCTCAGGGGCACTGCAATTCACAAACCTGCAGACTTATAAATGATAACTCTCGTCCACAAATATATTGAGGGAAGGCAACGAAGAGGATTGGAAAGCAAGGCAGAATTGCAGGAAACAGATTTCAGGAGGGAGATTCGAATCGCCTTTAAAGCACAGGAAAAGCGGCAAAACCTCGACAATGATGCCCTTGGCCAAAAAGGGCGTATGCGTTTTTTCCTGAATATATTCAGGAAAAAACGCATACGCCCTTTTTGGCCAACCAAGCAACTGGAAAGGCAAATCAGCGCTACAAAGAAGTCTCGCTTCCCATCGGTCAAAAGGGCCATGCTGAATAAAGTGTCAAAACCAGAAATGCAGGACAGGCCATGGAGAAACGGGAGCCTGGCTACGCTGATGGGAGGGATGTAAATTGCCAACAGCCACTCTGGAGAAGTGTACGGTGTGTCCTGAAACATCTACAAAACTCAGCTTAGAGAGCACAGGGCACTTCCACTCATGGGCGTATAAATTGGGAAAACTAAAAATCAGCAAGACACAGGCACCCCAAAGTTTAGGGCTGCTCTGTTGACAAGAACCTCCACTTCGTTACACCTTAAATATCCCAGGAAAGAGAAAAATGGATAAAGAAGTTGTGGTCCTTATGTACAATGGAATATCACTCAGCCATGAAATCAACGTCATAAGGCTAGTAGCAGCATGATGAGTGGATTTAGGTACGACGATTCTAAGTGAAATAAGTCACACAGAAAAAGACACTTATCGTAAGATATCACTTATAGAGGGAATGTAAAAACCGCTACCCTTGAACTGAATTACAAAACAGAACAGAGTCCCACGTTTAGAAAACACTCTATGGCTGCTTAAGGGGAAAGGTGAGGTGGGGTGATGCATAAAACAAGGGTTTCAAATTAGGTCAGATACCGTTCCATAAACCCAATATGTAATAGACAAGACCTACTCCTTGATCAGTGAATTGGACTCAACACCCCCTATTCAGCGCCCAAGAATATATCTGACTAGTAAGAATCTTAAAACCTATGTTTCGATATCTCTCTGTAAGTGAGTCAAGTGGGTGTAAAGCGGCAGAAACACAGCAGTGAAAAGCAGCTAAACCCCATTATAAAAATCAATTACTTTTAAAAACCCGTGAAACAAAGACAGTGAAAGAGAGGGAAATTCTTACAAAATTCGTTCAGGGGCTGTGATGCCACCTGGATTGACGATATCTAGACCCACAGCTGATGGAGACATAAGGGTGGACACTCTTGGGGCTGAGAGGTTTGGTGAGGTTGGGTGAGGAAACGCAGACCCTTTAAAGTAATACTGCGTGGTTCCCATCCCATGGGTCCCAAATCTCCAGGTTCAAGGGCATCTTCCTACATCGAAAACCTGCATGAGAAACCCAGAAGATGGTACACCGTGTGATCGGGAAAGGTTTCCAAAACGCACCTCATTTCTCATTTCCTTATGCTCGGGTTCGCCATTCCAGCCGCTTTAGTAGCAATCTCCCTCCTTGGAGAATCAGCACCTTTAACCTCCTGTTCCGTACAGGTTGCAATTTGTCCTGAGGATGAACGGGAAGAGTGGGAACCAATGAGAGACTAGCTCTAGGTGTTGGGACAGGCACAGGTCACTCTACTTCCCCATCATGAAGAAGAATTAACCACAGGCTCAGCCTGCCGCCCGGGACCAGAATAGGGAATGAAGCAATCCTGCCCTTTTGCGGCCAGCTCCCAAGAAAGCGAGTTGAAAAATGGAGCTCAGGGGCACTGCAATTCACAAACCTGCAGACTTATAAATGATAACTCTCGTCCACAAATATATTGAGGGAAGGCAACGAAGAGGATTGGAAAGCAAGGCAGAATTGCAGGAAACAGATTTCACGAGGGAGATTCGAATCGCCTTTAAAGCACAGGAAAAGCGGCAAAACCTCGACAATGATGCCCTTGGCCAAAAAGGGCGTATGCGTTTTTTCCTGAATATATTCAGGAAAAAACGCATACGCCCTTTTTGGCCAACCAAGCAACCTGGAAAGGCAAATCAGCGCTACAAAGAAGTCTCGCTTCCCATCGGTCAAAAGGGCCATGCTGAATAAAGTGTCAAAACCAGAAATGCAGGACAGGCCATGGAGAAACGGGAGCCTGGCTACGCTGATGGGAGGGATGTAAATTGCCAACAGCCACTCTGGAGAAGTGTACGGTGTGTCCTGGAACATCTAAAAAACTCAGCTTAGAGAGCACAGGGCACTTCCCCTCATGGGCGTATAAATTGGGAAAACTAAAAATCAGCAAGACACAGGCAACCCAAAGTTTAGGGCTGCTCTGTTGACAAGAACCTCCACTTCGTTACACCTTAAATATCCCAGGAAAGAGAAAAATGGATAAAGAAGTTGTGGTCCTTATGTACAATGGAATATCACTCAGCCATGAAATCAACGTCATAAGGCTAGTAGCAGCATGATGAGTGGATTTAGGTACGACGATTCTAAGTGAAATAAGTCACACAGAAAAAGACACTTATCGTAAGATATCACTTATAGAGGGAATGTAAAAACCGCTACCCTTGAACTGAATTACAAAACAGAACAGAGTCCCACGTTTAGAAAACACACTATGGCTGCTTAACGGGAAAGGTGAGGTGGGGTGATGCATAAAACAAGGGTTTCAAATTAGGTCAGATACCGATCCATAAACCCAATATGTAATAGACAAGACCTACTCCATGATCAGTGAATTGGACTCAACACCTCCTATTCACCGCCCAAGAATATATCTAACTAGTAAGAATCTTAAAACCTATGTTTTGATATCTCTCTGTAAGTGAGTCAAGTGGGTGTAAAGCGGCAGAAACACAGCAGTGAAAAGCAGCTAAACCCCATTATAAAAATCAATTACTTTTAAAAACCCGTGAAACAAAGACAGTGAAAGAGAGAGAAATTCTTACAAAATTCGTTCAGGGGCTGTGATGCCACCTGGATTGACCATATCTAGACCCACAGCTGATGGAGACATAAGGGTGGACACTCTTGGGGCTGAGAGGTTTGGTGAGGTTGGGTGAGGAAACGCAGACCCTTTAAAGTAATACTGCGTGGTTCCCATCCCATGGGTCCCAAATCTCCAGGTTCAAGGGCATCTTCCTACATCGAAAACATGCATGAGAAACCCAGAAGATGGTACACCGTGTGATCGGGAAAGGTTTCCAAAACGCACCTCATTTCTCATCTCCTTATGCTCGGGTTCGCCATTCCAGCCGCTTTAGTAGCAATCTCCCTCCTTGGAGAATCAGCACCTTTAACCTCCTGTTCCGTACAGGTTGCAATTTGTCCTGAGGATGAACGGGAAGAGTGGGAACCAATGAGAGACTAGCTCTAGGTGTTGGGACAGGCACAGGTCACTCTACTTCCCCATCAGGAAGAAGAATTAACCACAGGCTCAGCCTGCCGCCCGGGACCAGAATAGGGAATGAAGCAATCCTGCCCTTTTGCGGCCAGCTCCCAAGAAAGCGAGTTGAAAAATGGAGCTCAGGGGCACTGCAATTCACAAACCTGCAGACTTATAAATGATAACTCTCGTCCACAAATATATTGAGGGAAGGCAACGAAGAGGATTGGAAAGCAAGGCAGAATTGCAGGAAACAGATTTCAGGAGGGAGATTCGAATCGCCTTTAAAGCACAGGAAAAGCGGCAAAACCTCGACAATGATGCCCTTGGCCAAAAAGGGCGTATGCGTTTTTTCCTGAATATATTCAGGAAAAAACGCATACGCCCTTTTTGGCCAACCAAGCAACTGGAAAGGCAAATCAGCGCTACAAAGAAGTCTCGCTTCCCATCGGTCAAAAGGGCCATGCTGAATAAAGTGTCAAAACCAGAAATGCAGGACAGGCCATGGAGAAACGGGAGCCTGGCTACGCTGATGGGAGGGATGTAAATTGCCAACAGCCACTCTGGAGAAGTGTACGGTGTGTCCTGAAACATCTACAAAACTCAGCTTAGAGAGCACAGGGCACTTCCACTCATGGGCGTATAAATTGGGAAAACTAAAAATCAGCAAGACACAGGCACCCCAAAGTTTAGGGCTGCTCTGTTGACAAGAACCTCCACTTCGTTACACCTTAAATATCCCAGGAAAGAGAAAAATGGATAAAGAAGTTGTGGTCCTTATGTACAATGGAATATCACTCAGCCATGAAATCAACGTCATAAGGCTAGTAGCAGCATGATGAGTGGATTTAGGTACGACGATTCTAAGTGAAATAAGTCACACAGAAAAAGACACTTATCGTAAGATATCACTTATAGAGGGAATGTAAAAACCGCTACCCTTGAACTGAATTACAAAACAGAACAGAGTCCCACGTTTAGAAAACACTCTATGGCTGCTTAAGGGGAAAGGTGAGGTGGGGTGATGCATAAAACAAGGGTTTCAAATTAGGTCAGATACCGTTCCATAAACCCAATATGTAATAGACAAGACCTACTCCTTGATCAGTGAATTGGACTCAACACCCCCTATTCAGCGCCCAAGAATATATCTGACTAGTAAGAATCTTAAAACCTATGTTTCGATATCTCTCTGTAAGTGAGTCAAGTGGGTGTAAAGCGGCAGAAACACAGCAGTGAAAAGCAGCTAAACCCCATTATAAAAATCAATTACTTTTAAAAACCCGTGAAACAAAGACAGTGAAAGAGAGGGAAATTCTTACAAAATTCGTTCAGGGCCTGTGATGCCACCTGGATTGACCATATCTAGACCGAAATCTGATGGAGACATAAGGGTGGACACTCTTGGGGCTGAGAGGTTTGGTGAGGTTGGGTGAGGAAACGCAGAACCTTTAAAGTAATACTGCGTGGTACCCATCCCATGGGTCCCAAATCTCCAGGTTCAAGGGCATCTTCCTACATCGAAAACATGCATAAGAAACCCAGAAGATGGTACACCGTGTGATCGGGAAAGGTTTCCAAAACGCACCTCATTTCTCATCTCCTTGTGCTCGGGTTCGCCATTCCAGCCGCTTTACTAGCAATCTCCCTCCTTGGAGAATCAGCACCTTTAACCTCCTGTTCCGTACAGGTTGCAATTTGTCCTGAGGATGAACGGGATGAGTGGGAACCAATGAGAGACTAGCTCTAGGTGTTGGGACAGGCACAGGTCACTCTACTTCCCCATCAGGAAGAAGAATTAACCACAGGCTCAGCCTGCCGCCCGGGACCAGAATAGGGCCTGAAGCAATCCTGCCCTTTTGCGGCCAGCTCCCAAGAAAGCGAGTTGAAAAATGGAGCTCAGGGGCACTGCAATTCACAAACCTGCAGACTTATAAATGATAACTCTCGTCCACAAATATATTGAGGGAAGGCAACGAAGAGGATTGGAAAGCAAGGCAGAATTGCAGGAAACAGATTTCAGGAGGGAGATTCGAATCGCCTTTAAAGCACAGGAAAAGCGGCAAAACCTCGACAATGATGCCCTTGGCCAAAAAGGGCGTATGCGTTTTTTCCTGAATATATTCAGGAAAAAACGCATACGTCCTTTTTGGCCAACCAAGCAACCTGGAAAGGCAAATCAGCGCTACAAAGAAGTCTCGCTTCCCATCGGTCAAAAGGGCCATGCCGAATAAAGTGTCAAAACCAGAAATGCAGGACAGGCCATGGAGAAACGGGAGCCTGGCTACGCTGATGGGAGGGATGTAAATTGCCAACAGCCACTCTGGAGAAGTGTACGGTGTGTCCTGGAACATCTAAAAAACTCAGCTTAGAGAGCACAGGGCACTTCCACTCATGGGCGTATAAATTGGGAAAACTAAAAATCAGCAAGACACAGGCACCCCAAAGTTTACGGCTGCTCTGTTGACAAGAACCTCCACTTCGTTACACCTTAAATATCCCAGGAAAGAGAAAAATGGATAAAGAAGTTGTGGTCCTTATGTACAATGGAATATCACTCAGCCATGAAATCAACGTCATAAGGCTACTAGCAGCATGATGAGTGGATTTAGGTACGACGATTCTAAGTGAAATAAGTCACACAGAAAAAGACACTTATCGTAAGATATCACTTATAGAGGGAATGTAAAAACCGCTACCCTTGAACTGAATTACAAAACAGAACAGAGTCCCACGTTTAGAAAACACACTATGGCTGCTTAAGGGGAAAGGTGAGGTGGGGTGATGCATAAAACAAGGGTTTCAAATTAGGTCAGATACCGTTCCATAAACCCAATATGTAATAGACAAGACATACTCCTTGCTCAGTGAATTGGACTCAACACCCCCTATTCACCGCCCAAGAATATATCTGACTAGTAAGAATCTTAAAACCTATGTTTTGATATCTCTCTGTAAGTGAGTCAAGTGGGTGTAAAGCGGCAGAAACACAGCAGTGAAAAGCAGCTAAACCCCATTATAAAAATCAATTACTTTTAAAAACACGTGAAACAAAGACAGTGAAAGAGAGGGAAATTCTTACAAAATTCGTTCAGGGCCTGTGATGCCACCTGGATTGACCATATCTAGACCCAAAGCTGATGGAGACATAAGGGTGGACACTCTTGGGTCTGAGAGGTTTGGTGAGGTTGGGTGAGGAAACGCAGACCCTTTAAAGTAATACTGCGTGGTACCCATCCCATGGGTCCCAAATCTCCAGGTTCAAGGGCATCTTCCTACATCGATAACATGCATGAGAAACCCAGAAGATGGTACACCGTGTGATCGGGAAAGGTTTCCAAAACGCACCTCATTTCTCATCTCCTTGTGCTCGGGTTCGCCATTCCAGCCGCTTTACTAGCAATCTCCCTCCTTGGAGAATCAGCACCTTTAACCTCCTGTTCCGTACAGGTTGCAATTTGTCCTGAGGATGAACGGGAAGAGTGGGAACCAATGAGAGACTAGCTCTAGGTGTTGGGACAGGCACAGGTCACTCTACTTTCCCATCAGGAAGAAGAATTAACCACAGGCTCAGCCTGCCGCCCGGGACCAGAATAGGGCCTGAAGCAATCCTGCGCTTTTGCGGCCAGCTCCCAAGAAAGCGAGTTGAAAAATGGAGCTCAGGGGCACTGCAATTCACAAACCTGCAGACTTATAAATGATAACTCTCGTCCACAAATATATTGAGGGAAGGTAACGAAGAGGAATGGAAAGAAAGGCAGAATTGCAGGAAACAGATTTCAGGAGGGAGATTCGAATCGCCTTTAAAGCACAGGAAAAGCGGCAAAACCTCGACAATGAAGCCCTTGGCCAAAAAGGGCGTATGCGTTTTTTCCTGAATATATTCAGGAAAAAACGCATACGCCCTTTTTGGCCAACCAAGCAACCTGGAAAGGCAAATCAGCGCTACAAAGAAGTCTCGCTTCCCATCGGTCAAAAGGGCCATGCTGAATAAAGTGTCAAAACCAGAAATGCAGGACAGGCCATGGAGAAACGGGAGCCTGGCTACGCTGATGGGCGGGATGTAAATTGCCAACAGCCACTATGGAGAAGTGTACGGTGTGTCCTGAAACCTCCAAAAAACTCAGCTTAGAGAGCATAGGGCACTTCCACTCATGGGCGTATAAATTGGGAAAACTAAAAATCAGCAAGACACAGGCACCCCAAAGTTTAGGGCTGCTCTGTTGACAAGAACCTCCACTTCGTTACACCTTAAATATCCCAGGAAAGAGAAAAATGGATAAAGACGTTGTGGTCCTTATGTACAATGGAATATCACTCAGCCATGAAACCAACGTCATAAGGCTAGTAGCAGCATGATGAGTGGATTTAGGTATGACGATTCTAAGTGAAATAAGTCATACAGAAAAAGACACTTATCATAAGATATCACTTATAGAGGGAATGTAAAAACCGCTACCCTTGAACTGAATTACAAAACAGAACAGAGTCCCACGTTTAGAAAACACACTATGGCTGCTTCACGGGAAAGGTGAGGTGGGGTGATGCATAAAACAAGGGTTTCAAATTAGGTCAGATACCGTTCCATAAAGCCAATATGTAATAGACAAGACCTACTCCTTGCTCAGTGAATTGGACTCAACACCCCCTATTCACCGCCCAAGAATATATCTGACTAGTAAGAATCTTAAAACCTATGTTTTGATATCTCTCTGTAAGTGAGTCAAGTGGGTGTAAAGCGGCAGAGACACAGCAGAGGAAAGCAGCTATACCACATTATAAAAATCAATTACTTTTAAAAACCCGTGAAACAAAGACAGTGAAAGAGAGAGAAATTCTTACAAAATTCGTTCAGGGGCTGTGATGCCACCTGGATTGACCATATCTAGACCCACAGCTGATTGAGACATAAGGGTGGACACTCTTGGGGCTGAGAGGTTTCGTGAGGTTGGGTGAGGAAACACAGACCCTTTAAAGTAATACTGCATGGTACCCATCCCATGGGTCCCAAATCTCCAGGTTCAAGGGCATCTTCCTACATCAAAAACATGCATGAGAAACCCAGAAGATGGTACACCGTGTGATCGGGAAAGGTTTCCAAAACGCACCTCTTTTCTCATCTCCTTGTGCTCGGGTTCGCCATTCCAGCCGCTTTACTAGCAATCTCCCTCCTTGGAGAATCAGCACCTTTAACCTCCTGTTCCGTACAGGTTGCAATTTGTCCTGAGGATGAACGGGAAGAGGGGTAACCAATGAGAGACTAGCTCTAGGTATCGGGACAGGCACAGGTCACTCTATTTTCCCATCAGGAAGAAGAATTAACCACAGGCTCAGCCTGCCGCCCGGGACCAGAATAGGACCTGAAGCAATCCTGCGCTTTTGCGGCCAGCTCCCAAGAAAGCGAGTTGAAAAATGGAGCTCAGGGGCACTGCAATTCACAAACCTGCAGACTTATAAATGATAACTCTCGTCCACAAATATATTGAGGGAAGGTAACGAAGAGGAATGGAAAGCAAGGCAGAATTGCAGGAAACAGATTTCAGGAGGGAGATTCGAATCGCCTTTAAAGCACAGGAAAAGCGGCAAAACCTCGACAATGAAGCCCTTGGCCAAAAAGGGCGTATGCGTTTTTTCCTGAATATATTCAGGAAAAAACGCATACGCCCTTTTTGGCCAACCAAGCAACCTGGAAAGGCAAATCAGCGCTACAAAGAAGTCTCGCTTCCCATCGGTCAAAAGGGCCATGCTGAATAAAGTGTCAAAACCAGAAATGCAGGACAGGCCATGGAGAAACGGGAGCCTGGCTACGCTGATGGGCGGGATGTAAATTGCCAACAGCCACTCTGGAGAAGTGTACGGTGTGTCCTGAAACCTCTAAAAAACTCAGCTTAGAGAGCATAGGGCACTTCCACTCATGGGCGTATAAATTGGGAAAACTAAAAATCAGCAAGACACAGGCACCCCAAAGTTTAGGGCTGCTCTGTTGACAAGAACCTCCACTTCGTTACACCTTAAATATCCCAGGAAAGAGAAAAATGGATAAAGACGTTGTGGTCCTTATGTACAATGGAATATCACTCAGCCATGAAACCAACGTCATAAGGCTAGTAGCAGCATGATGAGTGGATTTAGGTATGACGATTCTAAGTGAAATAAGTCATACAGAAAAAGACACTTATCATAGGATATCACTTATAGACGGAATGTAAAAACCGCTACCCTTGAACTGAATTACAAAACAGAACAGAGTCCCACGTTTAGAAAACACACTATGGCTGCTTCACGGGAAAGGTGAGGTGGGGTGATGCATAAAACAAGGGTTTCAAATTAGGTCAGATACCGTTCCATAAAGCCAATATGTAATAGACAAGACCTACTCCTTGCTCAGTGAATTGGACTCAACACCCCCTATTCACCGCCCAAGAATATATCTGACTAGTAAGAATCTTAAAACCTATGTTTTGATATCTCTCTGTAAGTGAGTCAAGTGGGTGTAAAGCGGCAGAGACACAGCAGAGGAAAGCAGCTATACCACATTATAAAAATCAATTACTTTTAAAAACCCGTGAAACAAAGACAGTGAAAGAGAGAGAAATTCTTACAAAATTCGTTCAGGGGCTGTGATGCCACCTGGATTGACCATATCTAGACCCACAGCTGATTGAGACATAAGGGTGGACACTCTTGGGGCTGAGAGGTTTCGTGAGGTTGGGTGAGGAAACACAGACCCTTTAAAGTAATACTGCATGGTACCCATCCCATGGGTCCCAAATCTCCAGGTTCAAGGGCATCTTCCTACATCAAAAACATGCATGAGAAACCCAGAAGATGGTACACCGTGTGATCGGGAAAGGTTTCCAAAACGCACCTCTTTTCTCATCTCCTTGTGCTCGGGTTCGCCATTCCAGCCGCTTTACTAGCAATCTCCCTCCTTGGAGAATCAGCACCTTTAACCTCCTGTTCCGTACAGGTTGCAATTTGTCCTGAGGATGAACGGGAAGAGGGGTAACCAATGAGAGACTAGCTCTAGGTATCGGGACAGGCACAGGTCACTCTATTTTCCCATCAGGAAGAAGAATTAACCACAGGCTCAGCCTGCCGCCCGGGACCAGAATAGGACCTGAAGCAATCCTGCGCTTTTGCGGCCAGCTCCCAAGAAAGCGAGTTGAAAAATGGAGCTCAGGGGCACTGCAATTCACAAACCTGCAGACTTATAAATGATAACTCTCGTCCACAAATATATTGAGGGAATGTAACGAAGAGGAATGGAAAGCAAGGCAGAATTGCAGGAAACAGATTTCAGGAGGGAGATTCGAATCGCCTTTAAAGCACAGGAAAAGCGGCAAAACCTCGACAATGAAGCCCTTGGCCAAAAAGGGCGTATGCGTTTTTTCCTGAATATATTCAGGAAAAAACGCATACGCCCTTTTTGGCCAACCAAGCAACCTGGAAAGGCAAATCAGCGCTACAAAGAAGTCTCGCTTCCCATCGGTCAAAAGGGCCATGCTGAATAAAGTGTCAAAACCAGAAATGCAGGACAGGCCATGGAGAAACGGGAGCCTGGCTACGCTGATGGGCGGGATGTAAATTGCCAACAGCCACTCTGGAGAAGTGTACGGTGTGTCCTGAAACCTCTAAAAAACTCAGCTTAGAGAGCATAGGGCACTTCCACTCATGGGCGTATAAATTGGGAAAACTAAAAATCAGCAAGACACAGGCACCCCAAAGTTTAGGGCTGCTCTGTTGACAAGAACCTCCACTTCGTTACACCTTAAATATCCCAGGAAAGAGAAAAATGGATAAAGACGTTGTGGTCCTTATGTACAATGGAATATCACTCAGCCATGAAACCAACGTCATAAGGCTAGTAGCAGCATGATGAGTGGATTTAGGTATGACGATTCTAAGTGAAATAAGTCATACAGAAAAAGACACTTATCATAGGATATCACTTATAGACGGAATGTAAAAACCGCTACCCTTGAACTGAATTACAAAACAGAACAGAGTCCCACGTTTAGAAAACACACTATGGCTGCTTCACGGGAAAGGTGAGGTGGGGTGATGCATAAAACAAGGGTTTCAAATTAGGTCAGATACCGTTCCATAAAGCCAATATGTAATAGACAAGACCTACTCCTTGATCAGTGAATTGGACTCAACACCCCCTATTCACCGCCCAAGAATATATCTGACTAGTAAGAATCTTAAAACCTATGTTTTGATATCTCTCTGTAAGTGACTCAAGTGGGTGTAAAGCGGCAGAAACACAGCAGAGGAAAGCAGCTATACCACATTATAAAAATCAATTACTTTTAAAAACCCGTGAAACAAAGACAGTGAAAGAGAGAGAAATTCTTACAAAATTCGTTCAGGGGCTGTGATGCCACCTGGATTGACCATATCTAGACCCACAGCTGATTGAGACATAAGGGTGGACACTCTTGGGGCTGAGAGGTTTGGTGAGGTTGGGTGAGGAAACACAGACCCTTTAAAGTAATACTGCATGGTACCCATCCCATGGGTCCCAAATCTCCAGGTTCAAGGGCATCTTCCTACATCAAAAACATGCATGAGAAACCCAGAAGATGGTACACCGTGTGATCGGGAAAGGTTTCCAAAACGCACCTCTTTTCTCATCTCCTTGTGCTCGGGTTCGCCATTCCAGCCGCTTTACTAGCAATCTCCCTCCTTGGAGAATCAGCACCTTTAACCTCCTGTTCCGTACAGGTTGCAATTTGTCCTGAGGATGAACGGGAAGAGGGGTAACCAATGAGAGACTAGCTCTAGGTATCGGGACAGGCACAGGTCACTCTATTTTCCCATCAGGAAGAAGAATTAACCACAGGCTCAGCCTGCCGCCCGGGACCAGAATAGGGCCTGAAGCAATCCTGCGCTTTTGCGGCCAGCTCCCAAGAAAGTGAGTTGAAAAATGGAGCTCAGGGGCACTGCAATTCACAAACCTGCAGACTTATAAATGATAACTCTCGTCCACAAATATATTGAGGGAAGGTAACGAAGAGGAATGGAAAGCAAGGCAGAATTGCAGGAAACAGATTTCAGGAGGGAGATTCGAATCGCCTTTAAAGCACAGGAAAAGCGGCAAAACCTCGACAATGAAGCCCTTGGCCAAAAAGGGCGTATGCGTTTTTTCCTGAATATATTCAGGAAAAAACGCATACGCCCTTTTTGGCCAACCAAGCAACCTGGAAAGGCAAATCAGCGCGACAAAGAAGTCTCGCTTCCCATCGGTCAAAAGGGCCATGCTGAATAAAGTGTCAAAACCAGAAATGCAGGACAGGCCATGGAGAAACGGGAGCCTGGCTACGCTGATGGGCGGGATGTAAATTGCCAACAGCCACTCTGGAGAAGTGTACGGTGTGTCCTGAAACCTCCAAAAAACTCAGCTTAGAGAGCATAGGGCACTTCCACTCATGGGCGTATAAATTGGGAAAACTAAAAATCAGCAAGACACAGGCACCCCAAAGTTTAGGGCTGCTCTGTTGACAAGAACCTCCACTTCGTTACACCTTAAATATCCCAGGAAAGAGAAAAATGGATAAAGACGTTGTGGTCCTTATGTACAATGGAATATCACTCAGCCATGAAACCAACGTCATAAGGCTAGTAGCAGCATGATGAGTGGATTTAGGTATGACGATTCTAAGTGAAATAAGTCATACAGAAAAAGACACTTATCATAAGATATCACTTATAGAGGGAATGTAAAAACCGCTACCCTTGAACTGAATTACAAAACAGAACAGAGTCCCACGTTTAGAAAACACACTATGGCTGCTTCACGGGAAAGGTGAGGTGGGGTGATGCATAAAACAAGGGTTTCAAATTAGGTCAGATACCGTTCCATAAAGCCAATATGTAATAGACAAGACCTACTCCTTGCTCAGTGAATTGGACTCAACACCCCCTATTCACCGCCCAAGAATATATCTGACTAGTAAGAATCTTAAAACCTATGTTTTGATATCTCTCTGTAAGTGAGTCAAGTGGGTGTAAAGCGGCAGAGACACAGCAGAAGAAAGCAGCTATACCACATTATAAAAATCAATTACTTTTAAAAACCCGTGAAACAAAGACAGTGAAAGAGAGAGAAATTCTTACAAAATTCGTTCAGGGGCTGTGATGCCACCTGGATTGACCATATCTAGACCCACAGCTGATTGAGACATAAGGGTGGACACTCTTGGGGCTGAGAGGTTTGGTGAGGTTGGGTGAGGAAACACAGACCCTTTAAAGTAATACTGCATGGTACCCATCCCATGGGTCCCAAATCTCCAGGTTCAAGGGCATCTTCCTACATCAAAAACATGCATGAGAAACCCAGAAGATGGTACACCGTGTGATCGGGAAAGGTTTCCAAAACGCACCTCTTTTCTCATCTCCTTGTGCTCGGGTTCGCCATTCCAGCCGCTTTACTAGCAATCTCCCTCCTTGGAGAATCAGCACCTTTAACCTCCTGTTCCGTACAGGTTGCAATTTGTCCTGAGGATGAACGGGAAGAGGGGTAACCAATGAGAGACTAGCTCTAGGTATCGGGACAGGCACAGGTCACTCTATTTTCCCATCAGGAAGAAGAATTAACCACAGGCTCAGCCTGCCGCCCGGGACCAGAATAGGGCCTGAAGCAATCCTGCGCTTTTGCGGCCAGCTCCCAAGAAAGCGAGTTGAAAAATGGAGCTCAGGGGCACTGCAATTCACAAACCTGCAGACTTATAAATGATAACTCTCGTCCACAAATATATTGAGGGAAGGTAACGAAGAGGAATGGAAAGCAAGGCAGAATTGCAGGAAACAGATTTCAGGAGGGAGATTCGAATCGGCTTTAAAGCACAGGAAAAGCGGCAAAACCTCGACAATGAAGCCCTTGGCCAAAAAGGGCGTATGCGTTTTTTCCTGAATATATTCAGGAAAAAACGCATACGCCCTTTTTGGCCAACCAAGCAACCTGGAAAGGCAAATCAGCGCTACAAAGAAGTCTCGCTTCCCATCGGTCAAAAGGGCCATGCTGAATAAAGTGTCAAAACCAGAAATGCAGGACAGGCCATGGAGAAACGGGAGCCTGGCTACGCTGATGGGCGGGATGTAAATTGCCAACAGCCACTCTGGAGAAGTGTACGGTGTGTCCTGAAACCTCCAAAAAACTCAGCTTAGAGAGCATAGGGCACTTCCACTCATGGGCGTATAAATTGGGAAAACTAAAAATCAGCAAGACACAGGCACCCCAAAGTTTAGGGCTGCTCTGTTGACAAGAACCTCCACTTCGTTACACCTTAAATATCCCAGGAAAGAGAAAAATGGATAAAGACGTTGTGGTCCTTATGTACAATGGAATATCACTCAGCCATGAAACCAACGTCATAAGGCTAGTAGCAGCATGATGAGTGGATTTAGGTATGACGATTCTAAGTGAAATAAGTCATACAGAAAAAGACACTTATCATAGGATATCACTTATAGACGGAATGTAAAAACCGCTACCCTTGAACTGAATTACAAAACAGAACAGAGTCCCACGTTTAGAAAACACACTATGGCTGCTTCACGGGAAAGGTGAGGTGGGGTGATGCATAAAACAAGGGTTTCAAATTAGGTCAGATACCGTTCCATAAACCCAATATGTAATAGACAAGACCTACTCCTTGATCAGTGAATTGGACTCAACACCCCATATTCACCGCCCAAGAATATATCTGACTAGTAAGAATCTTAAAACCTATGTTTTGATATCTCTCTGTAAGTGATTCAAGTGGGTGTAAAGCGGTAGAAACACAGCAGAGGAAAGCAGCTATACCACATTATAAAAATCAATTACTTTTAAAAACCCGTGAAACAAAGACAGTGAAAGAGAGAGAAATTCTTACAAAATTCGTTCAGGGGCTGTGATGCCACCTGGATTGACCATATCTAGACCCACAGCTGATTGAGACATAAGGGTGGACACTCTTGGGGCTGAGAGGTTTGGTGAGGTTGGGTGAGGAAACACAGACCCTTTAAAGTAATACTGCATGGTACCCATCCCATGGGTCCCAAATCTCCAGGTTCAAGGGCATCTTCCTACATCAAAAACATGCATGAGAAACCCAGAAGATGGTACACCGTGTGATCGGGAAAGGTTTCCAAAACGCACCTCTTTTCTCATCTCCTTGTGCTCGGGTTCGCCATTCCAGCCGCTTTACTAGCAATCTCCCTCCTTGGAGAATCAGCACCTTTAACCTCCTGTTCCGTACAGGTTGCAATTTGTCCTGAGGATGAACGGGAAGAGGGGTAACCAATGAGAGACTAGCTCTAGGTATCGGGACAGGCACAGGTCACTCTATTTTCCCATCAGGAAGAAGAATTAACCACAGGCTCAGCCTGCCGCCCGGGACCAGAATAGGGCCTGAAGCAATCTTGCGCTTTTGCGGCCAGCTCCCAAGAAAGCGAGTTGAAAAATGGAGCTCAGGGGCACTGCAATTCACAAACCTGCAGACTTATAAATGATAACTCTCGTCCACAAATATATTGAGGGAAGGTAACGAAGAGGAATGGAAAGCAAGGCAGAATTGCAGGAAACAGATTTCAGGAGGGAGATTCGAATCGCCTTTAAAGCACAGGAAAAGCGGCAAAACCTCGACAATGAAGCCCTTGGCCAAAAAGGGCGTATGCGTTTTTTCCTGAATATATTCAGGAAAAAACGCATACGCCCTTTTTGGCCAACCAAGCAACCTGGAAAGGCAAATCAGCGCTACAAAGAAGTCTCGCTTCCCATCGGTCAAAAGGGCCATGCTGAATAAAGTGTCCAAACCAGAAATGCAGGACAGGCCATGGAGAAACGGGAGCCTGGCTACGCTGATGGGCGGGATGTAAATTGCCAACAGCCACTCTGGAGAAGTGTACGGTGTGTCCTGAAACCTCCAAAAAACTCAGCTTAGAGAGCATAGGGCACTTCCACTCATGGGCGTATAAATTGGGAAAACTATAAATCAGCAAGACACAGGCACCCCAAAGTTTAGGGCTGCTCTGTTGACAAGAACCTCCACTTCGTTACACCTTAAATATCCCAGGAAAGAGAAAAATGGATAAAGACGTTGTGGTCCTTATGTACAATGGAATATCACTCAGCCATGAAACCAACGTCATAAGGCTAGTAGCAGCATGATGAGTGGATTTAGGTATGACGATTCTAAGTGAAATAAGTCATACAGAAAAAGACACTTATCATAAGATATCACTTATAGAGGGAATGTAAAAACCGCTACCCTTGAACTGAATTACAAAACAGAACAGAGTCCCACGTTTAGAAAACACACTATGGCTGCTTCACGGGAAAGGTGAGGTGGGGTGATGCATAAAACACGGGTTTCAAATTAGCTCAGATACCGTTCCATAAAGCCAATATGTAATAGACAAGACCTACTCCTTGCTCAGTGAATTGGACTCAACACCCCCTATTCACCGCCCAAGAATATATCTGACTAGTAAGAATCTTAAAACCTATGTTTTGATATCTCTCTGTAAGTGAGTCAAGTGAGTGTAAAGCGGCAGAGACACAGCAGAGGAAAGCAGCTAAACTACATTATAAAAATCAATTACTTTTAAAAACCCGTGAAACAAAGACAGTGAAAGAGAGAGAAATTCTTACAAAATTCGTTCAGGGGCTGTGATGCCACCTGGATTGACCATATCTAGACCCACAGCTGATTGAGACATAAGGGTGGACACTCTTGGGGCTGAGAGGTTTGGTGAGGTTGGGTGAGGAAACACAGACCCTTTAAAGTAATACTGCATGGTACCCATCCCATGGGTCCCAAATCTCCAGGTTCAAGGGCATCTTCCTACATCGAAAACATGCATGAGAAACCCAGAAGATGGTAGACCGTGTGATCGGGAAAGGTTTTCAAAACGCACCTCTTTTCTCATCTCCTTGTGCTCGGGTTCGCCATTCCAGCCGCTTTACTAGCAATCTCCCTCCTTGGAGAATCAGCACCTTTAACCTCCTGTTCCGTACTGGTTGCAATTTGTCCTGAGGATGAACGGGAAGAGGGGTAACCAATGAGAGACTAGCTCTAGGTATCGGGACAGGCACAGGTCACTCTATTTTCCCATCAGGAAGAAGAATTAACCACAGGCTCAGCCTGCCGCCCGGGACCAGAATAGGGCCTGAAGCAATCTTGCGCTTTTGCGGCCAGCTCCCAAGAAAGTGAGTTGAAAAATGGAGCTCAGGGGCACTGCAATTCACAAACCTGCAGACTTATAAATGATAACTCTCGTCCACAAATATATTGAGGGAAGGTAACGAAGAGGAATGGAAAGCAAGGCAGAATTGCAGGAAACAGATTTCAGGAGGGAGATTCGAATCGGCTTTAAAGCACAGGAAAAGCGGCAAAACCTCGACAATGAAGCCCTTGGCCAAAAAGGGCGTATGCGTTTTTTCCTGAATATATTCAGGAAAAAACGCATACGCCCTTTTTGGCCAACCAAGCAACCTGGAAAGGCAAATCAGCGCTACAAAGAAGTCTCGCTTCCCATCGGTCAAAAGGGCCATGCTGAATAAAGTGTCAAAACCAGAAATGCAGGACAGGCCATGGAGAAACGGGAGCCTGGCTACGCTGATGGGCGGGATGTAAATTGCCAACAGCCACTCTGGAGAAGTGTACGGTGTGTCCTGAAACCTCCAAAAAACTCAGCTTAGAGAGCATAGGGCACTTCCACTCATGGGCGTATTAATTGGGAAAACTAAAAATCAGCAAGACACAGGCACCCCAAAGTTTAGGGCTGCTCTGTTGACAAGAACCTCCACTTCGTTACACCTTAAATATCCCAGGAAAGAGAAAAATGGATAAAGAAGTTGTGGTCCTTATGTACAATGGAATATCACTCAGCCATGAAACCAACGTCATAAGGCTAGTAGCAGCATGATGAGTGGATTTAGGTATGACGATTCTAAGTGAAATAAGTCATACAGAAAAAGACACTTATCATAAGATATCACTTATAGAGGGAATGTAAAAACCGCTACCCTTGAACTGAATTACAAAACAGAACAGAGTCCCACGTTTAGAAAACACACTATGGCTGCTTCACGGGAAAGGTGAGGTGGGGTGATGCATAAAACAAGGGTTTCAAATTAGCTCAGATACCGTTCCATACAGCCAATATGTAATAGACAAGACCTACTCCTTGCTCAGTGAATTGGACTCAACACCCCCTGTTCACCGCCCAAGAATATATCTGACTAGTAAGAATCTTAAAACCTATGTTTTGATATCTCTCTGTAAGTGAGTCAAGTGGGTGTAAAGCGGCAGAAACACAGCAGAGGAAAGCAGCTAAACCACATTATAAAAATCAATTACTTTTAAAAACCCGTGAAACAAAGACAGTGAAAGAGAGAGAAATTCTTACAAAATTCGTTCAGGGGCTGTGATGCCACCTGGATTGACCATATCTAGACCCACAGCTGATTGAGACATAAGGGTGGACACTCTTGGGGCTGAGAGGTTTGGTGAGGTTGGGTGAGGAAACACAGACCCTTTAAAGTAATACTGCATGGTACCCATCCCATGGGTCCCAAATCTCCAGGTTCAAGGGCATCTTCCTACATCGAAAACATGCATGAGAAACCCAGAAGATGGTACACCGTGTGATCGGGAAAGGTTTCCAAAACGCACCTCTTTTCTCATCTCCTTGTGCTCGGGTTCGCCATTCCAGCCGCTTTACTAGCAATCTCCCTCCTTGGAGAATCAGCACCTTTAACCTCCTGTTCCGTACAGGTTGCAATTTGTCCTGAGGATGAACGGGAAGAGGGGTAACCAATGAGAGACTAGCTCTAGGTATCGGGACAGGCACAGGTCACTCTATTTTCCCATCAGGAAGAAGAATTAACCACAGGCTCAGCCTGCCGCCCGGGACCAGAATAGGGCCTGAAGCAATCTTGCGCTTTTGCGGCCAGCTCCCAAGAAAGTGAGTTGAAAAATGGAGCTCAGGGGCACTGCAATTCACAAACCTGCAGACTTATAAATGATAACTCTCGTCCACAAATATATTGAGGGAAGGTAACGAAGAGGAATGGAAAGAAAGGCAGAATTGCAGGAAACAGATTTCAGGAGGGAGATTCAAATCGCCTTTAAAGCACAGGAAAAGCGGCAAAACCTCGACAATGAAGCCCTTGGCCAAAAAGGGCGTATGCGTTTTTTCCTGAATATATTCAGGAAAAAACGCATACGCCCTTTTTGGCCAACCAAGCAACCTGGAAAGGCAAATCAGCGCTACAAAGAAGTCTCGCTTCCCATCGGTCAAAAGGGCCATGCTGAATAAAGTGTCAAAACCAGAAATGCAGGACAGGCCATGGAGAAACGGGAGCCTGGCTACGCTGATGGGCGGGATGTAAATTGCCAACAGCCACTCTGGAGAAGTGTACGGTGTGTCCTGAAACCTCCAAAAAACTCAGCTTAGAGAGCATAGGGCACTTCCACTCATGGGCGTATAAATTGGGAAAACTAAAAATCAGCAAGACACAGGCACCCCAAAGTTTAGGGCTGCTCTGTTGACAAGAACCTCCACTTCGTTACACCTTAAATATCCCAGGAAAGAGAAAAATGGATAAAGACGTTGTGGTCCTTATGTACAATGGAATATCACTCAGCCATGAAACCAACGTCATAAGGCTAGTAGCAGCATGATGAGTGGATTTAGGTATGACGATTCTAAGTGAAATAAGTCATACAGAAAAAGACACTTATCATAGGATATCACTTATAGACGGAATGTAAAAACCGCTACCCTTGAACTGAATTACAAAACAGAACAGAGTCCCACGTTTAGAAAACACACTATGGCTGCTTCACGGGAAAGGTGAGGTGGGGTGATGCATAAAACAAGGGTTTCAAATTAGGTCAGATACCGTTCCATAAACCCAATATGTAATAGACAAGACCTACTCCTTGATCAGTGAATTGGACTCAACACCCCATATTCACCGCCCAAGAATATATCTGACTAGTAAGAATCTTAAAACCTATGTTTTGATATCTCTCTGTAAGTGATTCAAGTGGGTGTAAAGCGGCAGAAACACAGCAGAGGAAAGCAGCTATACCACATTATAAAAATCAATTACTTTTAAAAACCCGTGAAACAAAGACAGTGAAAGAGAGAGAAATTCTTACAAAATTCGTTCAGGGGCTGTGATGCCACCTGGATTGACCATATCTAGACCCACAGCTGATTGAGACATAAGGGTGGACACTCTTGGGGCTGAGAGGTTTGGTGAGGTTGGGTGAGGAAACACAGACCCTTTAAAGTAATACTGCATGGTACCCATCCCATGGGTCCCAAATCTCCAGGTTCAAGGGCATCTTCCTACATCAAAAACATGCATGAGAAACCCAGAAGATGGTACACCGTGTGATCGGGAAAGGTTTCCAAAACGCACCTCTTTTCTCATCTCCTTGTGCTCGGGTTCGCCATTCCAGCCGCTTTACTAGCAATCTCCCTCCTTGGAGAATCAGCACCTTTAACCTCCTGTTCCGTACAGGTTGCAATTTGTCCTGAGGATGAACGGGAAGAGGGGTAACCAATGAGAGACTAGCTCTAGGTATCGGGACAGGCACAGGTCACTCTATTTTCCCATCAGGAAGAAGAATTAACCACAGGCTCAGCCTGCCGCCCGGGACCAGAATAGGGCCTGAAGCAATCTTGCGCTTTTGCGGCCAGCTCCCAAGAAAGCGAGTTGAAAAATGGAGCTCAGGGGCACTGCAATTCACAAACCTGCAGACTTATAAATGATAACTCTCGTCCACAAATATATTGAGGGAAGGTAACGAAGAGGAATGGAAAGCAAGGCAGAATTGCAGGAAACAGATTTCAGGAGGGAGATTCGAATCGCCTTTAAAGCACAGGAAAAGCGGCAAAACCTCGACAATGAAGCCCTTGGCCAAAAAGGGCGTATGCGTTTTTTCCTGAATATATTCAGGAAAAAACGCATACGCCCTTTTTGGCCAACCAAGCAACCTGGAAAGGCAAATCAGCGCTACAAAGAAGTCTCGCTTCCCATCGGTCAAAAGGGCCATGCTGAATAAAGTGTCCAAACCAGAAATGCAGGACAGGCCATGGAGAAACGGGAGCCTGGCTACGCTGATGGGCGGGATGTAAATTGCCAACAGCCACTCTGGAGAAGTGTACGGTGTGTCCTGAAACCTCCAAAAAACTCAGCTTAGAGAGCATAGGGCACTTCCACTCATGGGCGTATAAATTGGGAAAACTATAAATCAGCAAGACACAGGCACCCCAAAGTTTAGGGCTGCTCTGTTGACAAGAACCTCCACTTCGTTACACCTTAAATATCCCAGGAAAGAGAAAAATGGATAAAGACGTTGTGGTCCTTATGTACAATGGAATATCACTCAGCCATGAAACCAACGTCATAAGGCTAGTAGCAGCATGATGAGTGGATTTAGGTATGACGATTCTAAGTGAAATAAGTCATACAGAAAAAGACACTTATCATAAGATATCACTTATAGAGGGAATGTAAAAACCGCTACCCTTGAACTGAATTACAAAACAGAACAGAGTCCCACGTTTAGAAAACACACTATGGCTGCTTCACGGGAAAGGTGAGGTGGGGTGATGCATAAAACACGGGTTTCAAATTAGCTCAGATACCGTTCCATAAAGCCAATATGTAATAGACAAGACCTACTCCTTGCTCAGTGAATTGGACTCAACACCCCCTATTCACCGCCCAAGAATATATCTGACTAGTAAGAATCTTAAAACCTATGTTTTGATATCTCTCTGTAAGTGAGTCAAGTGAGTGTAAAGCGGCAGAGACACAGCAGAGGAAAGCAGCTAAACTACATTATAAAAATCAATTACTTTTAAAAACCCGTGAAACAAAGACAGTGAAAGAGAGAGAAATTCTTACAAAATTCGTTCAGGGGCTGTGATGCCACCTGGATTGACCATATCTAGACCCACAGCTGATTGAGACATAAGGGTGGACACTCTTGGGGCTGAGAGGTTTGGTGAGGTTGGGTGAGGAAACACAGACCCTTTAAAGTAATACTGCATGGTACCCATCCCATGGGTCCCAAATCTCCAGGTTCAAGGGCATCTTCCTACATCGAAAACATGCATGAGAAACCCAGAAGATGGTACACCGTGTGATCGGGAAAGTTTTCCAAAACGCACCTCTTTTCTCATCTCCTTGTGCTCGGGTTCGCCATTCCAGCCGCTTTACTAGCAATCTCCCTCCTTGGAGAATCAGCACCTTTAACCTCCTGTTCCGTACTGGTTGCAATTTGTCCTGAGGATGAACGGGAAGAGGGGTAACCAATGAGAGACTAGCTCTAGGTATCGGGACAGGCACAGGTCACTCTATTTTCCCATCAGGAAGAAGAATTAACCACAGGCTCAGCCTGCCGCCCGGGACCAGAATAGGGCCTGAAGCAATCTTGCGCTTTTGCGGCCAGCTCCCAAGAAAGTGAGTTGAAAAATGGAGCTCAGGGGCACTGCAATTCACAAACCTGCAGACTTATAAATGATAACTCTCGTCCACAAATATATTGAGGGAAGGTAACGAAGAGGAATGGAAAGCAAGGCAGAATTGCAGGAAACAGATTTCAGGAGGGAGATTCGAATCGGCTTTAAAGCACAGGAAAAGCGGCAAAACCTCGACAATGAAGCCCTTGGCCAAAAAGGGCGTATGCGTTTTTTCCTGAATATATTCAGGAAAAAACGCATACGCCCTTTTTGGCCAACCAAGCAACCTGGAAAGGCAAATCAGCGCTACAAAGAAGTCTCGCTTCCCATCGGTCAAAAGGGCCATGCTGAATAAAGTGTCAAAACCAGAAATGCAGGACAGGCCATGGAGAAACGGGAGCCTGGCTACGCTGATGGGCGGGATGTAAATTGCCAACAGCCACTCTGGAGAAGTGTACGGTGTGTCCTGAAACCTCCAAAAAACTCAGCTTAGAGAGCATAGGGCACTTCCACTCATGGGCGTATTAATTGGGAAAACTAAAAATCAGCAAGACACAGGCACCCCAAAGTTTAGGGCTGCTCTGTTGACAAGAACCTCCACTTCGTTACACCTTAAATATCCCAGGAAAGAGAAAAATGGATAAAGAAGTTGTGGTCCTTATGTACAATGGAATATCACTCAGCCATGAAACCAACGTCATAAGGCTAGTAGCAGCATGATGAGTGGATTTAGGTATGACGATTCTAAGTGAAATAAGTCATACAGAAAAAGACACTTATCATAAGATATCACTTATAGAGGGAATGTAAAAACCGCTACCCTTGAACTGAATTACAAAACAGAACAGAGTCCCACGTTTAGAAAACACACTATGGCTGCTTCACGGGAAAGGTGAGGTGGGGTGATGCATAAAACAAGGGTTTCAAATTAGCTCAGATACCGTTCCATACAGCCAATATGTAATAGACAAGACCTACTCCTTGCTCAGTGAATTGGACTCAACACCCCCTGTTCACCGCCCAAGAATATATCTGACTAGTAAGAATCTTAAAACCTATGTTTTGATATCTCTCTGTAAGTGAGTCAAGTGGGTGTAAAGCGGCAGAAACACAGCAGAGGAAAGCAGCTAAACCACATTATAAAAATCAATTACTTTTAAAAACCCGTGAAACAAAGACAGTGAAAGAGAGAGAAATTCTTACAAAATTCGTTCAGGGGCTGTGATGCCACCTGGATTGACCATATCTAGACCCACAGCTGATTGAGACATAAGGGTGGACACTCTTGGGGCTGAGAGGTTTGGTGAGGTTGGGTGAGGAAACACAGACCCTTTAAAGTAATACTGCATGGTACCCATCCCATGGGTCCCAAATCTCCAGGTTCAAGGGCATCTTCCTACATCGAAAACATGCATGAGAAACCCAGAAGATGGTACACCGTGTGATCGGGAAAGGTTTCCAAAACGCACCTCTTTTCTCATCTCCTTGTGCTCGGGTTCGCCATTCCAGCCGCTTTACTAGCAATCTCCCTCCTTGGAGAATCAGCACCTTTAACCTCCTGTTCCGTACAGGTTGCAATTTGTCCTGAGGATGAACGGGAAGAGGGGTAACCAATGAGAGACTAGCTCTAGGTATCGGGACAGGCACAGGTCACTCTATTTTCCCATCAGGAAGAAGAATTAACCACAGGCTCAGCCTGCCGCCCGGGACCAGAATAGGGCCTGAAGCAATCTTGCGCTTTTGCGGCCAGCTCCCAAGAAAGTGAGTTGAAAAATGGAGCTCAGGGGCACTGCAATTCACAAACCTGCAGACTTATAAATGATAACTCTCGTCCACAAATATATTGAGGGAAGGTAACGAAGAGGAATGGAAAGAAAGGCAGAATTGCAGGAAACAGATTTCAGGAGGGAGATTCGAATCGCCTTTAAAGCACAGGAAAAGCGGCAAAACCTCGACAATGAAGCCCTTGGCCAAAAAGGGCGTATGCGTTTTTTCCTGAATATATTCAGGAAAAAACGCATACGCCCTTTTTGGCCAACCAAGCAACCTGGAAAGGCAAATCAGCGCTACAAAGAAGTCTCGCTTCCCATCGGTCAAAAGGGCCATGCTGAATAAAGTGTCAAAACCAGAAATGCAGGACAGGCCATGGAGAAACGGGAGCCTGGCTACGCTGATGGGCGGGATGTAAATTGCCAACAGCCACTCTGGAGAAGTGTACGGTGTGTCCTGAAACCTCCAAAAAACTCAGCTTAGAGAGCATAGGGCACTTCCACTCATGGGCGTATAAATTGGGAAAACTAAAAATCAGCAAGACACAGGCACCCCAAAGTTTAGGGCTGCTCTGTTGACAAGAACCTCCACTTCGTTACACCTTAAATATCCCAGGAAAGAGAAAAATGGATAAAGAAGTTGTGGTCCTTATGTACAATGGAATATCACTCAGCCATGAAACCAACGTCATAAGGCTAGTAGCAGCATGATGAGTGGATTTAGGTATGACGATTCTAAGTGAAATAAGTCATACAGAAAAAGACACTTATCATAAGATATCACTTATAGAGGGAATGTAAAAACCGCTACCCTTGAACTGAATTACAAAACAGAACAGAGTCCCACGTTTAGAAAACACACTATGGCTGCTTCACGGGAAAGGTGAGGTGGGGTGATGCATAAAACACGGGTTTCAAATTAGCTCAGATACCGTTCCATACAGCCAATATGTAATAGACAAGACCTACTCCTTGCTCAGTGAATTGGACTCAACACCCCCTATTCACCGCCCAAGAATATATCTGACTAGTAAGAATCTTAAAACCTATGTTTTGATATCTCTCTGTAAGTGAGTCAAGTGGGTGTAAAGCGGCAGAAACACAGCAGAGGAAAGCAGCTAAACCACATTATAAAAATCAATTACTTTTAAAAACCCGTGAAACAAAGACAGTGAAAGAGAGAGAAATTCTTACAAAATTCGTTCAGGGGCTGTGATGCCACCTGGATTGACCATATCTAGACCCACAGCTGATTGAGACATAAGGGTGGACACTCTTGGGGCTGAGAGGTTTGGTGAGGTTGGGTGAGGAAACACAGACCCTTTAAAGTAATACTGCATGGTACCCATCCCATGGGTCCCAAATCTCCAGGTTCAAGGGCATCTTCCTACATCGAAAACATGCATGAGAAACCCAGAAGATGGTACACCGTGTGATCGGGAAAGGTTTCCAAAACGCACCTCTTTTCTCATCTCCTTGTGCTCGGGTTCGCCATTCCAGCCGCTTTACTAGCAATCTCCCTCCTTGGAGAATCAGCACCTTTAACCTCCTGTTCCGTACAGGTTGCAATTTGTCCTGAGGATGAACGGGAAGAGGGGTAACCAATGAGAGACTAGCTCTAGGTATCGGGACAGGCACAGGTCACTCTATTTTCCCATCAGGAAGAAGAATTAACCACAGGCTCAGCCTGCCGCCCGGGACCAGAATAGGGCCTGAAGCAATCTTGCGCTTTTGCGGCCAGCTCCCAAGAAAGTGAGTTGAAAAATGGAGCTCAGGGGCACTGCAATTCACAAACCTGCAGACTTATAAATGATAACTCTCGTCCACAAATATATTGAGGGAAGGTAACGAAGAGGAATGGAAAGAAAGGCAGAATTGCAGGAAACAGATTTCAGGAGGGAGATTCGAATCGCCTTTAAAGCACAGGAAAAGCGGCAAAACCTCGACAATGAAGCCCTTGGCCAAAAAGGGCGTATGCGTTTTTTCCTGAATATATTCAGGAAAAAACGCATACGCCCTTTTTGGCCAACCAAGCAACCTGGAAAGGCAAATCAGCGCTACAAAGAAGTCTCGCTTCCCATCGGTCAAAAGGGCCATGCTGAATAAAGTGTCAAAACCAGAAATGCAGGACAGGCCATGGAGAAACGGGAGCCTGGCTACGCTGATGGGCGGGATGTAAATTGCCAACAGCCACTCTGGAGAAGTGTACGGTGTGTCCTGAAACCTCCAAAAAACTCAGCTTAGAGAGCATAGGGCACTTCCACTCATGGGCGTATAAATTGGGAAAACTAAAAATCAGCAAGACACAGGCACCCCAAAGTTTAGGGCTGCTCTGTTGACAAGAACCTCCACTTCGTTACACCTTAAATATCCCAGGAAAGAGAAAAATGGATAAAGAAGTTGTGGTCCTTATGTACAATGGAATATCACTCAGCCATGAAACCAACGTCATAAGGCTAGTAGCAGCATGATGAGTGGATTTAGGTATGACGATTCTAAGTGAAATAAGTCATACAGAAAAAGACACTTATCATAAGATATCACTTATAGAGGGAATGTAAAAACCGCTACCCTTGAACTGAATTACAAAACAGAACAGAGTCCCACGTTTAGAAAACACACTATGGCTGCTTCACGGGAAAGGTGAGGTGGGGTGATGCATAAAACACGGGTTTCAAATTAGCTCAGATACCGTTCCATACAGCCAATATGTAATAGACAAGACCTACTCCTTGCTCAGTGAATTGGACTCAACACCCCCTATTCACCGCCCAAGAATATATCTGACTAGTAAGAATCTTAAAACCTATGTTTTGATATCTCTCTGTAAGTGAGTCAAGTGGGTGTAAAGCGGCAGAAACACAGCAGAGGAAAGCAGCTAAACCACATTATAAAAATCAATTACTTTTAAAAACCCGTGAAACAAAGACAGTGAAAGAGAGAGAAATTCTTACAAAATTCGTTCAGGGGCTGTGATGCCACCTGGATTGACCATATCTAGACCCACAGCTGATTGAGACATAAGGGTGGACACTCTTGGGGCTGAGAGGTTTGGTGAGGTTGGGTGAGGAAACACAGACCCTTTAAAGTAATACTGCATGGTACCCATCCCATGGGTCCCAAATCTCCAGGTTCAAGGGCATCTTCCTACATCGAAAACATGCATGAGAAACCCAGAAGATGGTACACCGTGTGATCGGGAAAGGTTTCCAAAACGCACCTCTTTTCTCATCTCCTTGTGCTCGGGTTCGCCATTCCAGCCGCTTTACTAGCAATCTCCCTCCTTGGAGAATCAGCACCTTTAACCTCCTGTTCCGTACAGGTTGCAATTTGTCCTGAGGATGAACGGGAAGAGGGGTAACCAATGAGAGACTAGCTCTAGGTATCGGGACAGGCACAGGTCACTCTATTTTCCCATCAGGAAGAAGAATTAACCACAGGCTCAGCCTGCCGCCCGGGACCAGAATAGGGCCTGAAGCAATCTTGCGCTTTTGCGGCCAGCTCCCAAGAAAGTGAGTTGAAAAATGGAGCTCAGGGGCACTGCAATTCACAAACCTGCAGACTTATAAATGATAACTCTCGTCCACAAATATATTGAGGGAAGGTAACGAAGAGGAATGGAAAGAAAGGCAGAATTGCAGGAAACAGATTTCAGGAGGGAGATTCGAATCGCCTTTAAAGCACAGGAAAAGCGGCAAAACCTCGACAATGAAGCCCTTGGCCAAAAAGGGCGTATGCGTTTTTTCCTGAATATATTCAGGAAAAAACGCATACGCCCTTTTTGGCCAACCAAGCAACCTGGAAAGGCAAATCAGCGCTACAAAGAAGTCTCGCTTCCCATCGGTCAAAAGGGCCATGCTGAATAAAGTGTCAAAACCAGAAATGCAGGACAGGCCATGGAGAAACGGGAGCCTGGCTACGCTGATGGGCGGGATGTAAATTGCCAACAGCCACTCTGGAGAAGTGTACGGTGTGTCCTGAAACCTCCAAAAAACTCAGCTTAGAGAGCATAGGGCACTTCCACTCATGGGCGTATAAATTGGGAAAACTAAAAATCAGCAAGACACAGGCACCCCAAAGTTTAGGGCTGCTCTGTTGACAAGAACCTCCACTTCGTTACACCTTAAATATCCCAGGAAAGAGAAAAATGGATAAAGAAGTTGTGGTCCTTATGTACAATGGAATATCACTCAGCCATGAAACCAACGTCATAAGGCTAGTAGCAGCATGATGAGTGGATTTAGGTATGACGATTCTAAGTGAAATAAGTCATACAGAAAAAGACACTTATCATAAGATATCACTTATAGAGGGAATGTAAAAACCGCTACCCTTGAACTGAATTACAAAACAGAACAGAGTCCCACGTTTAGAAAACACACTATGGCTGCTTAACGGGAAAGGTGAGGTGGGGTGATGCATAAAACAAGGGTTTCAAATTAGGTCAGATACCGTTCCATAAAGCCAATATGTAATAGACAAGACCTACTCCTTGCTCAGTGAATTGGACTCAACACCCCCTATTCACCGCCCAAGAATATATCTGACTAGTAAGAATCTTAAAAACTATGTTTTGATATCTCTCTGTAAGTGAGACAAGTGGGTGTAAAGCGGCAGAAACACAGCAGAGGAAAGCAGCTAAACCACATTATAAAAATCAATTACTCTTAAAAACCCGTGAAACAAAGACAGTGAAAGAGAGAGAAATTCTTACAAAATTCGTTCAGGGGCTGTGATGCCACCTGGATTGACCATATCTAGACCCACATCTGATTGAGACATAAGGGTGGACACTCTTGGGGCTGAGAGGTTTCGTGAGGTTGGGTGAGGAAACACAGACCCTTTAAAGTAATACTGCATGGTAACCATCCCATGGGTCCCAAATCTCCAGGTTCAAGGGCATCTTCCTATATCGAAAACATGCATGAGAAACCCAGAAGATGGTACACCGTGTGATCGGGAAAGGTTTCCAAAACGCACCTCTTTTCTCATCTCCTTGTGCTCGGGTTCGCCATTCCAGCCGCTTTACTTGCAATCTCCCTCCTTGGAGAATCAGCACCTTTAACCTCCTGTTCCGTACAGGTTGCAATTTGTCCTGAGGATGAACGGGAAGAGGGGGAACCAATGAGAGACTAGCTCTAGGTATCGGGACAGGCACAGGTCACTCTATTTTCCCATCAGGAAGAAGAATTAACCACAGGCTCAGCCTGCCGCCCGGGACCAGAATAGGGCCTGAAGCAATCCTGCGCTTTTGCGGCCAGCTCCCAAGAAAGCGAGTTGAAAAATGGAGCTCAGGGGCACTGCAATTCACAGACCTGCAGACTTATAAATGATAACTCTGGTCCACAAATATATTGAGGGAAGGCAACGAAGAGGAATGGAAAGCAAGGCAGAATTGCAGGAAACAGATTTCAGGAGGGAGATTCGAATCGGCTTTAAAGCACAGGAAAAGCGGCAAAACCTCGACAATGAAGCCCTTGGCCAAAAAGGGCGTATGCGTTTTTTCCTGAATATATTCAGGAAAAAACGCATACGCCCTTTTTGGCCAACCAAGCAACCTGGAAAGGCAAATCAGCGCTACAAAGAAGTCTCGCTTCCCATCGGTCAAAAGGGCCATGCTGAATAAAGTGTCAAAACCAGAAATGCAGGACAGGCCATGGAGAAACGGGAGCCTGGCTACGCTGATGGGCGGGATGTAAATTGCCAACAGCCACTCTGGAGAAGTGTACGGTGTGTCCTGAAACCTCCAAAAAACTCAGCTTAGAGAGCATAGGGCACTTCCACTCATGGGCGTATAAATTGGGAAAACTAAAAATCAGCAAGACACAGGCACCCCAAAGTTTAGGGCTGCTCTGTTGACAAGAACCTCCACTTCGTTACACCTTAAATATCCCAGGAAAGAGAAAAATGGATAAAGAAGTTGTGGTCCTTATGTACAATGGAATATCACTCAGCCATGAAACCAACATCATAAGGCTAGTAGCAGCATGATGAGTGGATTTAGGTATGACGATTCTCAGTGAAATAAGTCATACAGAAAAAGACACTTATCATAAGATATCACTTATAGAGGGAATGTAAAAACCGCTACCCTTGAACTGAATTACAAAACAGAACAGAGTCCCACGTTTAGAAAACACACTATGGCTGCTTAACGGGAAAGGTGAGGTGGGGTGATGCATAAAACAAGGGTTTCAAATTAGCTCAGATACCGTTCCATAAAGCCAATATGTAATAGACAAGACCTACTCCTTGCTCAGTGAATTGGACTCAACACCCCCTATTCACCGCCCAAGAATATATCTGACTAGTAAGAATCTTAAAACCTATGTTTTGATATCTCTCTGTAAGTGAGTCAAGGGGGTGTAAAGCGGCAGAAACACAGCAGAGGAAAGCAGCTAAACCACATTATAAAAATCAATTACTTTTAAAAACCCGTGAAACAAAGACAGTGAAAGAGAGAGAAATTCTTACAAAATTCGTTCAGTGGCTGTGATGCCACCTGGATTGACCATATCTAGACCCACATCTGATTGAGACATAAGGGTGGACACTCTTGGGGCTGAGAGGTTTGGTGAGGTTGGGTGAGGAAACACAGACCCTTTAAAGTAATACTGCATGGTAACCATCCCATGGGTCCCAAATCTCCAGGTTCAAGGGCATCTTCCTATATCGAAAACATGCATGAGAAACCCAGAAGATGGTACACCGTGTGATCGGGAAAGGTTTCCAAAACGCACCTCTTTTCTCATCTCCTTATGCTCGGGTTCGCCATTCCAGCCGCTTTACTTGCAATCTCCCTCCTTGGAGAATCAGCACCTTTAACCTCCTGTTCCGTACAGGTTGCAATTTGTCCTGAGGATGAACGGGAAGAGGGGGAACCAATGAGAGACTAGCTCTAGGTATCGGGACAGGCACAGGTCACTCTATTTTCCCATCAGGAAGAAGAATTAACCACAGGCTCAGCCTGCCGCCCGGGACCAGAATAGGGCCTGAAGCAATCCTGCGCTTTTGCGGCCAGCTCCCAAGAAAGCGAGTTGAAAAATGGAGCTCAGGGGCACTGCAATTCACAAACCTGCAGACTTATAAATGATAACTCTGGTCCACAAATATATTGAGGGAAGGCAACGAAGAGGAATGGAAAGCAAGGCAGAATTGCAGGAAACAGATTTCAGGAGGGAGATTCGAATCGCCTTTAAAGCACAGGAAAAGCGGCAAAACCTCGACAATGAAGCCCTTGGCCAAAAAGGGCGTATGCGTTTTTTCCTGAATATATTCAGGAAAAAACGCATACGCCCTTTTTGGCCAACCAAGCAACCTGGAAAGGCAAATCAGCGCTACAAAGAAGTCTCGCTTCCCATCGGTCAAAAGGGCCATGCTGAATAAAGTGTCAAAACCAGAAATGCAGGACAGGCCATGGAGAAACGGGAGCCTGGCTACGCTGATGGGCGGGATGTAAATTGCCAACAGCCACTCTGGAGAAGTGTACGGTGTGTCCTGAAACCTCCAAAAAACTCAGCTTAGAGAGCATAGGGCACTTCCACTCATGGGCGTATAAATTGGGAAAACTAAAAATCAGCAAGACACAGGCACCCCAAAGTTTAGGGCTGCTCTGTTGACAAGAACCTCCACTTCGTTACACCTTAAATATCCCAGGAAAGAGAAAAATGGATAAAGAAGTTGTGGTCCTTATGTACAATGGAATATCACTCAGCCATGAAACCAACGTCATAAGGCTAGTAGCAGCATGATGAGTGGATTTAGGTATGACGATTCTAAGTGAAATAAGTCATACAGAAAAAGACACTTATCATAAGATATCACTTATAGAGGGAATGTAAAAACCGCTACCCTTGAACTGAATTACAAAACAGAACAGAGTCCCACGTTTAGAAAACACACTATGGCTGCTTAACGGGAAAGGTGAGGTGGGGTGATGCATAAAACAAGGGTTTCAAATTAGGTCAGATACCGTTCCATAAAGCCAATATGTAATAGACAAGACCTACTCCTTGCTCAGTGAATTGGACTCAACACCCCCTATTCACCGCCCAAGAATATATCTGACTAGTAAGAATCTTAAAACCTATGTTTTGATATCTCTCTGTAAGTGAGTCAAGTGGGTGTAAAGCGGCAGAAACACAGCAGAGGAAAGCAGCTAAACCACATTATAAAAATCAATTACTTTTAAAAACCCGTGAAACAAAGACAGTGAAAGAGAGAGAAATTCTTACAAAATTCGTTCAGGGGCTGTGATGCCACCTGGATTGACCATATCTAGACCCACATCTGATTGAGACATAAGGGTGGACACTCTTGGGGCTGAGAGGTTTGGTGAGGTTGGGTGAGGAAACACAGACCCTTTAAAGTAATACTGCATGGTAACCATCCCATGGGTCCCAAATCTCCAGGTTCAAGGGCATCTTCCTATATCGAAAACATGCATGAGAAACCCAGAAGATGGTACACCGTGTGATCGGGAAAGGTTTCCAAAACGCACCTCTTTTCTCATCTCCTTGTGCTCGGGTTCGCCATTCCAGCCGCTTTACTTGCAATCTCCCTCCTTGGAGAATCAGCACCTTTAACCTCCTGTTCCGTACAGGTTGCAATTTGTCCTGAGGATGAACGGGAAGAGGGGGAACCAATGAGAGACTAGCTCTAGGTATCGGGACAGGCACAGGTCACTCTATTTTCCCATCAGGAAGAAGAATTAACCACAGGCTCAGCCTGCCCCCCGGGACCAGAATAGGGCCTGAAGCAATCCTGCGCTTTTGCGGCCAGCTCCCAAGAAAGCGAGTTGAAAAATGGAGCTCAGGGGCACTGCAATTCACAAACCTGCAGACTTATAAATGATAACTCTGGTCCACAAATATATTGAGGGAAGGCAACGAAGAGGAATGGAAAGCAAGGCAGAATTGCAGGAAACAGATTTCAGGAGGGAGATTCGAATCGCCTTTAAAGCACAGGAAAAGCGGCAAAACCTCGACAATGAAGCCCTTGGCCAAAAAGGGCGTATGCGTTTTTTCCTGAATATATTCAGGAAAAAACGCATACGCCCTTTTTGGCCAACCAAGCAACCTGGAAAGGCAAATCAGCGCTACAAAGAAGTCTCGCTTCCCATCGGTCAAAAGGGCCATGCTGAATAAAGTGTCAAAACCAGAAATGCAGGACAGGCCATGGAGAAACGGGAGCCTGGCTACGCTGATGGGCGGGATGTAAATTGCCAACAGCCACTCTGGAGAAGTGTACGGTGTGTCCTGAAACCTCCAAAAAACTCAGCTTAGAGAGCATAGGGCACTTCCACTCATGGGCGTATAAATTGGGAAAACTAAAAATCAGCAAGACACAGGCACCCCAAAGTTTAGGGCTGCTCTGTTGACAAGAACCTCCACTTCGTTACACCTTAAATATCCCAGGAAAGAGAAAAATGGATAAAGAAGTTGTGGTCCTTATGTACAATGGAATATCACTCAGCCATGAAACCAACGTCATAAGGCTAGTAGCAGCATGATGAGTGGATTTAGGTATGACGATTCTCAGTGAAATAAGTCATACAGAAAAAGACACTTATCATAAGATATCACTTATAGAGGGAATGTAAAAACCGCTACCCTTGAACTGAATTACAAAACAGAACAGAGTCCCACGTTTAGAAAACACACTATGGCTGCTTCACGGGAAAGGTGAGGTGGGGTGATGCATAAAACACGGGTTTCAAATTAGCTCAGATACCGTTCCATACAGCCAATATGTAATAGACAAGACCTACTCCTTGATCAGTGAATTGGACTCAACACCCCCTATTCACCGCCCAAGAATATATCTGACTAGTAAGAATCTTAAAACCTATGTTTTGATATCTCTCTGTAAGTGAGTCAAGTGGGTGTAAGGCGGCAGAAACACAGCAGAGGAAAGCAGCTAAACCACATTATAAAAATCAATTACTTTTAAAAACCCGTGAAACAAAGACAGTGAAAGAGAGAGAAATTCTTACAAAATTCGTTCAGGGGCTGTGATGCCACCTGGATTGACCATATCTAGACCCACAGCTGATTGAGACATAAGGGTGGACACTCTTGGGGCTGAGAGGTTTGGTGAGGTTGGGTGAGGAAACACAGACCCTTTAAAGTAATACTGCATGGTACCCATCCCATGGGTCCCAAATCTCCAGGTTCAAGGGCATCTTCCTACATCGAAAACATGCATGAGAAACCCAGAAGATGGTACACCGTGTGATCGGGAAAGGTTTCCAAAACGCACCTCATTTCTCATCTCCTTGTGCTCGGGTTCGCCATTCCAGCCGCTTTACTAGCAATCTCCCTCCTTGGAGAATCAGCACCTTTAACCTCCTGTTCCGTACAGGTTGCAATTTGTCCTGAGGATGAACGGGAAGAGGGGTAACCAATGAGAGACTAGCTCTAGGTATCGGGACAGGCACAGGTCACTCTATTTTCCCATCAGGAAGAAGAATTAACCACAGGCTCAGCCTGCCGCCCGGGACCAGAATAGGGCCTGAAGCAATCTTGCGCTTTTGCGGCCAGCTCCCAAGAAAGTGAGTTGAAAAATGGAGCTCAGGGGCACTGCAATTCACAAACCTGCAGACTTATAAATGATAACTCTCGTCCACAAATATATTGAGGGAAGGTAACGAAGAGGAATGGAAAGCAAGGCAGAATTGCAGGAAACAGATTTCAGGAGGGAGATTCGAATCGCCTTTAAAGCACAGGAAAAGCGGCAAAACCTCGACAATGAAGCCTTTGGCCAAAAAGGGCGTATGCGTTTTTTCCTGAATATATTCAGGAAAAAACGCATACGCCCTTTTTGGCCAACCAAGCAACCTGGAAAGGCAAATCAGCGCTACAAAGAAGTCTCGCTTCCCATCGGTCAAAAGGGCCATGCTGAATAAAGTGTCAAAACCAGAAATGCAGGACAGGCCATGGAGAAACGGGAGCCTGGCTACGCTGATGGGCGGGATGTAAATTGCCAACAGCCACTCTGGAGAAGTGTACGGTGTGTCCTGAAACCTCCAAAAAACTCAGCTTAGAGAGCATAGGGCACTTCCACTCATGGGCGTATAAATTGGGAAAACTAAAAATCAGCAAGACACAGGCACCCCAAAGTTTAGGGCTGCTCTGTTGACAAGAACCTCCACTTCGTTACACCTTAAATATCCCAGGAAAGAGAAAAATGGATAAAGAAGTTGTGGTCCTTATGTACAATGGAATATCACTCAGCCATGAAACCAACGTCATAAGGCTAGTAGCAGCATGATGAGTGGATTTAGGTATGACGATTCTCAGTGAAATAAGTCATACAGAAAAAGACACTTATCATAAGATATCACTTATAGAGGGAATGTAAAAACCGCTACCCTTGAACTGAATTACAAAACAGAACAGAGTCCCACGTTTAGAAAACACACTATGGCTGCTTCACGGGAAAGGTGAGGTGGGGTGATGCATAAAACACGGGTTTCAAATTAGCTCAGATACCGTTCCATAAAGCCAATATGTAATAGACAAGACCTACTCCTTGCTCAGTGAATTGGACTCAACACCCCCTATTCACCGCCCAAGAATATATCTGACTAGTAAGAATCTTAAAACCTATGTTTTGATATCTCTCTGTAAGTGAGTCAAGTGAGTGTAAAGCGGCAGAAACACAGCAGAGGAAAGCAGCTAAACTACATTATAAAAATCAATTACTTTTAAAAACCCGTGAAACAAAGACAGTGAAAGAGAGAGAAATTCTTACAAAATTCGTTCAGGGGCTGTGATGCCACCTGGATTGACCATATCTAGACCCACAGCTGATTGAGACATAAGGGTGGACACTCTTGGGGCTGAGAGGTTTGGTGAGGTTGGGTGAGGAAACACAGACCCTTTAAAGTAATACTGCATGGTACCCATCCCATGGGTCCCAAATCTCCAGGTTCAAGGGCATCTTCCTACATCGAAAACATGCATGAGAAACCCAGAAGATGGTACACCGTGTGATCGGGAAAGTTTTCCAAAACGCACCTCTTTTCTCATCTCCTTGTGCTCGGTTTCGCCATTCCAGCCGCTTTACTAGCAATCTCCCTCCTTGGAGAATCAGCACCTTTAACCTCCTGTTCCGTACTGGTTGCAATTTGTCCTGAGGATGAACGGGAAGAGGGGTAACCAATGAGAGACTAGCTCTAGGTATCGGGACAGGCACAGGTCACTCTATTTTCCCATCAGGAAGAAGAATTAACCACAGGCTCAGCCTGCCGCCCGGGACCAGAATAGGGCCTGAAGCAATCTTGCGCTTTTGCGGCCAGCTCCCAAGAAAGTGAGTTGAAAAATGGAGCTCAGGGGCACTGCAATTCACAAACCTGCAGACTTATAAATGATAACTCTCGTCCACAAATATATTGAGGGAAGGTAACGAAGAGGAATGGAAAGCAAGGCAGAATTGCAGGAAACAGATTTCAGGAGGGAGATTCGAATCGGCTTTAAAGCACAGGAAAAGCGGCAAAACCTCGACAATGAAGCCCTTGGCCAAAAAGGGCGTATGCGTTTTTTCCAGAAAATATTCAGGAAAAAACGCATACGCCCTTTTTGGCCAACCAAGCAACCTGGAAAGGCAAATCAGCGCTACAAAGAAGTCTCGCTTCCCATCGGTCAAAAGGGCCATGCTGAATAAAGTGTCAAAACCAGAAATGCAGGACAGGCCATGGAGAAACGGGAGCCTGGCTACGCTGATGGGCGGGATGTAAATTGCCAACAGCCACTCTGGAGAAGTGTACGGTGTGTCCTGAAACCTCCAAAAAACTCAGCTTAGAGAGCATAGGGCACTTCCACTCATGGGCGTATAAATTGGGAAAACTAAAAATCAGCAAGACACAGGCACCCCAAAGTTTAGGGCTGCTCTGTTGACAAGAACCTCCACTTCGTTACACCTTAAATATCCCAGGAAAGAGAAAAATGGATAAAGAAGTTGTGGTCCTTATGTACAATGGAATATCACTCAGCCATGAAACCAACGTCATAAGGCTAGTAGCAGCATGATGAGTGGATTTAGGTATGACGATTCTAAGTGAAATAAGTCATACAGAAAAAGACACTTATCATAAGATATCACTTATAGAGGGAATGTAAAAACCGCTACCCTTGAACTGAATTACAAAACAGAACAGAGTCCCACGTTTAGAAAACACACTATGGCTGCTTCACGGGAAAGGTGAGGTGGGGTGATGCATAAAACAAGGGTTTCAAATTAGGTCAGATACCGTTCCATAAAGCCAATATGTAATAGACAAGACCTACTCCTTGCTCAGTGAATTGGACTCAACACCCCCTATTCACCGCCCAAGAATATATCTGACTAGTAAGAATCTTAAAACCTATGTTTTGATATCTCTCTGTAAGTGAGTCAAGTGGGTGTAAAGCGGCAGAAACACAGCAGAGGAAAGCAGCTAAACCACATTATAAAAATCAATTACTTTTAAAAACCCGTGAAACAAAGACAGTGAAAGAGAGAGAAATTCTTACAAAATTCGTTCAGGGGCTGTGATGCCACCTGGATTGACCATATCTAGACCCACAGCTGATTGAGACATAAGGGTGGACACTCTTGGGGCTGAGAGGTTTGGTGAGGTTGGGTGAGGAAACACAGACCCTTTAAAGTAATACTGCATGGTAACCATCCCATGGGTCCCAAATCTCCAGGTTCAAGGGCATCTTCCTACATCGAAAACATGCATGAGAAACCCAGAAGATAGTACACCGTGTGATCGGGAAAGGTTTCCAAAACGCACCTCTTTTCTCATCTCCTTGTGCTCGGGTTCGCCATTCCAGCCGCTTTACTTGCAATCTCCCTCCTTGGAGAATCAGCACCTTTAACCTCCTGTTCCGTACAGGTTGCAATTTGTCCTGAGGATGAACGGGAAGAGGGGGAACCAATGAGAGACTAGCTCTAGGTATCGGGACAGGCACAGGTCACTCTATTTTCCCATCAGGAAGAAGAATTAACCACAGGCTCAGCCTGCCGCCCGGGACCAGAATAGGGCCTGAAGCAATCCTGCGCTTTTGCGGCCGGCTTCCAAGAAAGCGAGTTGAAAAATGGAGCTCAGGGGCACTGCAATTCACAAACCTGCAGACTTATAAATGATAACTCTGGTCCACAAATATATTGAGGGAAGGCAACGAAGAGGAATGGAAAGCAAGGCAGAATTGCAGGAAACAGATTTCAGGAGGGAGATTCGAATCGGCTTTAAAGCACAGGAAAAGCGGCAAAACCTCGACAATGAAGCCCTTGGCCAAAAAGGGCGTATGCGTTTTTTCCTGAATATATTCAGGAAAAAACGCATACGCCCTTTTTGGCCAACCAAGCAACCTGGAAAGGCAAATCAGCGCTACAAAGAAGTCTCGCTTCCCATCGGTCAAAAGGGCCATGCTGAATAAAGTGTCAAAACCAGAAATGCAGGACAGACCATGGAGAAACGGGAGCCTGGCTACGCTGATGGGCGGGATGTAAATTGCCAACAGCCACTCTGGAGAAGTGTACGGTGTGTCCTGAAACCTCCAAAAAACTCAGCTTAGAGAGCATAGGGCACTTCCACTCATGGGCGTATAAATTGGGAAAACTAAAAATCAGCAAGACACAGGCACCCCAAAGTTTAGGGCTGCTCTGTTGACAAGAACCTCCACTTCGTTACACCTTAAATATCCCAGGAAAGAGAAAAATGGATAAAGAAGTTGTGGTCCTTATGTACAATGGAATATCACTCAGCCATGAAACCAACGTCATAAGGCTAGTAGCAGCATGATGAGTGGATTTAGGTATGACGATTCTAAGTGAAATAAGTCATACAGAAAAAGACACTTATCATAAGATATCACTTATAGAGGGAATGTAAAAACCGCTACCCTTGAACTGAATTACAAAACAGAACAGAGTCCCACGTTTAGAAAACACACTATGGCTGCTTCACGGGAAAGGTGAGGTGGGGTGATGCATAAAACACGGGTTTCAAATTAGCTCAGATACCGTTCCATAAAGCCAATATGTAATAGACAAGACCTACTCCTTGCTCAGTGAATTGGACTCAACACCCCCTATTCACCGCCCAAGAATATATCTGACTAGTAAGAATCTTAAAACCTATGTTTTGATATCTCTCTGTAAGTGAGTCAAGTGGGTGTAAAGCGGCAGAAACACAGCAGAGGAAAGCAGCTAAACCACATTATAAAAATCAATTACTTTTAAAAACCCGTGAAACAAAGACAGTGAAAGAGAGAGAAATTCTTACAAAATTCGTTCAGGGGCTGTGATGCCACCTGGATTGACCATATCTAGACCCACAGCTGATTGAGACATAAGGGTGGACACTCTTGGGGCTGAGAGGTTTGGTGAGGTTGGGTGAGGAAACACAGACCCTTTAAAGTAATACTGCATGGTAACCATCCCATGGGTCCCAAATCTCCAGGTTCAAGGGCATCTTCCTACATCGAAAACATGCATGAGAAACCCAGAAGATAGTACACCGTGTGATCGGGAAAGGTTTCCAAAACGCACCTCTTTTCTCATCTCCTTGTGCTCGGGTTCGCCATTCCAGCCGCTTTACTTGCAATCTCCCTCCTTGGAGAATCAGCACCTTTAACCTCCTGTTCCGTACAGGTTGCAATTTGTCCTGAGGATGAACGGGAAGAGGGGGAACCAATGAGAGACTAGCTCTAGGTATCGGGACAGGCACAGGTCACTCTATTTTCCCATCAGGAAGAAGAATTAACCACAGGCTCAGCCTGCCGCCCGGGACCAGAATAGGGCCTGAAGCAATCCTGCGCTTTTGCGGCCGGCTTCCAAGAAAGCGAGTTGAAAAATGGAGCTCAGGGGCACTGCAATTCACAAACCTGCAGACTTATAAATGATAACTCTGGTCCACAAATATATTGAGGGAAGGCAACGAAGAGGAATGGAAAGCAAGGCAGAATTGCAGGAAACAGATTTCAGGAGGGAGATTCGAATCGGCTTTAAAGCACAGGAAAAGCGGCAAAACCTCGACAATGAAGCCCTTGGCCAAAAAGGGCGTATGCGTTTTTTCCTGAATATATTCAGGAAAAAACGCATACGCCCTTTTTGGCCAACCAAGCAACCTGGAAAGGCAAATCAGCGCTACAAAGAAGTCTCGCTTCCCATCGGTCAAAAGGGCCATGCTGAATAAAGTGTCAAAACCAGAAATGCAGGACAGGCCATGGAGAAACGGGAGCCTGGCTACGCTGATGGGCGGGATGTAAATTGCCAACAGCCACTCTGGAGAAGTGTACGGTGTGTCCTGAAACCTCCAAAAAACTCAGCTTAGAGAGCATAGGGCACTTCAACTCATGGGCGTATAAATTGGGAAAACTAAAAATCAGCAAGACACAGGCACCCCAAAGTTTAGGGCTGCTCTGTTGACAAGAACCTCCACTTCGTTACACCTTAAATATCCCAGGAAAGAGAAAAATGGATAAAGAAGTTGTGGTCCTTATGTACAATGGAATATCACTCAGCCATGAAACCAACGTCATAAGGCTAGTAGCAGCATGATGAGTGGATTTAGGTATGACGATTCTAAGTGAAATAAGTCATACAGAAAAAGACACTTATCATAAGATATCACTTATAGAGGGAATGTAAAAACCGCTACCCTTGAACTGAATTACAAAACAGAACAGAGTCCCACGTTTAGAAAACACACTATGGCTGCTTCACGGGAAAGGTGAGGTGGGGTGATGCATAAAACAAGGGTTTCAAATTAGCTCAGATACCGTTCCATACAGCCAATATGTAATAGACAAGACCTACTCCTTGATCAGTGAATTGGACTCAACACCCCCTATTCACCGCCCAAGAATATATCTGACTAGTAAGAATCTTAAAACCTATGTTTTGATATCTCTCTGTAAGTGAGTCAAGTGGGTGTAAAGCGGCAGAAACACAGCAGAGGAAAGCAGCTAAACCACATTATAAAAATCAATTACTTTTAAAAACCCGTGAAACAAAGACAGTGAAAGAGAGAGAAATTCTTACAAAATTCGTTCAGTGGCTGTGATGCCACCTGGATTGACCATATCTAGACCCACATCTGATTGAGACATAAGGGTGGACACTCTTGGGGCTGAGAGGTTTGGTGAGGTTGGGTGAGGAAACACAGACCCTTTAAAGTAATACTGCATGGTAACCATCCCATGGGTCCCAAATCTCCAGGTTCAAGGGCATCTTCCTATATCGAAAACATGCATGAGAAACCCAGAAGATGGTACACCGTGTGATCGGGAAAGGTTTCCAAAACGCACCTCTTTTCTCATCTCCTTGTGCTCGGGTTCGCCATTCCAGCCGCTTTACTTGCAATCTCCCTCCTTGGAGAATCAGCACCTTTAACCTCCTGTTCCGTACAGGTTGCAATTTGTCCTGAGGATGAACGGGAAGAGGGGGAACCAATGAGAGACTAGCTCTAGGTATCGGGACAGGCACAGGTCACTCTATTTTCCCATCAGGAAGAAGAATTAACCACAGGCTCAGCCTGCCGCCCGGGACCAGAATAGGGCCTGAAGCAATCCTGCGCTTTTGCGGCCAGCTCCCAAGAAAGCGAGTTGAAAAATGGAGCTCAGGGGCACTGCAATTCACAAACCTGCAGACTTATAAATGATAACTCTGGTCCACAAATATATTGAGGGAAGGCAACGAAGAGGAATGGAAAGCAAGGCAGAATTGCAGGAAACAGATTTCAGGAGGGAGATTCGAATCGGCTTTAAAGCACAGGAAAAGCGGCAAAACCTCGACAATGAAGCCCTTGGCCAAAAAGGGCGTATGCGTTTTTTCCTGAATATATTCAGGAAAAAACGCATACGCCCTTTTTGGCCAACCAAGCAACCTGGAAAGGCAAATCAGCGCTACAAAGAAGTCTCGCTTCCCATCGGTCAAAAGGGCCATGCTGAATAAAGTGTCAAAACCAGAAATGCAGGACAGGCCATGGAGAAACGGGAGCCTGGCTACGCTGATGGGCGGGATGTAAATTGCCAACAGCCACTCTGGAGAAGTGTACGGTGTGTCCTGAAACCTCCAAAACACTCAGCTTAGAGAGCATAGGGCACTTCCACTCATGGGCGTATAAATTGGGAAAACTAAAAATCAGCAAGACACAGGCACCCCAAAGTTTAGGGCTGCTCTGTTGACAAGAACCTCCACTTCGTTACACCTTAAATATCCCAGGAAAGAGAAAAATGGATAAAGAAGTTGTGGTCCTTATGTACAATGGAATATCACTCAGCCATGAAACCAACGTCATAAGGCTAGTAGCAGCATGATGAGTGGATTTAGGTATGACGATTCTAAGTGAAATAAGTCATACAGAAAAAGACACTTATCATAAGATATCACTTATAGAGGGAATGTAAAAACCGCTACCCTTGAACTGAATTACAAAACAGAACAGAGTCCCACGTTTAGAAAACACACTATGGCTGCTTCACGGGAAAGGTGAGGTGGGGTGATGCATAAAACACGGGTTTCAAATTAGCTCAGATACCGTTCCATAAAGCCAATATGTAATAGACAAGACCTACTCCTTGCTCAGTGAATTGGACTCAACACCCCCTATTCACCGCCCAAGAATATATCTGACTAGTAAGAATCTTAAAACCTATGTTTTGATATCTCTCTGTAAGTGAGTCAAGTGAGTGTAAAGCGGCAGAAACACAGCAGAGGAAAGCAGCTAAACTACATTATAAAAATCAATTACTTTTAAAAACCCGTGAAACAAAGACAGTGAAAGAGAGAGAAATTCTTACAAAATTCGTTCAGGGGCTGTGATGCCACCTGGATTGACCATATCTAGACCCACAGCTGATTGAGACATAAGGGTGGACACTCTTGGGGCTGAGAGGTTTGGTGAGGTTGGGTGAGGAAACACAGACCCTTTAAAGTAATACTGCATGGTACCCATCCCATGGGTCCCAAATCTCCAGGTTCAAGGGCATCTTCCTACATCGAAAACATGCATGAGAAACCCAGAAGATGGTACACCGTGTGATCGGGAAAGTTTTCCAAAACGCACCTCTTTTCTCATCTCCTTGTGCTCGGTTTCGCCATTCCAGCCGCTTTACTAGCAATCTCCCTCCTTGGAGAATCAGCACCTTTAACCTCCTGTTCCGTACTGGTTGCAATTTGTCCTGAGGATGAACGGGAAGAGGGGGAACCAATGAGAGACTAGCTCTAGGTATCGGGACAGGCACAGGTCACTCTATTTTCCCATCAGGAAGAAGAATTAACCACAGGCTCAGCCTGCCGCCCGGGACCAGAATAGGGCCTGAAGCAATCTTGCGCTTTTGCGGCCAGCTCCCAAGAAAGTGAGTTGAAAAATGGAGCTCAGGGGCACTGCAATTCACAAACCTGCAGACTTATAAATGATAACTCTCGTCCACAAATATATTGAGGGAAGGTAACGAAGAGGAATGGAAAGCAAGGCAGAATTGCAGGAAACAGATTTCAGGAAGGAGATTCGAATCGGCTTTAAAGCACAGGAAAAGCGGCAAAACCTCGACAATGAAGCCCTTGGCCAAAAAGGGCGTATGCGTTTTTTCCAGAAAATATTCAGGAAAAAACGCATACGCCCTTTTTGGCCAACCAAGCAACCTGGAAAGGCAAATCAGCGCTACAAAGAAGTCTCGCTTCCCATCGGTCAAAAGGGCCATGCTGAATAAAGTGTCAAAACCAGAAATGCAGGACAGGCCATGGAGAAACGGGAGCCTGGCTACGCTGATGGGCGGGATGTAAATTGCCAACAGCCACTCTGGAGAAGTGTACGGTGTGTCCTGAAACCTCCAAAACACTCAGCTTAGAGAGCATAGGGCACTTCCACTCATGGGCGTATAAATTGGGAAAACTAAAAATCAGCAAGACACAGGCACCCCAAAGTTTAGGGCTGCTCTGTTGACAAGAACCTCCACTTCGTTACACCTTAAATATCCCAGGAAAGAGAAAAATGGATAAAGAAGTTGTGGTCCTTATGTACAATGGAATATCACTCAGCCATGAAACCAACGTCATAAGGCTAGTAGCAGCATGATGAGTGGATTTAGGTATGACGATTCTAAGTGAAATAAGTCATACAGAAAAAGACACTTATCATAAGATATCACTTATAGAGGGAATGTAAAAACCGCTACCCTTGAACTGAATTACAAAACAGAACAGAGTCCCACGTTTAGAAAACACACTATGGCTGCTTCACGGGAAAGGTGAGGTGGGGTGATGCATAAAACACGGGTTTCAAATTAGCTCAGATACCGTTCCATAAAGCCAATATGTAATAGACAAGACCTACTCCTTGCTCAGTGAATTGGACTCAACACCCCCTATTCACCGCCCAAGAATATATCTGACTAGTAAGAATCTTAAAACCTATGTTTTGATATCTCTCTGTAAGTGAGTCAAGTGAGTGTAAAGCGGCAGAAACACAGCAGAGGAAAGCAGCTAAACTACATTATAAAAATCAATTACTTTTAAAAACCTGTGAAACAAAGACAGTGAAAGAGAGAGAAATTCTTACAAAATTCGTTCAGGGGCTGTGATGCCACCTGGATTGACCATATCTAGACCCACAGCTGATTGAGACATAAGGGTGGACACTCTTGGGGCTGAGAGGTTTGGTGAGGTTGGGTGAGGAAACACAGACCCTTTAAAGTAATACTGCATGGTACCCATCCCATGGGTCCCAAATCTCCAGGTTCAAGGGCATCTTCCTACATCGAAAACATGCATGAGAAACCCAGAAGATGGTACACCGTGTGATCGGGAAAGTTTTCCAAAACGCACCTCTTTTCTCATCTCCTTGTGCTCGGTTTCGCCATTCCAGCCGCTTTACTAGCAATCTCCCTCCTTGGAGAATCAGCACCTTTAACCTCCTGTTCCGTACTGGCTGCAATTTGTCCTGAGGATGAACGGGAAGAGGGGTAACCAATGAGAGACTAGCTCTAGGTATCGGGACAGGCACAGGTCACTCTATTTTCCCATCAGGAAGAAGAATTAACCACAGGCTCAGCCTGCCGCCCGGGACCAGAATAGGGCCTGAAGCAATCTTGCGCTTTTGCGGCCAGCTCCCAAGAAAGTGAGTTGAAAAATGGAGCTCAGGGGCACTGCAATTCACAAACCTGCAGACTTATAAATGATAACTCTCGTCCACAAATATATTGAGGGAAGGTAACGAAGAGGAATGGAAAGCAAGGCAGAATTGCAGGAAACAGATTTCAGGAAGGAGATTCGAATCGGCTTTAAAGCACAGGAAAAGCGGCAAAACCTCGACAATGAAGCCCTTGGCCAAAAAGGGCGTATGCGTTTTTTCCAGAAAATATTCAGGAAAAAACGCATACGCCCTTTTTGGCCAACCAAGCAACCTGGAAAGGCAAATCAGCGCTACAAAGAAGTCTCGCTTCCCATCGGTCAAAAGGGCCATGCTGAATAAAGTGTCAAAACCAGAAATGCAGGACAGGCCATGGAGAAACGGGAGCCTGGCTACGCTGATGGGCGGGATGTAAATTGCCAACAGCCACTCTGGAGAAGTGTACGGTGTGTCCTGAAACCTCCAAAAAACTCAGCTTAGAGAGCATAGGGCACTTCCACTCATGGGCGTATAAATTGGGAAAACTAAAAATCAGCAAGACACAGGCACCCCAAAGTTTAGGGCTGCTCTGTTGACAAGAACCTCCACTTCGTTACACCTTAAATATCCCAGGAAAGAGAAAAATGGATAAAGAAGTTGTGGTCCTTATGTACAATGGAATATCACTCAGCCATGAAACCAACGTCATAAGGCTAGTAGCAGCATGATGAGTGGATTTAGGTATGACGATTCTAAGTGAAATAAGTCATACAGAAAAAGACACTTATCATAAGATATCACTTATAGAGGGAATGTAAAAACCGCTACCCTTGAACTGAATTACAAAACAGAACAGAGTCCCACGTTTAGAAAACACACTATGGCTGCTTAACGGGAAAGGTGAGGTGGGGTGATGCATAAAACAAGGGTTTCAAATTAGGTCAGATACCGTTCCATAAAGCCAATATGTAATAGACAAGACCTACTCCTTGCTCAGTGAATTGGACTCAACACCCCCTATTCACCGCCCAAGAATATATCTGACTAGTAAGAATCTTAAAACCTATGTTTTGATATCTCTCTGTAAGTGAGTCAAGTGGGTGTAAAGCGGCAGAAACACAGCAGAGGAAAGCAGCTAAACCACATTATAAAAATCAATTACTTTTAAAAACCCGTGAAACAAAGACAGTGAAAGAGAGAGAAATTCTTACAAAATTCGTTCAGGGGCTGTGATGCCACCTGGATTGACCATATCTAGACCCACAGCTGATTGAGACATAAGGGTGGACACTCTTGGGGCTGAGAGGTTTGGTGAGGTTGGGTGAGGAAACACAGACCCTTTAAAGTAATACTGCATGGTAACCATCCCATGGGTCCCAAATCTCCAGGTTCAAGGGCATCTTCCTACATCGAAAACATGCATGAGAAACCCAGAAGATAGTACACCGTGTGATCGGGAAAGGTTTCCAAAACGCACCTCTTTTCTCATCTCCTTGTGCTCGGGTTCGCCATTCCAGCCGCTTTACTTGCAATCTCCCTCCTTGGAGAATCAGCACCTTTAACCTCCTGTTCCGTACAGGTTGCAATTTGTCCTGAGGATGAACGGGAAGAGGGGGAACCAATGAGAGACTAGCTCTAGGTATCGGGACAGGCACAGGTCACTCTATTTTCCCATCAGGAAGAAGAATTAACCACAGGCTCAGCCTGCCGCCCGGGACCAGAATAGGGCCTGAAGCAATCCTGCGCTTTTGCGGCCAGCTTCCAAGAAAGCGAGTTGAAAAATGGAGCTCAGGGGCACTGCAATTCACAAACCTGCAGACTTATAAATGATAACTCTGGTCCACAAATATATTGAGGGAAGGCAACGAAGAGGAATGGAAAGCAAGGCAGAATTGCAGGAAACAGATTTCAGGAGGGAGATTCGAATCGGCTTTAAAGCACAGGAAAAGCGGCAAAACCTCGACAATGAAGCCCTTGGCCAAAAAGGGCGTATGCGTTTTTTCCTGAATATATTCAGGAAAAAACGCATACGCCCTTTTTGGCCAACCAAGCAACCTGGAAAGGCAAATCAGCGCTACAAAGAAGTCTCGCTTCCCATCGGTCAAAAGGGCCATGCTGAATAAAGTGTCAAAACCAGAAATGCAGGACAGGCCATGGAGAAACGGGAGCCTGGCTACGCTGATGGGCGGGATGTAAATTGCCAACAGCCACTCTGGAGAAGTGTACGGTGTGTCCTGAAACCTCCAAAACACTCAGCTTAGAGAGCATAGGGCACTTCCACTCATGGGCGTATAAATTGGGAAAACTAAAAATCAGCAAGACACAGGCACCCCAAAGTTTAGGGCTGCTCTGTTGACAAGAACCTCCACTTCGTTACACCTTAAATATCCCAGGAAAGAGAAAAATGGATAAAGAAGTTGTGGTCCTTATGTACAATGGAATATCACTCAGCCATGAAACCAACGTCATAAGGCTAGTAGCAGCATGATGAGTGGATTTAGGTATGACGATTCTAAGTGAAATAAGTCATACAGAAAAAGACACTTATCATAAGATATCACTTATAGAGGGAATGTAAAAACCGCTACCCTTGAACTGAATTACAAAACAGAACAGAGTCCCACGTTTAGAAAACACACTATGGCTGCTTCACGGGAAAGGTGAGGTGGGGTGATGCATAAAACACGGGTTTCAAATTAGCTCAGATACCGTTCCATAAAGCCAATATGTAATAGACAAGACCTACTCCTTGCTCAGTGAATTGGACTCAACACCCCCTATTCACCGCCCAAGAATATATCTGACTAGTAAGAATCTTAAAACCTATGTTTTGATATCTCTCTGTAAGTGAGTCAAGTGAGTGTAAAGCGGCAGAAACACAGCAGAGGAAAGCAGCTAAACTACATTATAAAAATCAATTACTTTTAAAAACCCGTGAAACAAAGACAGTGAAAGAGAGAGAAATTCTTACAAAATTCGTTCAGGGGCTGTGATGCCACCTGGATTGACCATATCTAGACCCACAGCTGATTGAGACATAAGGGTGGACACTCTTGGGGCTGAGAGGTTTGGTGAGGTTGGGTGAGGAAACACAGACCCTTTAAAGTAATACTGCATGGTACCCATCCCATGGGTCCCAAATCTCCAGGTTCAAGGGCATCTTCCTACATCGAAAACATGCATGAGAAACCCAGAAGATGGTACACCGTGTGATCGGGAAAGTTTTCCAAAACGCACCTCTTTTCTCATCTCCTTGTGCTCGGTTTCGCCATTCCAGCCGCTTTACTAGCAATCTCCCTCCTTGGAGAATCAGCACCTTTAACCTCCTGTTCCGTACTGGTTGCAATTTGTCCTGAGGATGAACGGGAAGAGGGGGAACCAATGAGAGACTAGCTCTAGGTATCGGGACAGGCACAGGTCACTCTATTTTCCCATCAGGAAGAAGAATTAACCACAGGCTCAGCCTGCCGCCCGGGACCAGAATAAGGCCTGAAGCAATCCTGCGCTTTTGCGGCCAGCTTCCAAGAAAGCGAGTTGAAAAATGGAGCTCAGGGGCACTGCAATTCACAAACCTGCAGACTTATAAATGATAACTCTGGTCCACAAATATATTGAGGGAAGGCAACGAAGAGGAATGGAAAGCAAGGCAGAATTGCAGGAAACAGATTTCAGGAGGGAGATTCGAATCGGCTTTAAAGCACAGGAAAAGCGGCAAAACCTCGACAATGAAGCCCTTGGCCAAAAAGGGCGTATGCGTTTTTTCCTGAATATATTCAGGAAAAAACGCATACGCCCTTTTTGGCCAACCAAGCAACCTGGAAAGGCAAATCAGCGCTACAAAGAAGTCTCGCTTCCCATCGGTCAAAAGGGCCATGCTGAATAAAGTGTCAAAACCAGAAATGCAGGACAGGCCATGGAGAAACGGGAGCCTGGCTACGCTGATGGGCGGGATGTAAATTGCCAACAGCCACTCTGGAGAAGTGTACGGTGTGTCCTGAAACCTCCAAAACACTCAGCTTAGAGAGCATAGGGCACTTCCACTCATGGGCGTATAAATTGGGAAAACTAAAAATCAGCAAGACACAGGCACCCCAAAGTTTAGGGCTGCTCTGTTGACAAGAACCTCCACTTCGTTACACCTTAAATATCCCAGGAAAGAGAAAAATGGATAAAGAAGTTGTGGTCCTTATGTACAATGGAATATCACTCAGCCATGAAACCAACGTCATAAGGCTAGTAGCAGCATGATGAGTGGATTTAGGTATGACGATTCTAAGTGAAATAAGTCATACAGAAAAAGACACTTATCATAAGATATCACTTATAGAGGGAATGTAAAAACCGCTACCCTTGAACTGAATTACAAAACAGAACAGAGTCCCACGTTTAGAAAACACACTATGGCTGCTTCACGGGAAAGGTGAGGTGGGGTGATGCATAAAACACGGGTTTCAAATTAGCTCAGATACCGTTCCATAAAGCCAATATGTAATAGACAAGACCTACTCCTTGCTCAGTGAATTGGACTCAACACCCCCTATTCACCGCCCAAGAATATATCTGACTAGTAAGAATCTTAAAACCTATGTTTTGATATCTCTCTGTAAGTGAGTCAAGTGAGTGTAAAGCGGCAGAAACACAGCAGAGGAAAGCAGCTAAACTACATTATAAAAATCAATTACTTTTAAAAACCCGTGAAACAAAGACAGTGAAAGAGAGAGAAATTCTTACAAAATTCGTTCAGGGGCTGTGATGCCACCTGGATTGACCATATCTAGACCCACAGCTGATTGAGACATAAGGGTGGACACTCTTGGGGCTGAGAGGTTTGGTGAGGTTGGGTGAGGAAACACAGACCCTTTAAAGTAATACTGCATGGTACCCATCCCATGGGTCCCAAATCTCCAGGTTCAAGGGCATCTTCCTACATCGAAAACATGCATGAGAAACCCAGAAGATGGTACACCGTGTGATCGGGAAAGTTTTCCAAAACGCACCTCTTTTCTCATCTCCTTGTGCTCGGTTTCGCCATTCCAGCCGCTTTACTAGCAATCTCCCTCCTTGGAGAATCAGCACCTTTAACCTCCTGTTCCGTACTGGTTGCAATTTGTCCTGAGGATGAACGGGAAGAGGGGTAACCAATGAGAGACTAGCTCTAGGTATCGGGACAGGCACAGGTCACTCTATTTTCCCATCAGGAAGAAGAATTAACCACAGGCTCAGCCTGCCGCCCGGGACCAGAATAGGGCCTGAAGCAATCTTGCGCTTTTGCGGCCAGCTCCCAAGAAAGTGAGTTGAAAAATGGAGCTCAGGGGCACTGCAATTCACAAACCTGCAGACTTATAAATGATAACTCTCGTCCACAAATATATTGAGGGAAGGTAACGAAGAGGAATGGAAAGCAAGGCAGAATTGCAGGAAACAGATTTCAGGAAGGAGATTCGAATCGGCTTTAAAGCACAGGAAAAGCGGCAAAACCTCGACAATGAAGCCCTTGGCCAAAAAGGGCGTATGCGTTTTTTCCAGAAAATATTCAGGAAAAAACGCATACGCCCTTTTTGGCCAACCAAGCAACCTGGAAAGGCAAATCAGCGCTACAAAGAAGTCTCGCTTCCCATCGGTCAAAAGGGCCATGCTGAATAAAGTGTCAAAACCAGAAATGCAGGACAGGCCATGGAGAAACGGGAGCCTGGCTACGCTGATGGGCGGGATGTAAATTGCCAACAGCCACTCTGGAGAAGTGTACGGTGTGTCCTGAAACCTCCAAAACACTCAGCTTAGAGAGCATAGGGCACTTCCACTCATGGGCGTATAAATTGGGAAAACTAAAAATCAGCAAGACACAGGCACCCCAAAGTTTAGGGCTGCTCTGTTGACAAGAACCTCCACTTCGTTACACCTTAAATATCCCAGGAAAGAGAAAAATGGATAAAGAAGTTGTGGTCCTTATGTACAATGGAATATCACTCAGCCATGAAACCAACGTCATAAGGCTAGTAGCAGCATGATGAGTGGATTTAGGTATGACGATTCTAAGTGAAATAAGTCATACAGAAAAAGACACTTATCATAAGATATCACTTATAGAGGGAATGTAAAAACCGCTACCCTTGAACTGAATTACAAAACAGAACAGAGTCCCACGTTTAGAAAACACACTATGGCTGCTTCACGGGAAAGGTGAGGTGGGGTGATGCATAAAACACGGGTTTCAAATTAGCTCAGATACCGTTCCATAAAGCCAATATGTAATAGACAAGACCTACTCCTTGCTCAGTGAATTGGACTCAACACCCCCTATTCACCGCCCAAGAATATATCTGACTAGTAAGAATCTTAAAACCTATGTTTTGATATCTCTCTGTAAGTGAGTCAAGTGAGTGTAAAGCGGCAGAAACACAGCAGAGGAAAGCAGCTAAACTACATTATAAAAATCAATTACTTTTAAAAACCTGTGAAACAAAGACAGTGAAAGAGAGAGAAATTCTTACAAAATTCGTTCAGGGGCTGTGATGCCACCTGGATTGACCATATCTAGACCCACAGCTGATTGAGACATAAGGGTGGACACTCTTGGGGCTGAGAGGTTTGGTGAGGTTGGGTGAGGAAACACAGACCCTTTAAAGTAATACTGCATGGTACCCATCCCATGGGTCCCAAATCTCCAGGTTCAAGGGCATCTTCCTACATCGAAAACATGCATGAGAAACCCAGAAGATGGTACACCGTGTGATCGGGAAAGTTTTCCAAAACGCACCTCTTTTCTCATCTCCTTGTGCTCGGTTTCGCCATTCCAGCCGCTTTACTAGCAATCTCCCTCCTTGGAGAATCAGCACCTTTAACCTCCTGTTCCGTACTGGTTGCAATTTGTCCTGAGGATGAACGGGAAGAGGGGTAACCAATGAGAGACTAGCTCTAGGTATCGGGACAGGCACAGGTCACTCTATTTTCCCATCAGGAAGAAGAATTAACCACAGGCTCAGCCTGCCGCCCGGGACCAGAATAGGGCCTGAAGCAATCTTGCGCTTTTGCGGCCAGCTCCCAAGAAAGTGAGTTGAAAAATGGAGCTCAGGGGCACTGCAATTCACAAACCTGCAGACTTATAAATGATAACTCTCGTCCACAAATATATTGAGGGAAGGTAACGAAGAGGAATGGAAAGCAAGGCAGAATTGCAGGAAACAGATTTCAGGAAGGAGATTCGAATCGGCTTTAAAGCACAGGAAAAGCGGCAAAACCTCGACAATGAAGCCCTTGGCCAAAAAGGGCGTATGCGTTTTTTCCAGAAAATATTCAGGAAAAAACGCATACGCCCTTTTTGGCCAACCAAGCAACCTGGAAAGGCAAATCAGCGCTACAAAGAAGTCTCGCTTCCCATCGGTCAAAAGGGCCATGCTGAATAAAGTGTCAAAACCAGAAATGCAGGACAGGCCATGGAGAAACGGGAGCCTGGCTACGCTGATGGGCGGGATGTAAATTGCCAACAGCCACTCTGGAGAAGTGTACGGTGTGTCCTGAAACCTCCAAAAAACTCAGCTTAGAGAGCATAGGGCACTTCCACTCATGGGCGTATAAATTGGGAAAACTAAAAATCAGCAAGACACAGGCACCCCAAAGTTTAGGGCTGCTCTGTTGACAAGAACCTCCACTTCGTTACACCTTAAATATCCCAGGAAAGAGAAAAATGGATAAAGAAGTTGTGGTCCTTATGTACAATGGAATATCACTCAGCCATGAAACCAACGTCATAAGGCTAGTAGCAGCATGATGAGTGGATTTAGGTATGACGATTCTAAGTGAAATAAGTCATACAGAAAAAGACACTTATCATAAGATATCACTTATAGAGGGAATGTAAAAACCGCTACCCTTGAACTGAATTACAAAACAGAACAGAGTCCCACGTTTAGAAAACACACTATGGCTGCTTAACGGGAAAGGTGAGGTGGGGTGATGCATAAAACAAGGGTTTCAAATTAGGTCAGATACCGTTCCATAAAGCCAAGATGTAATAGACAAGACCTACTCCTTGCTCAGTGAATTGGACTCAACACCCCCTATTCACCGCCCAAGAATATATCTGACTAGTAAGAATCTTAAAACCTATGTTTTGATATCTCTCTGTAAGTGAGTCAAGTGGGTGTAAAGCGGCAGAAACACAGCAGAGGAAAGCAGCTAAACCACATTATAAAAATCAATTACTTTTAAAAACCCGTGAAACAAAGACAGTGAAAGAGAGAGAAATTCTTACAAAATTCGTTCAGGGGCTGTGATGCCACCTGGATTGACCATATCTAGACCCACAGCTGATTGAGACATAAGGGTGGACACTCTTGGGGCTGAGAGGTTTGGTGAGGTTGGGTGAGGAAACACAGACCCTTTAAAGTAATACTGCATGGTAACCATCCCATGGGTCCCAAATCTCCAGGTTCAAGGGCATCTTCCTACATCGAAAACATGCATGAGAAACCCAGAAGATAGTACACCGTGTGATCGGGAAAGGTTTCCAAAACGCACCTCTTTTCTCATCTCCTTGTGCTCGGGTTCGCCATTCCAGCCGCTTTACTTGCAATCTCCCTCCTTGGAGAATCAGCACCTTTAACCTCCTGTTCCGTACAGGTTGCAATTTGTCCTGAGGATGAACGGGAAGAGGGGGAACCAATGAGAGACTAGCTCTAGGTATCGGGACAGGCACAGGTCACTCTATTTTCCCATCAGGAAGAAGAATTAACCACAGGCTCAGCCTGCCGCCCGGGACCAGAATAGGGCCTGAAGCAATCCTGCGCTTTTGCGGCCAGCTTCCAAGAAAGCGAGTTGAAAAATGGAGCTCAGGGGCACTGCAATTCACAAACCTGCAGACTTATAAATGATAACTCTGGTCCACAAATATATTGAGGGAAGGCAACGAAGAGGAATGGAAAGCAAGGCAGAATTGCAGGAAACAGATTTCAGGAGGGAGATTCGAATCGGCTTTAAAGCACAGGAAAAGCGGCAAAACCTCGACAATGAAGCCCTTGGCCAAAAAGGGCGTATGCGTTTTTTCCTGAATATATTCAGGAAAAAACGCATACGCCCTTTTTGGCCAACCAAGCAACCTGGAAAGGCAAATCAGCGCTACAAAGAAGTCTCGCTTCCCATCGGTCAAAAGGGCCATGCTGAATAAAGTGTCAAAACCAGAAATGCAGGACAGGCCATGGAGAAACGGGAGCCTGGCTACGCTGATGGGCGGGATGTAAATTGCCAACAGCCACTCTGGAGAAGTGTACGGTGTGTCCTGAAACCTCCAAAAAACTCAGCTTAGAGAGCATAGGGCACTTCCACTCATGGGCGTATAAATTGGGAAAACTAAAAATCAGCAAGACACAGGCACCCCAAAGTTTAGGGCTGCTCTGTTGACAAGAACCTCCACTTCGTTACACCTTAAATATCCCAGGAAAGAGAAAAATGGATAAAGAAGTTGTGGTCCTTATGTACAATGGAATATCACTCAGCCATGAAACCAACGTCATAAGTCTAGTAGCAGCATGATGAGTGGATTTAGGTATGACGATTCTCAGTGAAATAAGTCATACAGAAAAAGACACTTATCATAAGATATCACTTATAGAGGGAATGTAAAAACCGCTACCCTTGAACTGAATTACAAAACAGAACAGAGTCCCACGTTTAGAAAATACACTATGGCTGCTTAACGGGAAAGGTGAGGTGGGGTGATGCATAAAACAAGGGTTTCAAATTAGGTCAGATACCGTTCCATAAAGCCAATATGTAATAGACAAGACCTACTCCTTGATCAGTGAATTGGACTCAACACCCCCTATTCACCGCCCAAGAATATATCTGACTAGTAAGAATCTTAAAACCTATGTTTTGATATCTCTCTGTAAGTGAGTCAAGTGGGTGTAAAGCGGCAGAAACACAGCAGAGGAAAGTAGCTAAACCACATTATAAAAATCAATTACTTTTAAAAACCCGTGAAACAAAGACAGTGAAAGAGAGAGAAATTCTTACAAAATTCGTTCAGTGGCTGTGATGCCACCTGGATTGACCATATCTAGACCCACATCTGATTGAGACATAAGGGTGGACACTCTTGGGGCTGAGAGGTTTGGTGAGGTTGGGTGAGGAAACACAGACCCTTTAAAGTAATACTGCATGGTAACCATCCCATGGGTCCCAAATCTCCAGGTTCAAGGGCATATTCCTATATCGAAAACATGCATGAGAAACCCAGAAGATGGTACACCGTGTGATCGGGAAAGGTTTCCAAAACGCACCTCTTTTCTCATCTCCTTGTGCTCGGGTTCGCCATTCCAGCCGCTTTACTTGCAATCTCCCTCCTTGGAGAATCAGCACCTTTAACCTCCTGTTCCGTACAGGTTGCAATTTGTCCTGAGGATGAACGGGAAGAGGGGGAACCAATGAGAGACTAGCTCTAGGTATCGGGACAGGCACAGGTCACTCTATTTTCCCATCAGGAAGAAGAATTAACCACAGGCTCAGCCTGCCGCCCGGGACCAGAATAGGGCCTGAAGCAATCCTGCGCTTTTGCGGCCAGCTCCCAAGAAAGCGAGTTGAAAAATGGAGCTCAGGGGCACTGCAATTCACAAACCTGCAGACTTATAAATGATAACTCTGGTCCACAAATATATTGAGGGAAGGCAACGAAGAGGAATGGAAAGCAAGGCAGAATTGCAGGAAACAGATTTCAGGAGGGAGATTCGAATCGCCTTTAAAGCACAGGAAAAGCGGCAAAACCTCGACAATGAAGCCCTTGGCCAAAAAGGGCGTATGCGTTTTTTCCTGAATATATTCAGGAAAAAACGCATACGCCCTTTTTGGCCAACCAAGCAACCTGGAAAGGCAAATCAGCGCTACAAAGAAGTCTCGCTTCCCATCGGTCAAAAGGGCCATGCTGAATAAAGTGTCAAAACCAGAAATGCAGGACAGGCCATGGAGAAACGGGAGCCTGGCTACGCTGATGGGCGGGATGTAAATTGCCAACAGCCACTCTGGAGAAGTGTACGGTGTGTCCTGAAACCTCCAAAAAACTCAGCTTAGAGAGCATAGGGCACTTCAACTCATGGGCGTATAAATTGGGAAAACTAAAAATCAGCAAGACACAGGCACCCCAAAGTTTAGGGCTGCTCTGTTGACAAGAACCTCCACTTCGTTACACCTTAAATATCCCAGGAAAGAGAAAAATGGATAAAGAAGTTGTGGTCCTTATGTACAATGGAATATCACTCAGCCATGAAACCAACGTCATAAGGCTAGTAGCAGCATGATGAGTGGATTTAGGTATGACGATTCTAAGTGAAATAAGTCATACAGAAAAAGACACTTATCATAAGATATCACTTATAGAGGGAATGTAAAAACCGCTACCCTTGAACTGAATTACAAAACAGAACAGAGTCCCACGTTTAGAAAACACACTATGGCTGCTTCACGGGAAAGGTGAGGTGGGGTGATGCATAAAACACGGGTTTCAAATTAGCTCAGATACCGTTCCATAAAGCCAATATGTAATAGACAAGACCTACTCCTTGCTCAGTGAATTGGACTCAACACCCCCTATTCACCGCCCAAGAATATATCTGACTAGTAAGAATCTTAAAACCTATGTTTTGATATCTCTCTGTAAGTGAGTCAAGTGAGTGTAAAGCGGCAGAAACACAGCAGAGGAAAGCAGCTAAACTACATTATAAAAATCAATTACTTTTAAAAACCCGTGAAACAAAGACAGTGAAAGAGAGAGAAATTCTTACAAAATTCGTTCAGGGGCTGTGATGCCACCTGGATTGACCATATCTAGACCCACAGCTGATTGAGACATAAGGGTGGACACTCTTGGGGCTGAGAGGTTTGGTGAGGTTGGGTGAGGAAACACAGACCCTTTAAAGTAATACTGCATGGTACCCATCCCATGGGTCCCAAATCTCCAGGTTCAAGGGCATCTTCCTACATCGAAAACATGCATGAGAAACCCAGAAGATGGTACACCGTGTGATCGGGAAAGTTTTCCAAAACGCACCTCTTTTCTCATCTCCTTGTGCTCGGTTTCGCCATTCCAGCCGCTTTACTAGCAATCTCCCTCCTTGGAGAATCAGCACCTTTAACCTCCTGTTCCGTACTGGTTGCAATTTGTCCTGAGGATGAACGGGAAGAGGGGTAACCAATGACAGACTAGCTCTAGGTATCGGGACAGGCACAGGTCACTCTATTTTCCCATCAGGAAGAAGAATTAACCACAGGCTCAGCCTGCCGCCCGGGACCAGAATAGGGCCTGAAGCAATCTTGCGCTTTTGCGGCCAGCTCCCAAGAAAGTGAGTTGAAAAATGGAGCTCAGGGGCACTGCAATTCACAAACCTGCAGACTTATAAATGATAACTCTCGTCCACAAATATATTGAGGGAAGGTAACGAAGAGGAATGGAAAGCAAGGCAGAATTGCAGGAAACAGATTTCAGGAGGGAGATTCGAATCGGCTTTAAAGCACAGGAAAAGCGGCAAAACCTCGACAATGAAGCCCTTGGCCAAAAAGGGCGTATGCGTTTTTTCCAGAATATATTCAGGAAAAAACGCATACGCCCTTTTTGGCCAACCAAGCAACCTGGAAAGGCAAATCAGCGCTACAAAGAAGTCTCGCTTCCCATCGGTCAAAAGGGCCATGCTGAATAAAGTGTCAAAACCAGAAATGCAGGACAGGCCATGGAGAAACGGGAGCCTGGCTACGCTGATGGGCGGGATGTAAATTGCCAACAGCCACTCTGGAGAAGTGTACGGTGTGTCCTGAAACCTCCAAAAAACTCAGCTTAGAGAGCATAGGGCACTTCCACTCATGGGCGTATAAATTGGGAAAACTAAAAATCAGCAAGACACAGGCACCCCAAAGTTTAGGGCTGCTCTGTTGACAAGAACCTCCACTTCGTTACACCTTAAATATCCCAGGAAAGAGAAAAATGGATAAAGAAGTTGTGGTCCTTATGTACAATGGAATATCACTCAGCCATGAAACCAACGTCATAAGTCTAGTAGCAGCATGATGAGTGGATTTAGGTATGACGATTCTCAGTGAAATAAGTCATACAGAAAAAGACACTTATCATAAGATATCACTTATAGAGGGAATGTAAAAACCGCTACCCTTGAACTGAATTACAGAACAGAACAGAGTCCCACGTTTAGAAAACACACTATGGCTGCTTCACGGGAAAGGTGAGGTGGGGTGATGCATAAAACACGGGTTTCAAATTAGCTCAGATACCGTTCCATACAGCCAATATGTAATAGACAAGACCTACTCCTTGATCAGTGAATTGGACTCAACACCCCCTATTCACCGCCCAAGAATATATCTGACTAGTAAGAATCTTAAAACCTATGTTTTGATATCTCTCTGTAAGTGAGTCAAGTGGGTGTAAAGCGGCAGAAACACAGCAGAGGAAAGCAGCTAAACCACATTATAAAAATCAATTACTTTTAAAAACCCGTGAAACAAAGACAGTGAAAGAGAGAGAAATTCTTACAAAATTCGTTCAGTGGCTGTGATGCCACCTGGATTGACCATATCTAGACCCACATCTGATTGAGACATAAGGGTGGACACTCTTGGGGCTGAGAGGTTTGGTGAGGTTGGGTGAGGAAACACAGACCCTTTAAAGTAATACTGCATGGTAACCATCCCATGGGTCCCAAATCTCCAGGTTCAAGGGCATCTTCCTATATCGAAAACATGCATGAGAAACCCAGAAGATGGTACACCGTGTGATCGGGAAAGGTTTCCAAAACGCACCTCTTTTCTCATCTCCTTGTGCTCGGGTTCGCCATTCCAGCCGCTTTACTTGCAATCTCCCTCCTTGGAGAATCAGCACCTTTAACCTCCTGTTCCGTACAGGTTGCAATTTGTCCTGAGGATGAACGGGAAGAGGGGGAACCAATGAGAGACTAGCTCTAGGTATCGGGACAGGCACAGGTCACTCTATTTTCCCATCAGGAAGAAGAATTAACCACAGGCTCAGCCTGCCGCCCGGGACCAGAATAGGGCCTGAAGCAATCCTGCGCTTTTGCGGCCAGCTCCCAAGAAAGCGAGTTGAAAAATGGAGCTCAGGGGCACTGCAATTCACAAACCTGCAGACTTATAAATGATAACTCTGGTCCACAAATATATTGAGGGAAGGCAACGAAGAGGAATGGAAAGCAAGGCAGAATTGCAGGAAACAGATTTCAGGAGGGAGATTCGAATCGGCTTTAAAGCACAGGAAAAGCGGCAAAACCTCGACAATGAAGCCCTTGGCCAAAAAGGGCGTATGCGTTTTTTCCTGAATATATTCAGGAAAAAACGCATACGCCCTTTTTGGCCAACCAAGCAACCTGGAAAGGCAAATCAGCGCTACAAAGAAGTCTCGCTTCCCATCGGTCAAAAGGGCCATGCTGAATAAAGTGTCAAAACCAGAAATGCAGGACAGGCCATGGAGAAACGGGAGCCTGGCTACGCTGATGGGCGGGATGTAAATTGCCAACAGCCACTCTGGAGAAGTGTACGGTGTGTCCTGAAACCTCCAAAAAACTCAGCTTAGAGAGCATAGGGCACTTCCACTCATGGGCGTATAAATTGGGAAAACTAAAAATCAGCAAGACACAGGCACCCCAAAGTTTAGGGCTGCTCTGTTGACAAGAACCTCCACTTCGTTACACCTTAAATATCCCAGGAAAGAGAAAAATGGATAAAGAAGTTGTGGTCCTTATGTACAATGGAATATCACTCAGCCATGAAACCAACGTCATAAGGCTAGTAGCAGCATGATGAGTGGATTTAGGTATGACGATTCTCAGTGAAATAAGTCATACAGAAAAAGACACTTATCATAAGATATCACTTATAGAGGGAATGTAAAAACCGCTACCCTTGAACTGAATTACAAAACAGAACAGAGTCCCACGTTTAGAAAACACACTATGGCTGCTTCACGGGAAAGGTGAGGTGGGGTGATGCATAAAACACGGGTTTCAAATTAGCTCAGATACCGTTCCATAAAGCCAATATGTAATAGACAAGACCTACTCCTTGCTCAGTGAATTGGACTCAACACCCCCTATTCACCGCCCAAGAATATATCTGACTAGTAAGAATCTTAAAACCTATGTTTTGATATCTCTCTGTAAGTGAGTCAAGTGAGTGTAAAGCGGCAGAAACACAGCAGAGGAAAGCAGCTAAACTACATTATAAAAATCAATTACTTTTAAAAACCCGTGAAACAAAGACAGTGAAAGAGAGAGAAATTCTTACAAAATTCGTTCAGGGGCTGTGATGCCACCTGGATTGACCATATCTAGACCCACAGCTGATTGAGACATAAGGGTGGACACTCTTGGGGCTGAGAGGTTTGGTGAGGTTGGGTGAGGAAACACAGACCCTTTAAAGTAATACTGCATGGTACCCATCCCATGGGTCCCAAATCTCCAGGTTCAAGGGCATCTTCCTACATCGAAAACATGCATGAGAAACCCAGAAGATGGTACACCGTGTGATCGGGAAAGTTTTCCAAAACGCACCTCTTTTCTCATCTCCTTGTGCTCGGTTTCGCCATTCCAGCCGCTTTACTAGCAATCTCCCTCCTTGGAGAATCAGCACCTTTAACCTCCTGTTCCGTACTGGTTGCAATTTGTCCTGAGGATGAACGGGAAGAGGGGTAACCAATGAGAGACTAGCTCTAGGTATCGGGACAGGCACAGGTCACTCTATTTTCCCATCAGGAAGAAGAATTAACCACAGGCTCAGCCTGCCGCCCGGGACCAGAATAGGGCCTGAAGCAATCTTGCGCTTTTGCGGCCAGCTCCCAAGAAAGTGAGTTGAAAAATGGAGCTCAGGGGCACTGCAATTCACAAACCTGCAGACTTATAAATGATAACTCTCGTCCACAAATATATTGAGGGAAGGTAACGAAGAGGAATGGAAAGCAAGGCAGAATTGCAGGAAACAGATTTCAGGAGGGAGATTCGAATCGGCTTTAAAGCACAGGAAAAGCGGCAAAACCTCGACAATGAAGCCCTTGGCCAAAAAGGGCGTATGCGTTTTTTCCAGAATATATTCAGGAAAAAACGCATACGCCCTTTTTGGCCAACCAAGCAACCTGGAAAGGCAAATCAGCGCTACAAAGAAGTCTCGCTTCCCATCGGTCAAAAGGGCCATGCTGAATAAAGTGTCAAAACCAGAAATGCAGGACAGGCCATGGAGAAACGGGAGCCTGGCTACGCTGATGGGCGGGATGTAAATTGCCAACAGCCACTCTGGAGAAGTGTACGGTGTGTCCTGAAACCTCCAAAAAACTCAGCTTAGAGAGCATAGGGCACTTCCACTCATGGGCGTATAAATTGGGAAAACTAAAAATCAGCAAGACACAGGCACCCCAAAGTTTAGGGCTGCTCTGTTGACAAGAACCTCCACTTCGTTACACCTTAAATATCCCAGGAAAGAGAAAAATGGATAAAGAAGTTGTGGTCCTTATGTACAATGGAATATCACTCAGCCATGAAACCAACGTCATAAGGCTAGTAGCAGCATGATGAGTGGATTTAGGTATGACGATTCTAAGTGAAATAAGTCATACAGAAAAAGACACTTATCATAAGATATCACTTATAGAGGGAATGTAAAAACCGCTACCCTTGAACTGAATTACAAAACAGAACAGAGTCCCACGTTTAGAAAACACACTATGGCTGCTTCACGGGAAAGGTGAGGTGGGGTGATGCATAAAACACGGGTTTCAAATTAGCTCAGATACCGTTCCATAAAGCCAATATGTAATAGACAAGACCTACTCCTTGCTCAGTGAATTGGACTCAACACCCCCTATTCACCGCCCAAGAATATATCTGACTAGTAAGAATCTTAAAACCTATGTTTTGATATCTCTCTGTAAGTGAGTCAAGTGAGTGTAAAGCGGCAGAAACACAGCAGAGGAAAGCAGCTAAACTACATTATAAAAATCAATTACTTTTAAAAACCCGTGAAACAAAGACAGTGAAAGAGAGAGAAATTCTTACAAAATTCGTTCAGGGGCTGTGATGCCACCTGGATTGACCATATCTAGACCCACAGCTGATTGAGACATAAGGGTGGACACTCTTGGGGCTGAGAGGTTTGGTGAGGTTGGGTGAGGAAACACAGACCCTTTAAAGTAATACTGCATGGTACCCATCCCATGGGTCCCAAATCTCCAGGTTCAAGGGCATCTTCCTACATCGAAAACATGCATGAGAAACCCAGAAGATGGTACACCGTGTGATCGGGAAAGTTTTCCAAAACGCACCTCTTTTCTCATCTCCTTGTGCTCGGTTTCGCCATTCCAGCCGCTTTACTAGCAATCTCCCTCCTTGGAGAATCAGCACCTTTAACCTCCTGTTCCGTACTGGTTGCAATTTGTCCTGAGGATGAACGGGAAGAGGGGGAACCAATGAGAGACTAGCTCTAGGTATCGGGACAGGCACAGGTCACTCTATTTTCCCATCAGGAAGAAGAATTAACCACAGGCTCAGCCTGCCGCCCGGGACCAGAATAGGGCCTGAAGCAATCTTGCGCTTTTCCGGCCAGCTCCCAAGAAAGTGAGTTGAAAAATGGAGCTCAGGGGCACTGCAATTCACAAACCTGCAGACTTATAAATGATAACTCTCGTCCACAAATATATTGAGGGAAGGTAACGAAGAGGAATGGAAAGCAAGGCAGAATTGCAGGAAACAGATTTCAGGAAGGAGATTCGAATCGGCTTTAAAGCACAGGAAAAGCGGCAAAACCTCGACAATGAAGCCCTTGGCCAAAAAGGGCGTATGCGTTTTTTCCAGAAAATATTCAGGAAAAAACGCATACGCCCTTTTTGGCCAACCAAGCAACCTGGAAAGGCAAATCAGCGCTACAAAGAAGTCTCGCTTCCCATCGGTCAAAAGGGCCATGCTGAATAAAGTGTCAAAACCAGAAATGCAGGACAGGCCATGGAGAAACGGGAGCCTGGCTACGCTGATGGGCGGGATGTAAATTGCCAACAGCCACTCTGGAGAAGTGTACGGTGTGTCCTGAAACCTCCAAAACACTCAGCTTAGAGAGCATAGGGCACTTCCACTCATGGGCGTATAAATTGGGAAAACTAAAAATCAGCAAGACACAGGCACCCCAAAGTTTAGGGCTGCTCTGTTGACAAGAACCTCCACTTCGTTACACCTTAAATATCCCAGGAAAGAGAAAAATGGATAAAGAAGTTGTGGTCCTTATGTACAATGGAATATCACTCAGCCATGAAACCAACGTCATAAGGCTAGTAGCAGCATGATGAGTGGATTTAGGTATGACGATTCTAAGTGAAATAAGTCATACAGAAAAAGACACTTATCATAAGATATCACTTATAGAGGGAATGTAAAAACCGCTACCCTTGAACTGAATTACAAAACAGAACAGAGTCCCACGTTTAGAAAACACACTATGGCTGCTTCACGGGAAAGGTGAGGTGGGGTGATGCATAAAACACGGGTTTCAAATTAGCTCAGATACCGTTCCATAAAGCCAATATGTAATAGACAAGACCTACTCCTTGCTCAGTGAATTGGACTCAACACCCCCTATTCACCGCCCAAGAATATATCTGACTAGTAAGAATCTTAAAACCTATGTTTTGATATCTCTCTGTAAGTGAGTCAAGTGAGTGTAAAGCGGCAGAAACACAGCAGAGGAAAGCAGCTAAACTACATTATAAAAATCAATTACTTTTAAAAACCTGTGAAACAAAGACAGTGAAAGAGAGAGAAATTCTTACAAAATTCGTTCAGGGGCTGTGATGCCACCTGGATTGACCATATCTAGACCCACAGCTGATTGAGACATAAGGGTGGACACTCTTGGGGCTGAGAGGTTTGGTGAGGTTGGGTGAGGAAACACAGACCCTTTAAAGTAATACTGCATGGTACCCATCCCATGGGTCCCAAATCTCCAGGTTCAAGGGCATCTTCCTACATCGAAAACATGCATGAGAAACCCAGAAGATGGTACACCGTGTGATCGGGAAAGTTTTCCAAAACGCACCTCTTTTCTCATCTCCTTGTGCTCGGTTTCGCCATTCCAGCCGCTTTACTAGCAATCTCCCTCCTTGGAGAATCAGCACCTTTAACCTCCTGTTCCGTACTGGCTGCAATTTGTCCTGAGGATGAACGGGAAGAGGGGTAACCAATGAGAGACTAGCTCTAGGTATCGGGACAGGCACAGGTCACTCTATTTTCCCATCAGGAAGAAGAATTAACCACAGGCTCAGCCTGCCGCCCGGGACCAGAATAGGGCCTGAAGCAATCTTGCGCTTTTGCGGCCAGCTCCCAAGAAAGTGAGTTGAAAAATGGAGCTCAGGGGCACTGCAATTCACAAACCTGCAGACTTATAAATGATAACTCTCGTCCACAAATATATTGAGGGAAGGTAACGAAGAGGAATGGAAAGCAAGGCAGAATTGCAGGAAACAGATTTCAGGAAGGAGATTCGAATCGGCTTTAAAGCACAGGAAAAGCGGCAAAACCTCGACAATGAAGCCCTTGGCCAAAAAGGGCGTATGCGTTTTTTCCAGAAAATATTCAGGAAAAAACGCATACGCCCTTTTTGGCCAACCAAGCAACCTGGAAAGGCAAATCAGCGCTACAAAGAAGTCTCGCTTCCCATCGGTCAAAAGGGCCATGCTGAATAAAGTGTCAAAACCAGAAATGCAGGACAGGCCATGGAGAAACGGGAGCCTGGCTACGCTGATGGGCGGGATGTAAATTGCCAACAGCCACTCTGGAGAAGTGTACGGTGTGTCCTGAAACCTCCAAAAAACTCAGCTTAGAGAGCATAGGGCACTTCCACTCATGGGCGTATAAATTGGGAAAACTAAAAATCAGCAAGACACAGGCACCCCAAAGTTTAGGGCTGCTCTGTTGACAAGAACCTCCACTTCGTTACACCTTAAATATCCCAGGAAAGAGAAAAATGGATAAAGAAGTTGTGGTCCTTATGTACAATGGAATATCACTCAGCCATGAAACCAACGTCATAAGGCTAGTAGCAGCATGATGAGTGGATTTAGGTATGACGATTCTAAGTGAAATAAGTCATACAGAAAAAGACACTTATCATAAGATATCACTTATAGAGGGAATGTAAAAACCGCTACCCTTGAACTGAATTACAAAACAGAACAGAGTCCCACGTTTAGAAAACACACTATGGCTGCTTAACGGGAAAGGTGAGGTGGGGTGATGCATAAAACAAGGGTTTCAAATTAGGTCAGATACCGTTCCATAAAGCCAATATGTAATAGACAAGACCTACTCCTTGCTCAGTGAATTGGACTCAACACCCCCTATTCACCGCCCAAGAATATATCTGACTAGTAAGAATCTTAAAACCTATGTTTTGATATCTCTCTGTAAGTGAGTCAAGTGGGTGTAAAGCGGCAGAAACACAGCAGAGGAAAGCAGCTAAACCACATTATAAAAATCAATTACTTTTAAAAACCCGTGAAACAAAGACAGTGAAAGAGAGAGAAATTCTTACAAAATTCGTTCAGGGGCTGTGATGCCACCTGGATTGACCATATCTAGACCCACAGCTGATTGAGACATAAGGGTGGACACTCTTGGGGCTGAGAGGTTTGGTGAGGTTGGGTGAGGAAACACAGACCCTTTAAAGTAATACTGCATGGTAACCATCCCATGGGTCCCAAATCTCCAGGTTCAAGGGCATCTTCCTACATCGAAAACATGCATGAGAAACCCAGAAGATAGTACACCGTGTGATCGGGAAAGGTTTCCAAAACGCACCTCTTTTCTCATCTCCTTGTGCTCGGGTTCGCCATTCCAGCCGCTTTACTTGCAATCTCCCTCCTTGGAGAATCAGCACCTTTAACCTCCTGTTCCGTACAGGTTGCAATTTGTCCTGAGGATGAACGGGAAGAGGGGGAACCAATGAGAGACTAGCTCTAGGTATCGGGACAGGCACAGGTCACTCTATTTTCCCATCAGGAAGAAGAATTAACCACAGGCTCAGCCTGCCGCCCGGGACCAGAATAGGGCCTGAAGCAATCCTGCGCTTTTGCGGCCAGCTTCCAAGAAAGCGAGTTGAAAAATGGAGCTCAGGGGCACTGCAATTCACAAACCTGCAGACTTATAAATGATAACTCTGGTCCACAAATATATTGAGGGAAGGCAACGAAGAGGAATGGAAAGCAAGGCAGAATTGCAGGAAACAGATTTCAGGAGGGAGATTCGAATCGGCTTTAAAGCACAGGAAAAGCGGCAAAACCTCGACAATGAAGCCCTTGGCCAAAAAGGGCGTATGCGTTTTTTCCTGAATATATTCAGGAAAAAACGCATACGCCCTTTTTGGCCAACCAAGCAACCTGGAAAGGCAAATCAGCGCTACAAAGAAGTCTCGCTTCCCATCGGTCAAAAGGGCCATGCTGAATAAAGTGTCAAAACCAGAAATGCAGGACAGGCCATGGAGAAACGGGAGCCTGGCTACGCTGATGGGCGGGATGTAAATTGCCAACAGCCACTCTGGAGAAGTGTACGGTGTGTCCTGAAACCTCCAAAACACTCAGCTTAGAGAGCATAGGGCACTTCCACTCATGGGCGTATAAATTGGGAAAACTAAAAATCAGCAAGACACAGGCACCCCAAAGTTTAGGGCTGCTCTGTTGACAAGAACCTCCACTTCGTTACACCTTAAATATCCCAGGAAAGAGAAAAATGGATAAAGAAGTTGTGGTCCTTATGTACAATGGAATATCACTCAGCCATGAAACCAACGTCATAAGGCTAGTAGCAGCATGATGAGTGGATTTAGGTATGACGATTCTAAGTGAAATAAGTCATACAGAAAAAGACACTTATCATAAGATATCACTTATAGAGGGAATGTAAAAACCGCTACCCTTGAACTGAATTACAAAACAGAACAGAGTCCCACGTTTAGAAAACACACTATGGCTGCTTCACGGGAAAGGTGAGGTGGGGTGATGCATAAAACACGGGTTTCAAATTAGCTCAGATACCGTTCCATAAAGCCAATATGTAATAGACAAGACCTACTCCTTGCTCAGTGAATTGGACTCAACACCCCCTATTCACCGCCCAAGAATATATCTGACTAGTAAGAATCTTAAAACCTATGTTTTGATATCTCTCTGTAAGTGAGTCAAGTGAGTGTAAAGCGGCAGAAACACAGCAGAGGAAAGCAGCTAAACTACATTATAAAAATCAATTACTTTTAAAAACCCGTGAAACAAAGACAGTGAAAGAGAGAGAAATTCTTACAAAATTCGTTCAGGGGCTGTGATGCCACCTGGATTGACCATATCTAGACCCACAGCTGATTGAGACATAAGGGTGGACACTCTTGGGGCTGAGAGGTTTGGTGAGGTTGGGTGAGGAAACACAGACCCTTTAAAGTAATACTGCATGGTACCCATCCCATGGGTCCCAAATCTCCAGGTTCAAGGGCATCTTCCTACATCGAAAACATGCATGAGAAACCCAGAAGATGGTACACCGTGTGATCGGGAAAGTTTTCCAAAACGCACCTCTTTTCTCATCTCCTTGTGCTCGGTTTCGCCATTCCAGCCGCTTTACTAGCAATCTCCCTCCTTGGAGAATCAGCACCTTTAACCTCCTGTTCCGTACTGGTTGCAATTTGTCCTGAGGATGAACGGGAAGAGGGGTAACCAATGAGAGACTAGCTCTAGGTATCGGGACAGGCACAGGTCACTCTATTTTCCCATCAGGAAGAAGAATTAACCACAGGCTCAGCCTGCCGCCCGGGACCAGAATAGGGCCTGAAGCAATCTTGCGCTTTTGCGGCCAGCTCCCAAGAAAGTGAGTTGAAAAATGGAGCTCAGGGGCACTGCAATTCACAAACCTGCAGACTTATAAATGATAACTCTCGTCCACAAATATATTGAGGGAAGGTAACGAAGAGGAATGGAAAGCAAGGCAGAATTGCAGGAAACAGATTTCAGGAAGGAGATTCGAATCGGCTTTAAAGCACAGGAAAAGCGGCAAAACCTCGACAATGAAGCCCTTGGCCAAAAAGGGCGTATGCGTTTTTTCCAGAAAATATTCAGGAAAAAACGCATACGCCCTTTTTGGCCAACCAAGCAACCTGGAAAGGCAAATCAGCGCTACAAAGAAGTCTCGCTTCCCATCGGTCAAAAGGGCCATGCTGAATAAAGTGTCAAAACCAGAAATGCAGGACAGGCCATGGAGAAACGGGAGCCTGGCTACGCTGATGGGCGGGATGTAAATTGCCAACAGCCACTCTGGAGAAGTGTACGGTGTGTCCTGAAACCTCCAAAACACTCAGCTTAGAGAGCATAGGGCACTTCCACTCATGGGCGTATAAATTGGGAAAACTAAAAATCAGCAAGACACAGGCACCCCAAAGTTTAGGGCTGCTCTGTTGACAAGAACCTCCACTTCGTTACACCTTAAATATCCCAGGAAAGAGAAAAATGGATAAAGAAGTTGTGGTCCTTATGTACAATGGAATATCACTCAGCCATGAAACCAACGTCATAAGGCTAGTAGCAGCATGATGAGTGGATTTAGGTATGACGATTCTAAGTGAAATAAGTCATACAGAAAAAGACACTTATCATAAGATATCACTTATAGAGGGAATGTAAAAACCGCTACCCTTGAACTGAATTACAAAACAGAACAGAGTCCCACGTTTAGAAAACACACTATGGCTGCTTCACGGGAAAGGTGAGGTGGGGTGATGCATAAAACACGGGTTTCAAATTAGCTCAGATACCGTTCCATAAAGCCAATATGTAATAGACAAGACCTACTCCTTGCTCAGTGAATTGGACTCAACACCCCCTATTCACCGCCCAAGAATATATCTGACTAGTAAGAATCTTAAAACCTATGTTTTGATATCTCTCTGTAAGTGAGTCAAGTGAGTGTAAAGCGGCAGAAACACAGCAGAGGAAAGCAGCTAAACTACATTATAAAAATCAATTACTTTTAAAAACCTGTGAAACAAAGACAGTGAAAGAGAGAGAAATTCTTACAAAATTCGTTCAGGGGCTGTGATGCCACCTGGATTGACCATATCTAGACCCACAGCTGATTGAGACATAAGGGTGGACACTCTTGGGGCTGAGAGGTTTGGTGAGGTTGGGTGAGGAAACACAGACCCTTTAAAGTAATACTGCATGGTACCCATCCCATGGGTCCCAAATCTCCAGGTTCAAGGGCATCTTCCTACATCGAAAACATGCATGAGAAACCCAGAAGATGGTACACCGTGTGATCGGGAAAGTTTTCCAAAACGCACCTCTTTTCTCATCTCCTTGTGCTCGGTTTCGCCATTCCAGCCGCTTTACTAGCAATCTCCCTCCTTGGAGAATCAGCACCTTTAACCTCCTGTTCCGTACTGGTTGCAATTTGTCCTGAGGATGAACGGGAAGAGGGGTAACCAATGAGAGACTAGCTCTAGGTATCGGGACAGGCACAGGTCACTCTATTTTCCCATCAGGAAGAAGAATTAACCACAGGCTCAGCCTGCCGCCCGGGACCAGAATAGGGCCTGAAGCAATCTTGCGCTTTTGCGGCCAGCTCCCAAGAAAGTGAGTTGAAAAATGGAGCTCAGGGGCACTGCAATTCACAAACCTGCAGACTTATAAATGATAACTCTCGTCCACAAATATATTGAGGGAAGGTAACGAAGAGGAATGGAAAGCAAGGCAGAATTGCAGGAAACAGATTTCAGGAAGGAGATTCGAATCGGCTTTAAAGCACAGGAAAAGCGGCAAAACCTCGACAATGAAGCCCTTGGCCAAAAAGGGCGTATGCGTTTTTTCCAGAAAATATTCAGGAAAAAACGCATACGCCCTTTTTGGCCAACCAAGCAACCTGGAAAGGCAAATCAGCGCTACAAAGAAGTCTCGCTTCCCATCGGTCAAAAGGGCCATGCTGAATAAAGTGTCAAAACCAGAAATGCAGGACAGGCCATGGAGAAACGGGAGCCTGGCTACGCTGATGGGCGGGATGTAAATTGCCAACAGCCACTCTGGAGAAGTGTACGGTGTGTCCTGAAACCTCCAAAACACTCAGCTTAGAGAGCATAGGGCACTTCCACTCATGGGCGTATAAATTGGGAAAACTAAAAATCAGCAAGACACAGGCACCCCAAAGTTTAGGGCTGCTCTGTTGACAAGAACCTCCACTTCGTTACACCTTAAATATCCCAGGAAAGAGAAAAATGGATAAAGAAGTTGTGGTCCTTATGTACAATGGAATATCACTCAGCCATGAAACCAACGTCATAAGGCTAGTAGCAGCATGATGAGTGGATTTAGGTATGACGATTCTAAGTGAAATAAGTCATACAGAAAAAGACACTTATCATAAGATATCACTTATAGAGGGAATGTAAAAACCGCTACCCTTGAACTGAATTACAAAACAGAACAGAGTCCCACGTTTAGAAAACACACTATGGCTGCTTCACGGGAAAGGTGAGGTGGGGTGATGCATAAAACACGGGTTTCAAATTAGCTCAGATACCGTTCCATAAAGCCAATATGTAATAGACAAGACCTACTCCTTGCTCAGTGAATTGGACTCAACACCCCCTATTCACCGCCCAAGAATATATCTGACTAGTAAGAATCTTAAAACCTATGTTTTGATATCTCTCTGTAAGTGAGTCAAGTGAGTGTAAAGCGGCAGAAACACAGCAGAGGAAAGCAGCTAAACTACATTATAAAAATCAATTACTTTTAAAAACCTGTGAAACAAAGACAGTGAAAGAGAGAGAAATTCTTACAAAATTCGTTCAGGGGCTGTGATGCCACCTGGATTGACCATATCTAGACCCACAGCTGATTGAGACATAAGGGTGGACACTCTTGGGGCTGAGAGGTTTGGTGAGGTTGGGTGAGGAAACACAGACCCTTTAAAGTAATACTGCATGGTACCCATCCCATGGGTCCCAAATCTCCAGGTTCAAGGGCATCTTCCTACATCGAAAACATGCATGAGAAACCCAGAAGATGGTACACCGTGTGATCGGGAAAGTTTTCCAAAACGCACCTCTTTTCTCATCTCCTTGTGCTCGGTTTCGCCATTCCAGCCGCTTTACTAGCAATCTCCCTCCTTGGAGAATCAGCACCTTTAACCTCCTGTTCCGTACTGGTTGCAATTTGTCCTGAGGATGAACGGGAAGAGGGGTAACCAATGAGAGACTAGCTCTAGGTATCGGGACAGGCACAGGTCACTCTATTTTCCCATCAGGAAGAAGAATTAACCACAGGCTCAGCCTGCCGCCCGGGACCAGAATAGGGCCTGAAGCAATCTTGCGCTTTTGCGGCCAGCTCCCAAGAAAGTGAGTTGAAAAATGGAGCTCAGGGGCACTGCAATTCACAAACCTGCAGACTTATAAATGATAACTCTCGTCCACAAATATATTGAGGGAAGGTAACGAAGAGGAATGGAAAGCAAGGCAGAATTGCAGGAAACAGATTTCAGGAAGGAGATTCGAATCGGCTTTAAAGCACAGGAAAAGCGGCAAAACCTCGACAATGAAGCCCTTGGCCAAAAAGGGCGTATGCGTTTTTTCCAGAAAATATTCAGGAAAAAACGCATACGCCCTTTTTGGCCAACCAAGCAACCTGGAAAGGCAAATCAGCGCTACAAAGAAGTCTCGCTTCCCATCGGTCAAAAGGGCCATGCTGAATAAAGTGTCAAAACCAGAAATGCAGGACAGGCCATGGAGAAACGGGAGCCTGGCTACGCTGATGGGCGGGATGTAAATTGCCAACAGCCACTCTGGAGAAGTGTACGGTGTGTCCTGAAACCTCCAAAAAACTCAGCTTAGAGAGCATAGGGCACTTCCACTCATGGGCGTATAAATTGGGAAAACTAAAAATCAGCAAGACACAGGCACCCCAAAGTTTAGGGCTGCTCTGTTGACAAGAACCTCCACTTCGTTACACCTTAAATATCCCAGGAAAGAGAAAAATGGATAAAGAAGTTGTGGTCCTTATGTACAATGGAATATCACTCAGCCATGAAACCAACGTCATAAGGCTAGTAGCAGCATGATGAGTGGATTTAGGTATGACGATTCTAAGTGAAATAAGTCATACAGAAAAAGACACTTATCATAAGATATCACTTATAGAGGGAATGTAAAAACCGCTACCCTTGAACTGAATTACAAAACAGAACAGAGTCCCACGTTTAGAAAACACACTATGGCTGCTTAACGGGAAAGGTGAGGTGGGGTGATGCATAAAACAAGGGTTTCAAATTAGGTCAGATACCGTTCCATAAAGCCAATATGTAATAGACAAGACCTACTCCTTGCTCAGTGAATTGGACTCAACACCCCCTATTCACCGCCCAAGAATATATCTGACTAGTAAGAATCTTAAAACCTATGTTTTGATATCTCTCTGTAAGTGAGTCAAGTGGGTGTAAAGCGGCAGAAACACAGCAGAGGAAAGCAGCTAAACCACATTATAAAAATCAATTACTTTTAAAAACCCGTGAAACAAAGACAGTGAAAGAGAGAGAAATTCTTACAAAATTCGTTCAGGGGCTGTGATGCCACCTGGATTGACCATATCTAGACCCACAGCTGATTGAGACATAAGGGTGGACACTCTTGGGGCTGAGAGGTTTGGTGAGGTTGGGTGAGGAAACACAGACCCTTTAAAGTAATACTGCATGGTAACCATCCCATGGGTCCCAAATCTCCAGGTTCAAGGGCATCTTCCTACATCGAAAACATGCATGAGAAACCCAGAAGATAGTACACCGTGTGATCGGGAAAGGTTTCCAAAACGCACCTCTTTTCTCATCTCCTTGTGCTCGGGTTCGCCATTCCAGCCGCTTTACTTGCAATCTCCCTCCTTGGAGAATCAGCACCTTTAACCTCCTGTTCCGTACAGGTTGCAATTTGTCCTGAGGATGAACGGGAAGAGGGGGAACCAATGAGAGACTAGCTCTAGGTATCGGGACAGGCACAGGTCACTCTATTTTCCCATCAGGAAGAAGAATTAACCACAGGCTCAGCCTGCCGCCCGGGACCAGAATAGGGCCTGAAGCAATCCTGCGCTTTTGCGGCCAGCTTCCAAGAAAGCGAGTTGAAAAATGGAGCTCAGGGGCACTGCAATTCACAAACCTGCAGACTTATAAATGATAACTCTGGTCCACAAATATATTGAGGGAAGGCAACGAAGAGGAATGGAAAGCAAGGCAGAATTGCAGGAAACAGATTTCAGGAGGGAGATTCGAATCGGCTTTAAAGCACAGGAAAAGCGGCAAAACCTCGACAATGAAGCCCTTGGCCAAAAAGGGCGTATGCGTTTTTTCCTGAATATATTCAGGAAAAAACGCATACGCCCTTTTTGGCCAACCAAGCAACCTGGAAAGGCAAATCAGCGCTACAAAGAAGTCTCGCTTCCCATCGGTCAAAAGGGCCATGCTGAATAAAGTGTCAAAACCAGAAATGCAGGACAGGCCATGGAGAAACGGGAGCCTGGCTACGCTGATGGGCGGGATGTAAATTGCCAACAGCCACTCTGGAGAAGTGTACGGTGTGTCCTGAAACCTCCAAAAAACTCAGCTTAGAGAGCATAGGGCACTTCCACTCATGGGCGTATAAATTGGGAAAACTAAAAATCAGCAAGACACAGGCACCCCAAAGTTTAGGGCTGCTCTGTTGACAAGAACCTCCACTTCGTTACACCTTAAATATCCCAGGAAAGAGAAAAATGGATAAAGAAGTTGTGGTCCTTATGTACAATGGAATATCACTCAGCCATGAAACCAACGTCATAAGTCTAGTAGCAGCATGATGAGTGGATTTAGGTATGACGATTCTCAGTGAAATAAGTCATACAGAAAAAGACACTTATCATAAGATATCACTTATAGAGGGAATGTAAAAACCGCTACCCTTGAACTGAATTACAAAACAGAACAGAGTCCCACGTTTAGAAAATACACTATGGCTGCTTAACGGGAAAGGTGAGGTGGGGTGATGCATAAAACAAGGGTTTCAAATTAGGTCAGATACCGTTCCATAAAGCCAATATGTAATAGACAAGACCTACTCCTTGATCAGTGAATTGGACTCAACACCCCCTATTCACCGCCCAAGAATATATCTGACTAGTAAGAATCTTAAAACCTATGTTTTGATATCTCTCTGTAAGTGAGTCAAGTGGGTGTAAAGCGGCAGAAACACAGCAGAGGAAAGTAGCTAAACCACATTATAAAAATCAATTACTTTTAAAAACCCGTGAAACAAAGACAGTGAAAGAGAGAGAAATTCTTACAAAATTCGTTCAGTGGCTGTGATGCCACCTGGATTGACCATATCTAGACCCACATCTGATTGAGACATAAGGGTGGACACTCTTGGGGCTGAGAGGTTTGGTGAGGTTGGGTGAGGAAACACAGACCCTTTAAAGTAATACTGCATGGTAACCATCCCATGGGTCCCAAATCTCCAGGTTCAAGGGCATCTTCCTATATCGAAAACATGCATGAGAAACCCAGAAGATGGTACACCGTGTGATCGGGAAAGGTTTCCAAAACGCACCTCTTTTCTCATCTCCTTGTGCTCGGGTTCGCCATTCCAGCCGCTTTACTTGCAATCTCCCTCCTTGGAGAATCAGCACCTTTAACCTCCTGTTCCGTACAGGTTGCAATTTGTCCTGAGGATGAACGGGAAGAGGGGGAACCAATGAGAGACTAGCTCTAGGTATCGGGACAGGCACAGGTCACTCTATTTTCCCATCAGGAAGAAGAATTAACCACAGGCTCAGCCTGCCGCCCGGGACCAGAATAGGGCCTGAAGCAATCCTGCGCTTTTGCGGCCAGCTCCCAAGAAAGCGAGTTGAAAAATGGAGCTCAGGGGCACTGCAATTCACAAACCTGCAGACTTATAAATGATAACTCTGGTCCACAAATATATTGAGGGAAGGCAACGAAGAGGAATGGAAAGCAAGGCAGAATTGCAGGAAACAGATTTCAGGAGGGAGATTCGAATCGCCTTTAAAGCACAGGAAAAGCGGCAAAACCTCGACAATGAAGCCCTTGGCCAAAAAGGGCGTATGCGTTTTTTCCTGAATATATTCAGGAAAAAACGCATACGCCCTTTTTGGCCAACCAAGCAACCTGGAAAGGCAAATCAGCGCTACAAAGAAGTCTCGCTTCCCATCGGTCAAAAGGGCCATGCTGAATAAAGTGTCAAAACCAGAAATGCAGGACAGGCCATGGAGAAACGGGAGCCTGGCTACGCTGATGGGCGGGATGTAAATTGCCAACAGCCACTCTGGAGAAGTGTACGGTGTGTCCTGAAACCTCCAAAAAACTCAGCTTAGAGAGCATAGGGCACTTCAACTCATGGGCGTATAAATTGGGAAAACTAAAAATCAGCAAGACACAGGCACCCCAAAGTTTAGGGCTGCTCTGTTGACAAGAACCTCCACTTCGTTACACCTTAAATATCCCAGGAAAGAGAAAAATGGATAAAGAAGTTGTGGTCCTTATGTACAATGGAATATCACTCAGCCATGAAACCAACGTCATAAGGCTAGTAGCAGCATGATGAGTGGATTTAGGTATGACGATTCTAAGTGAAATAAGTCATACAGAAAAAGACACTTATCATAAGATATCACTTATAGAGGGAATGTAAAAACCGCTACCCTTGAACTGAATTACAAAACAGAACAGAGTCCCACGTTTAGAAAACACACTATGGCTGCTTCACGGGAAAGGTGAGGTGGGGTGATGCATAAAACACGGGTTTCAAATTAGCTCAGATACCGTTCCATAAAGCCAATATGTAATAGACAAGACCTACTCCTTGCTCAGTGAATTGGACTCAACACCCCCTATTCACCGCCCAAGAATATATCTGACTAGTAAGAATCTTAAAACCTATGTTTTGATATCTCTCTGTAAGTGAGTCAAGTGAGTGTAAAGCGGCAGAAACACAGCAGAGGAAAGCAGCTAAACTACATTATAAAAATCAATTACTTTTAAAAACCCGTGAAACAAAGACAGTGAAAGAGAGAGAAATTCTTACAAAATTCGTTCAGGGGCTGTGATGCCACCTGGATTGACCATATCTAGACCCACAGCTGATTGAGACATAAGGGTGGACACTCTTGGGGCTGAGAGGTTTGGTGAGGTTGGGTGAGGAAACACAGACCCTTTAAAGTAATACTGCATGGTACCCATCCCATGGGTCCCAAATCTCCAGGTTCAAGGGCATCTTCCTACATCGAAAACATGCATGAGAAACCCAGAAGATGGTACACCGTGTGATCGGGAAAGTTTTCCAAAACGCACCTCTTTTCTCATCTCCTTGTGCTCGGTTTCGCCATTCCAGCCGCTTTACTAGCAATCTCCCTCCTTGGAGAATCAGCACCTTTAACCTCCTGTTCCGTACTGGTTGCAATTTGTCCTGAGGATGAACGGGAAGAGGGGTAACCAATGACAGACTAGCTCTAGGTATCGGGACAGGCACAGGTCACTCTATTTTCCCATCAGGAAGAAGAATTAACCACAGGCTCAGCCTGCCGCCCGGGACCAGAATAGGGCCTGAAGCAATCTTGCGCTTTTGCGGCCAGCTCCCAAGAAAGTGAGTTGAAAAATGGAGCTCAGGGGCACTGCAATTCACAAACCTGCAGACTTATAAATGATAACTCTCGTCCACAAATATATTGAGGGAAGGTAACGAAGAGGAATGGAAAGCAAGGCAGAATTGCAGGAAACAGATTTCAGGAGGGAGATTCGAATCGGCTTTAAAGCACAGGAAAAGCGGCAAAACCTCGACAATGAAGCCCTTGGCCAAAAAGGGCGTATGCGTTTTTTCCAGAATATATTCAGGAAAAAACGCATACGCCCTTTTTGGCCAACCAAGCAACCTGGAAAGGCAAATCAGCGCTACAAAGAAGTCTCGCTTCCCATCGGTCAAAAGGGCCATGCTGAATAAAGTGTCAAAACCAGAAATGCAGGACAGGCCATGGAGAAACGGGAGCCTGGCTACGCTGATGGGCGGGATGTAAATTGCCAACAGCCACTCTGGAGAAGTGTACGGTGTGTCCTGAAACCTCCAAAAAACTCAGCTTAGAGAGCATAGGGCACTTCCACTCATGGGCGTATAAATTGGGAAAACTAAAAATCAGCAAGACACAGGCACCCCAAAGTTTAGGGCTGCTCTGTTGACAAGAACCTCCACTTCGTTACACCTTAAATATCCCAGGAAAGAGAAAAATGGATAAAGAAGTTGTGGTCCTTATGTACAATGGAATATCACTCAGCCATGAAACCAACGTCATAAGTCTAGTAGCAGCATGATGAGTGGATTTAGGTATGACGATTCTCAGTGAAATAAGTCATACAGAAAAAGACACTTATCATAAGATATCACTTATAGAGGGAATGTAAAAACCGCTACCCTTGAACTGAATTACAGAACAGAACAGAGTCCCACGTTTAGAAAACACACTATGGCTGCTTCACGGGAAAGGTGAGGTGGGGTGATGCATAAAACACGGGTTTCAAATTAGCTCAGATACCGTTCCATACAGCCAATATGTAATAGACAAGACCTACTCCTTGATCAGTGAATTGGACTCAACACCCCCTATTCACCGCCCAAGAATATATCTGACTAGTAAGAATCTTAAAACCTATGTTTTGATATCTCTCTGTAAGTGAGTCAAGTGGGTGTAAAGCGGCAGAAACACAGCAGAGGAAAGCAGCTAAACCACATTATAAAAATCAATTACTTTTAAAAACCCGTGAAACAAAGACAGTGAAAGAGAGAGAAATTCTTACAAAATTCGTTCAGTGGCTGTGATGCCACCTGGATTGACCATATCTAGACCCACATCTGATTGAGACATAAGGGTGGACACTCTTGGGGCTGAGAGGTTTGGTGAGGTTGGGTGAGGAAACACAGACCCTTTAAAGTAATACTGCATGGTAACCATCCCATGGGTCCCAAATCTCCAGGTTCAAGGGCATCTTCCTATATCGAAAACATGCATGAGAAACCCAGAAGATGGTACACCGTGTGATCGGGAAAGGTTTCCAAAACGCACCTCTTTTCTCATCTCCTTGTGCTCGGGTTCGCCATTCCAGCCGCTTTACTTGCAATCTCCCTCCTTGGAGAATCAGCACCTTTAACCTCCTGTTCCGTACAGGTTGCAATTTGTCCTGAGGATGAACGGGAAGAGGGGGAACCAATGAGAGACTAGCTCTAGGTATCGGGACAGGCACAGGTCACTCTATTTTCCCATCAGGAAGAAGAATTAACCACAGGCTCAGCCTGCCGCCCGGGACCAGAATAGGGCCTGAAGCAATCCTGCGCTTTTGCGGCCAGCTCCCAAGAAAGCGAGTTGAAAAATGGAGCTCAGGGGCACTGCAATTCACAAACCTGCAGACTTATAAATGATAACTCTGGTCCACAAATATATTGAGGGAAGGCAACGAAGAGGAATGGAAAGCAAGGCAGAATTGCAGGAAACAGATTTCAGGAGGGAGATTCGAATCGGCTTTAAAGCACAGGAAAAGCGGCAAAACCTCGACAATGAAGCCCTTGGCCAAAAAGGGCGTATGCGTTTTTTCCTGAATATATTCAGGAAAAAACGCATACGCCCTTTTTGGCCAACCAAGCAACCTGGAAAGGCAAATCAGCGCTACAAAGAAGTCTCGCTTCCCATCGGTCAAAAGGGCCATGCTGAATAAAGTGTCAAAACCAGAAATGCAGGACAGGCCATGGAGAAACGGGAGCCTGGCTACGCTGATGGGCGGGATGTAAATTGCCAACAGCCACTCTGGAGAAGTGTACGGTGTGTCCTGAAACCTCCAAAAAACTCAGCTTAGAGAGCATAGGGCACTTCCACTCATGGGCGTATAAATTGGGAAAACTAAAAATCAGCAAGACACAGGCACCCCAAAGTTTAGGGCTGCTCTGTTGACAAGAACCTCCACTTCGTTACACCTTAAATATCCCAGGAAAGAGAAAAATGGATAAAGAAGTTGTGGTCCTTATGTACAATGGAATATCACTCAGCCATGAAACCAACGTCATAAGGCTAGTAGCAGCATGATGAGTGGATTTAGGTATGACGATTCTCAGTGAAATAAGTCATACAGAAAAAGACACTTATCATAAGATATCACTTATAGAGGGAATGTAAAAACCGCTACCCTTGAACTGAATTACAAAACAGAACAGAGTCCCACGTTTAGAAAACACACTATGGCTGCTTCACGGGAAAGGTGAGGTGGGGTGATGCATAAAACACGGGTTTCAAATTAGCTCAGATACCGTTCCATAAAGCCAATATGTAATAGACAAGACCTACTCCTTGCTCAGTGAATTGGACTCAACACCCCCTATTCACCGCCCAAGAATATATCTGACTAGTAAGAATCTTAAAACCTATGTTTTGATATCTCTCTGTAAGTGAGTCAAGTGAGTGTAAAGCGGCAGAAACACAGCAGAGGAAAGCAGCTAAACTACATTATAAAAATCAATTACTTTTAAAAACCCGTGAAACAAAGACAGTGAAAGAGAGAGAAATTCTTACAAAATTCGTTCAGGGGCTGTGATGCCACCTGGATTGACCATATCTAGACCCACAGCTGATTGAGACATAAGGGTGGACACTCTTGGGGCTGAGAGGTTTGGTGAGGTTGGGTGAGGAAACACAGACCCTTTAAAGTAATACTGCATGGTACCCATCCCATGGGTCCCAAATCTCCAGGTTCAAGGGCATCTTCCTACATCGAAAACATGCATGAGAAACCCAGAAGATGGTACACCGTGTGATCGGGAAAGTTTTCCAAAACGCACCTCTTTTCTCATCTCCTTGTGCTCGGTTTCGCCATTCCAGCCGCTTTACTAGCAATCTCCCTCCTTGGAGAATCAGCACCTTTAACCTCCTGTTCCGTACTGGTTGCAATTTGTCCTGAGGATGAACGGGAAGAGGGGTAACCAATGAGAGACTAGCTCTAGGTATCGGGACAGGCACAGGTCACTCTATTTTCCCATCAGGAAGAAGAATTAACCACAGGCTCAGCCTGCCGCCCGGGACCAGAATAGGGCCTGAAGCAATCTTGCGCTTTTGCGGCCAGCTCCCAAGAAAGTGAGTTGAAAAATGGAGCTCAGGGGCACTGCAATTCACAAACCTGCAGACTTATAAATGATAACTCTCGTCCACAAATATATTGAGGGAAGGTAACGAAGAGGAATGGAAAGCAAGGCAGAATTGCAGGAAACAGATTTCAGGAGGGAGATTCGAATCGGCTTTAAAGCACAGGAAAAGCGGCAAAACCTCGACAATGAAGCCCTTGGCCAAAAAGGGCGTATGCGTTTTTTCCAGAATATATTCAGGAAAAAACGCATACGCCCTTTTTGGCCAACCAAGCAACCTGGAAAGGCAAATCAGCGCTACAAAGAAGTCTCGCTTCCCATCGGTCAAAAGGGCCATGCTGAATAAAGTGTCAAAACCAGAAATGCAGGACAGGCCATGGAGAAACGGGAGCCTGGCTACGCTGATGGGCGGGATGTAAATTGCCAACAGCCACTCTGGAGAAGTGTACGGTGTGTCCTGAAACCTCCAAAAAACTCAGCTTAGAGAGCATAGGGCACTTCCACTCATGGGCGTATAAATTGGGAAAACTAAAAATCAGCAAGACACAGGCACCCCAAAGTTTAGGGCTGCTCTGTTGACAAGAACCTCCACTTCGTTACACCTTAAATATCCCAGGAAAGAGAAAAATGGATAAAGAAGTTGTGGTCCTTATGTACAATGGAATATCACTCAGCCATGAAACCAACGTCATAAGGCTAGTAGCAGCATGATGAGTGGATTTAGGTATGACGATTCTAAGTGAAATAAGTCATACAGAAAAAGACACTTATCATAAGATATCACTTATAGAGGGAATGTAAAAACCGCTACCCTTGAACTGAATTACAAAACAGAACAGAGTCCCACGTTTAGAAAACACACTATGGCTGCTTCACGGGAAAGGTGAGGTGGGGTGATGCATAAAACACGGGTTTCAAATTAGCTCAGATACCGTTCCATAAAGCCAATATGTAATAGACAAGACCTACTCCTTGCTCAGTGAATTGGACTCAACACCCCCTATTCACCGCCCAAGAATATATCTGACTAGTAAGAATCTTAAAACCTATGTTTTGATATCTCTCTGTAAGTGAGTCAAGTGAGTGTAAAGCGGCAGAAACACAGCAGAGGAAAGCAGCTAAACTACATTATAAAAATCAATTACTTTTAAAAACCCGTGAAACAAAGACAGTGAAAGAGAGAGAAATTCTTACAAAATTCGTTCAGGGGCTGTGATGCCACCTGGATTGACCATATCTAGACCCACAGCTGATTGAGACATAAGGGTGGACACTCTTGGGGCTGAGAGGTTTGGTGAGGTTGGGTGAGGAAACACAGACCCTTTAAAGTAATACTGCATGGTACCCATCCCATGGGTCCCAAATCTCCAGGTTCAAGGGCATCTTCCTACATCGAAAACATGCATGAGAAACCCAGAAGATGGTACACCGTGTGATCGGGAAAGTTTTCCAAAACGCACCTCTTTTCTCATCTCCTTGTGCTCGGTTTCGCCATTCCAGCCGCTTTACTAGCAATCTCCCTCCTTGGAGAATCAGCACCTTTAACCTCCTGTTCCGTACTGGTTGCAATTTGTCCTGAGGATGAACGGGAAGAGGGGTAACCAATGACAGACTAGCTCTAGGTATCGGGACAGGCACAGGTCACTCTATTTTCCCATCAGGAAGAAGAATTAACCACAGGCTCAGCCTGCCGCCCGGGACCAGAATAGGGCCTGAAGCAATCTTGCGCTTTTGCGGCCAGCTCCCAAGAAAGTGAGTTGAAAAATGGAGCTCAGGGGCACTGCAATTCACAAACCTGCAGACTTATAAATGATAACTCTCGTCCACAAATATATTGAGGGAAGGTAACGAAGAGGAATGGAAAGCAAGGCAGAATTGCAGGAAACAGATTTCAGGAGGGAGATTCGAATCGGCTTTAAAGCACAGGAAAAGCGGCAAAACCTCGACAATGAAGCCCTTGGCCAAAAAGGGCGTATGCGTTTTTTCCAGAATATATTCAGGAAAAAACGCATACGCCCTTTTTGGCCAACCAAGCAACCTGGAAAGGCAAATCAGCGCTACAAAGAAGTCTCGCTTCCCATCGGTCAAAAGGGCCATGCTGAATAAAGTGTCAAAACCAGAAATGCAGGACAGGCCATGGAGAAACGGGAGCCTGGCTACGCTGATGGGCGGGATGTAAATTGCCAACAGCCACTCTGGAGAAGTGTACGGTGTGTCCTGAAACCTCCAAAAAACTCAGCTTAGAGAGCATAGGGCACTTCCACTCATGGGCGTATAAATTGGGAAAACTAAAAATCAGCAAGACACAGGCACCCCAAAGTTTAGGGCTGCTCTGTTGACAAGAACCTCCACTTCGTTACACCTTAAATATCCCAGGAAAGAGAAAAATGGATAAAGAAGTTGTGGTCCTTATGTACAATGGAATATCACTCAGCCATGAAACCAACGTCATAAGTCTAGTAGCAGCATGATGAGTGGATTTAGGTATGACGATTCTCAGTGAAATAAGTCATACAGAAAAAGACACTTATCATAAGATATCACTTATAGAGGGAATGTAAAAACCGCTACCCTTGAACTGAATTACAAAACAGAACAGAGTCCCACGTTTAGAAAACACACTATGGCTGCTTCACGGGAAAGGTGAGGTGGGGTGATGCATAAAACACGGGTTTCAAATTAGCTCAGATACCGTTCCATACAGCCAATATGTAATAGACAAGACCTACTCCTTGATCAGTGAATTGGACTCAACACCCCCTATTCACCGCCCAAGAATATATCTGACTAGTAAGAATCTTAAAACCTATGTTTTGATATCTCTCTGTAAGTGAGTCAAGTGGGTGTAAAGCGGCAGAAACACAGCAGAGGAAAGCAGCTAAACCACATTATAAAAATCAATTACTTTTAAAAACCCGTGAAACAAAGACAGTGAAAGAGAGAGAAATTCTTACAAAATTCGTTCAGTGGCTGTGATGCCACCTGGATTGACCATATCTAGACCCACATCTGATTGAGACATAAGGGTGGACACTCTTGGGGCTAAGAGGTTTGGTGAGGTTGGGTGAGGAAACACAGACCCTTTAAAGTAATACTGCATGGTAACCATCCCATGGGTCCCAAATCTCCAGGTTCAAGGGCATCTTCCTATATCGGAAACATGCATGAGAAACCCAGAAGATGGTACACCGTGTGATCGGGAAAGGTTTCCAAAACGCACCTCTTTTCTCATCTCCTTGTGCTCGGGTTCGCCATTCCAGCCGCTTTACTTGCAATCTCCCTCCTTGGAGAATCAGCACCTTTAACCTCCTGTTCCGTACAGGTTGCAATTTGTCCTGAGGATGAACGGGAAGAGGGGGAACCAATGAGAGACTAGCTCTAGGTATCGGGACAGGCACAGGTCACTCTATTTTCCCATCAGGAAGAAGAATTAACCACAGGCTCAGCCTGCCGCCCGGGACCAGAATAGGGCCTGAAGCAATCCTGCGCTTTTGCGGCCAGCTCCCAAGAAAGCGAGTTGAAAAATGGAGCTCAGGGGCACTGCAATTCACAAACCTGCAGACTTATAAATGATAACTCTGGTCCACAAATATATTGAGGGAAGGCAACGAAGAGGAATGGAAAGCAAGGCAGAATTGCAGGAAACAGATTTCAGGAGGGAGATTCGAATCGCCTTTAAAGCACAGGAAAAGCGGCAAAACCTCGACAATGAAGCCCTTGGCCAAAAAGGGCGTATGCGTTTTTTCCTGAATATATTCAGGAAAAAACGCATACGCCCTTTTTGGCCAACCAAGCAACCTGGAAAGGCAAATCAGCGCTACAAAGAAGTCTCGCTTCCCATCGGTCAAAAGGGCCATGCTGAATAAAGTGTCAAAACCAGAAATGCAGGACAGGCCATGGAGAAACGGGAGCCTGGCTACGCTGATGGGCGGGATGTAAATTGCCAACAGCCACTCTGGAGAAGTGTACGGTGTGTCCTGAAACCTCCAAAAAACTCAGCTTAGAGAGCATAGGGCACTTCCACTCATGGGCGTATAAATTGGGAAAACTAAAAATCAGCAAGACACAGGCACCCCAAAGTTTAGGGCTGCTCTGTTGACAAGAACCTCCACTTCGTTACACCTTAAATATCCCAGGAAAGAGAAAAATGGATAAAGAAGTTGTGGTCCTTATGTACAATGGAATATCACTCAGCCATGAAACCAACGTCATAAGGCTAGTAGCAGCATGATGAGTGGATTTAGGTATGACGATTCTAAGTGAAATAAGTCATACAGAAAAAGACACTTATCATAAGATATCACTTATAGAGGGAATGTAAAAACCGCTACCCTTGAACTGAATTACAAAACAGAACAGAGTCCCACGTTTAGAAAACACACTATGGCTGCTTCACGGGAAAGGTGAGGTGGGGTGATGCATAAAACACGGGTTTCAAATTAGCTCAGATACCGTTCCATAAAGCCAATATGTAATAGACAAGACCTACTCCTTGCTCAGTGAATTGGACTCAACACCCCCTATTCACCGCCCAAGAATATATCTGACTAGTAAGAATCTTAAAACCTATGTTTTGATATCTCTCTGTAAGTGAGTCAAGTGAGTGTAAAGCGGCAGAAACACAGCAGAGGAAAGCAGCTAAACTACATTATAAAAATCAATTACTTTTAAAAACCCGTGAAACAAAGACAGTGAAAGAGAGAGAAATTCTTACAAAATTCGTTCAGGGGCTGTGATGCCACCTGGATTGACCATATATAGACCCACAGCTGATTGAGACATAAGGGTGGACACTCTTGGGGCTGAGAGGTTTGGTGAGGTTGGGTGAGGAAACACAGACCCTTTAAAGTAATACTGCATGGTACCCATCCCATGGGTCCCAAATCTCCAGGTTCAAGGGCATCTTCCTACATCGAAAACATGCATGAGAAACCCAGAAGATGGTACACCGTGTGATCGGGAAAGTTTTCCAAAACGCACCTCTTTTCTCATCTCCTTGTGCTCGGTTTCGCCATTCCAGCCGCTTTACTAGCAATCTCCCTCCTTGGAGAATCAGCACCTTTAACCTCCTGTTCCGTACTGGTTGCAATTTGTCCTGAGGATGAACGGGAAGAGGGGTAACCAATGAGAGACTAGCTCTAGGTATCGGGACAGGCACAGGTCACTCTATTTTCCCATCAGGAAGAAGAATTAACCACAGGCTCAGCCTGCCGCCCGGGACCAGAATAGGGCCTGAAGCAATCTTGCGCTTTTGCGGCCAGCTCCCAAGAAAGTGAGTTGAAAAATGGAGCTCAGGGGCACTGCAATTCACAAACCTGCAGACTTATAAATGATAACTCTCGTCCACAAATATATTGAGGGAAGGTAACGAAGAGGAATGGAAAGCAAGGCAGAATTGCAGGAAACAGATTTCAGGAGGGAGATTCGAATCGGCTTTAAAGCACAGGAAAAGCGGCAAAACCTCGACAATGAAGCCCTTGGCCAAAAAGGGCGTATGCGTTTTTTCCAGAATATATTCAGGAAAAAACGCATACGCCCTTTTTGGCCAACCAAGCAACCTGGAAAGGCAAATCAGCGCTACAAAGAAGTCTCGCTTCCCATCGGTCAAAAGGGCCATGCTGAATAAAGTGTCAAAACCAGAAATGCAGGACAGGCCATGGAGAAACGGGAGCCTGGCTACGCTGATGGGCGGGATGTAAATTGCCAACAGCCACTCTGGAGAAGTGTACGGTGTGTCCTGAAACCTCCAAAAAACTCAGCTTAGAGAGCATAGGGCACTTCCACTCATGGGCGTATAAATTGGGAAAACTAAAAATCAGCAAGACACAGGCACCCCAAAGTTTAGGGCTGCTCTGTTGACAAGAACCTCCACTTCGTTACACCTTAAATATCCCAGGAAAGAGAAAAATGGATAAAGAAGTTGTGGTCCTTATGTACAATGGAATATCACTCAGCCATGAAACCAACGTCATAAGGCTAGTAGCAGCATGATGAGTGGATTTAGGTATGACGATTCTAAGTGAAATAAGTCATACAGAAAAAGACACTTATCATAAGATATCACTTATAGAGGGAATGTAAAAACCGCTACCCTTGAACTGAATTACAAAACAGAACAGAGTCCCACGTTTAGAAAACACACTATGGCTGCTTCACGGGAAAGGTGAGGTGGGGTGATGCATAAAACAAGGGTTTCAAATTAGGTCAGATACCGTTCCATAAAGCCAATATGTAATAGACAAGACCTACTCCTTGCTCAGTGAATTGGACTCAACACCCCCTATTCACCGCCCAAGAATATATCTGACTAGTAAGAATCTTAAAACCTATGTTTTGATATCTCTCTGTAAGTGAGTCAAGTGGGTGTAAAGCGGCAGAAACACAGCAGAGGAAAGCAGCTAAACCACATTATAAAAATCAATTACTTTTAAAAACCCGTGAAACAAAGACAGTGAAAGAGAGAGAAATTCTTACAAAATTCGTTCAGGGGCTGTGATGCCACCTGGATTGACCATATCTAGACCCACAGCTGATTGAGACATAAGGGTGGACACTCTTGGGGCTGAGAGGTTTGGTGAGGTTGGGTGAGGAAACACAGACCCTTTAAAGTAATACTGCATGGTAACCATCCCATGGGTCCCAAATCTCCAGGTTCAAGGGCATCTTCCTACATCGAAAACATGCATGAGAAACCCAGAAGATAGTACACCGTGTGATCGGGAAAGGTTTCCAAAACGCACCTCTTTTCTCATCTCCTTGTGCTCGGGTTCGCCATTCCAGCCGCTTTACTTGCAATCTCCCTCCTTGGAGAATCAGCACCTTTAACCTCCTGTTCCGTACAGGTTGCAATTTGTCCTGAGGATGAACGGGAAGAGGGGGAACCAATGAGAGACTAGCTCTAGGTATCGGGACAGGCACAGGTCACTCTATTTTCCCATCAGGAAGAAGAATTAACCACAGGCTCAGCCTGCCGCCCGGGACCAGAATAGGGCCTGAAGCAATCTTGCGCTTTTGCGGCCAGCTCCCAAGAAAGTGAGTTGAAAAATGGAGCTCAGGGGCACTGCAATTCACAAACCTGCAGACTTATAAATGATAACTCTCGTCCACAAATATATTGAGGGAAGGTAACGAAGAGGAATGGAAAGCAAGGCATAATTGCAGGAAACAGATTTCAGGAGGGAGATTCGAATCGGCTTTAAAGCACAGGAAAAGCGGCAAAACCTCGACAATGAAGCCCTTGGCCAAAAAGGGCGTATGCGTTTTTTCCAGAATATATTCAGGAAAAAACGCATACGCCCTTTTTGGCCAACCAAGCAACCTGGAAAGGCAAATCAGCGCTACAAAGAAGTCTCGCTTCCCATCGGTCAAAAGGGCCATGCTGAATAAAGTGTCAAAACCAGAAATGCAGGACAGGCCATGGAGAAACGGGAGCCTGGCTACGCTGATGGGCGGGATGTAAATTGCCAACAGCCACTCTGGAGAAGTGTACGGTGTGTCCTGAAACCTCCAAAAAACTCAGCTTAGAGAGCATAGGGCACTTCCACTCATGGGCGTATAAATTGGGAAAACTAAAAATCAGCAAGACACAGGCACCCCAAAGTTTAGGGCTGCTCTGTTGACAAGAACCTCCACTTCGTTACACCTTAAATATCCCAGGAAAGAGAAAAATGGATAAAGAAGTTGTGGTCCTTATGTACAATGGAATATCACTCAGCCATGAAACCAACGTCATAAGGCTAGTAGCAGCATGATGAGTGGATTTAGGTATGACGATTCTAAGTGAAATAAGTCATACAGAAAAAGACACTTATCATAAGATATCACTTATAGAGGGAATGTAAAAACCGCTACCCTTGAACTGAATTACAAAACAGAACAGAGTCCCACGTTTAGAAAACACACTATGGCTGCTTCACGGGAAAGGTGAGGTGGGGTGATGCATAAAACAAGGGTTTCAAATTAGGTCAGATACCGTTCCATAAAGCCAATATGTAATAGACAAGACCTACTCCTTGCTCAGTGAATTGGACTCAACACCCCCTATTCACCGCCCAAGAATATATCTGACTAGTAAGAATCTTAAAACCTATGTTTTGATATCTCTCTGTAAGTGAGTCAAGTGGGTGTAAAGCGGCAGAAACACAGCAGAGGAAAGCAGCTAAACCACATTATAAAAATCAATTACTTTTAAAAACCCGTGAAACAAAGACAGTGAAAGAGAGAGAAATTCTTACAAAATTCGTTCAGGGGCTGTGATGCCACCTGGATTGACCATATCTAGACCCACAGCTGATTGAGACATAAGGGTGGACACTCTTGGGGCTGAGAGGTTTGGTGAGGTTGGGTGAGGAAACACAGACCCTTTAAAGTAATACTGCATGGTAACCATCCCATGGGTCCCAAATCTCCAGGTTCAAGGGCATCTTCCTACATCGAAAACATGCATGAGAAACCCAGAAGATAGTACACCGTGTGATCGGGAAAGGTTTCCAAAACGCACCTCTTTTCTCATCTCCTTGTGCTCGGGTTCGCCATTCCAGCCGCTTTACTTGCAATCTCCCTCCTTGGAGAATCAGCACCTTTAACCTCCTGTTCCGTACAGGTTGCAATTTGTCCTGAGGATGAACGGGAAGAGGGGGAACCAATGAGAGACTAGCTCTAGGTATCCGGACAGGCACAGGTCACTCTATTTTCCCATCAGGAAGAAGAATTAACCACAGGCTCAGCCTGCCGCCCGGGACCAGAATAGGGCCTGAAGCAATCTTGCGCTTTTGCGGCCAGCTCCCAAGAAAGTGAGTTGAAAAATGGAGCTCAGGGGCACTGCAATTCACAAACCTGCAGACTTATAAATGATAACTCTCGTCCACAAATATATTGAGGGAAGGTAACGAAGAGGAATGGAAAGCAAGGCAGAATTGCAGGAAACAGATTTCAGGAGGGAGATTCGAATCGGCTTTAAAGCACAGGAAAAGCGGCAAAACCTCGACAATGAAGCCCTTGGCCAAAAAGGGCGTATGCGTTTTTTCCAGAATATATTCAGGAAAAAACGCATACGCCCTTTTTGGCCAACCAAGCAACCTGGAAAGGCAAATCAGCGCTACAAAGAAGTCTCGCTTCCCATCGGTCAAAAGGGCCATGCTGAATAAAGTGTCAAAACCAGAAATGAAGGACAGGCCATGGAGAAACGGGAGCCTGGCTACGCTGATGGGCGGGATGTAAATTGCCAACAGCCACTCTGGAGAAGTGTACGGTGTGTCCTGAAACCTCCAAAAAACTCAGCTTAGAGAGCATAGGGCACTTCCACTCATGGGCATATAAATTGGGAAAACTAAAAATCAGCAAGACACAGGCACCCCAAAGTTTAGGGCTGCTCTGTTGACAAGAACCTCCACTTCGTTACACCTTAAATATCCCAGGAAAGAGAAAAATGGATAAAGAAGTTGTGGTCCTTATGTACAATGGAATATCACTCAGCCATGAAACCAACGTCATAAGGCTAGTAGCAGCATGATGAGTGGATTTAGGTATGACGATTCTAAGTGAAATAAGTCATACAGAAAAAGACACTTATCATAAGATATCACTTATAGAGGGAATGTAAAAACCGCTACCCTTGAACTGAATTACAAAACAGAACAGAGTCCCACGTTTAGAAAACACACTATGGCTGCTTCACGGGAAAGGTGAGGTGGGGTGATGCATAAAACAAGGGTTTCAAATTAGGTCAGATACCGTTCCATAAAGCCAATATGTAATAGACAAGACCTACTCCTTGCTCAGTGAATTGGACTCAACACCCCCTATTCACCGCCCAAGAATATATCTGACTAGTAAGAATCTTAAAACCTATGTTTTGATATCTCTCTGTAAGTGAGTCAAGTGGGTGTAAAGCGGCAGAAACACAGCAGAGGAAAGCAGCTAAACCACATTATAAAAATCAATTACTTTTAAAAACCCGTGAAACAAAGACAGTGAAAGAGAGAGAAATTCTTACAAAATTCGTTCAGGGGCTGTGATGCCACCTGGATTGACCATATCTAGACCCACAGCTGATTGAGACATAAGGGTGGACACTCTTGGGGCTGAGAGGTTTGGTGAGGTTGGGTGAGGAAACACAGACCCTTTAAAGTAATACTGCATGGTAACCATCCCATGGGTCCCAAATCTCCAGGTTCAAGGGCATCTTCCTACATCGAAAACATGCATGAGAAACCCAGAAGATAGTACACCGTGTGATCGGGAAAGGTTTCCAAAACGCACCTCTTTTCTCATCTCCTTGTGCTCGGGTTCGCCATTCCAGCCGCTTTACTTGCAATCTCCCTCCTTGGAGAATCAGCACCTTTAACCTCCTGTTCCGTACAGGTTGCAATTTGTCCTGAGGATGAACGGGAAGAGGGGGAACCAATGAGAGACTAGCTCTAGGTATCCGGACAGGCACAGGTCACTCTATTTTCCCATCAGGAAGAAGAATTAACCACAGGCTCAGCCTGCCGCCCGGGACCAGAATAGGGCCTGAAGCAATCTTGCGCTTTTGCGGCCAGCTCCCAAGAAAGTGAGTTGAAAAATGGAGCTCAGGGGCACTGCAATTCACAAACCTGCAGACTTATAAATGATAACTCTCGTCCACAAATATATTGAGGGAAGGTAACGAAGAGGAATGGAAAGCAAGGCAGAATTGCAGGAAACAGATTTCAGGAGGGAGATTCGAATCGGCTTTAAAGCACAGGAAAAGCGGCAAAACCTCGACAATGAAGCCCTTGGCCAAAAAGGGCGTATGCGTTTTTTCCAGAATATATTCAGGAAAAAACGCATACGCCCTTTTTGGCCAACCAAGCAACCTGGAAAGGCAAATCAGCGCTACAAAGAAGTCTCGCTTCCCATCGGTCAAAAGGGCCATGCTGAATAAAGTGTCAAAACCAGAAATGAAGGACAGGCCATGGAGAAACGGGAGCCTGGCTACGCTGATGGGCGGGATGTAAATTGCCAACAGCCACTCTGGAGAAGTGTACGGTGTGTCCTGAAACCTCCAAAAAACTCAGCTTAGAGAGCATAGGGCACTTCCACTCATGGGCGTATAAATTGGGAAAACTAAAAATCAGCAAGACACAGGCACCCCAAAGTTTAGGGCTGCTCTGTTGACAAGAACCTCCACTTCGTTACACCTTAAATATCCCAGGAAAGAGAAAAATGGATAAAGAAGTTGTGGTCCTTATGTACAATGGAATATCACTCAGCCATGAAACCAACGTCATAAGGCTAGTAGCAGCATGATGAGTGGATTTAGGTATGACGATTCTAAGTGAAATAAGTCATACAGAAAAAGACACTTATCATAAGATATCACTTATAGAGGGAATGTAAAAACCGCTACCCTTGAACTGAATTACAAAACAGAACAGAGTCCCACGTTTAGAAAACACACTATGGCTGCTTCACGGGAAAGGTGAGGTGGGGTGATGCATAAAACAAGGGTTTCAAATTAGGTCAGATACCGTTCCATAAAGCCAATATGTAATAGACAAGACCTACTCCTTGCTCAGTGAATTGGACTCAACACCCCCTATTCACCGCCCAAGAATATATCTGACTAGTAAGAATCTTAAAACCTATGTTTTGATATCTCTCTGTAAGTGAGTCAAGTGGGTGTAAAGCGGCAGAAACACAGCAGAGGAAAGCAGCTAAACCACATTATAAAAATCAATTACTTTTAAAAACCCGTGAAACAAAGACAGTGAAAGAGAGAGAAATTCTTTCAAAATTCGTTCAGGGGCTGTGATGCCACCTGGATTGACCATATCTAGACCCACAGCTGATTGAGACATAAGGGTGGACACTCTTGGGGCTGAGAGGTTTGGTGAGGTTGGGTGAGGAAACACAGACCCTTTAAAGTAATACTGCATGGTAACCATCCCATGGGTCCCAAATCTCCAGGTTCAAGGGCATCTTCCTACATCGAAAACATGCATGAGAAACCCAGAAGATAGTACACCGTGTGATCGGGAAAGGTTTCCAAAACGCACCTCTTTTCTCATCTCCTTGTGCTCGGGTTCGCCATTCCAGCCGCTTTACTTGCAATCTCCCTCCTTGGAGAATCAGCACCTTTAACCTCCTGTTCCGTACAGGTTGCAATTTGTCCTGAGGATGAACGGGAAGAGGGGGAACCAATGAGAGACTAGCTCTAGGTATCGGGACAGGCACAGGTCACTCTATTTTCCCATCAGGAAGAAGAATTAACCACAGGCTCAGCCTGCCGCCCGGGACCAGAATAGGGCCTGAAGCAATCTTGCGCTTTTGCGGCCAGCTCCCAAGAAAGTGAGTTGAAAAATGGAGCTCAGGGGCACTGCAATTCACAAACCTGCAGACTTATAAATGATAACTCTCGTCCACAAATATATTGAGGGAAGGTAACGAAGAGGAATGGAAAGCAAGGCAGAATTGCAGGAAACAGATTTCAGGAGGGAGATTCGAATCGGCTTTAAAGCACAGGAAAAGCGGCAAAACCTCGACAATGAAGCCCTTGGCCAAAAAGGGCGTATGCGTTTTTTCCAGAATATATTCAGGAAAAAACGCATACGCCCTTTTTGGCCAACCAAGCAACCTGGAAAGGCAAATCAGCGCTACAAAGAAGTCTCGCTTCCCATCGGTCAAAAGGGCCATGCTGAATAAAGTGTCAAAACCAGAAATGCAGGACAGGCCATGGAGAAACGGGAGCCTGGCTACGCTGATGGGCGGGATGTAAATTGCCAACAGCCACTCTGGAGAAGTGTACGGTGTGTCCTGAAACCTCCAAAAAACTCAGCTTAGAGAGCATAGGGCACTTCCACTCATGGGCGTATAAATTGGGAAAACTAAAAATCAGCAAGACACAGGCACCCCAAAGTTTAGGGCTGCTCTGTTGACAAGAACCTCCACTTCGTTACACCTTAAATATCCCAGGAAAGAGAAAAATGGATAAAGAAGTTGTGGTCCTTATGTACAATGGAATATCACTCAGCCATGAAACCAACGTCATAAGGCTAGTAGCAGCATGATGAGTGGATTTAGGTATGACGATTCTAAGTGAAATAAGTCATACAGAAAAAGACACTTATCATAAGATATCACTTATAGAGGGAATGTAAAAACCGCTACCCTTGAACTGAATTACAAAACAGAACAGAGTCCCACGTTTAGAAAACACACTATGGCTGCTTCACGGGAAAGGTGAGGTGGGGTGATGCATAAAACAAGGGTTTCAAATTAGGTCAGATACCGTTCCATAAAGCCAATATGTAATAGACAAGACCTACTCCTTGCTCAGTGAATTGGACTCAACACCCCCTATTCACCGCCCAAGAATATATCTGACTAGTAAGAATCTTAAAACCTATGTTTTGATATCTCTCTGTAAGTGAGTCAAGTGGGTGTAAAGCGGCAGAAACACAGCAGAGGAAAGCAGCTAAACCACATTATAAAAATCAATTACTTTTAAAAACCCGTGAAACAAAGACAGTGAAAGAGAGAGAAATTCTTACAAAATTCGTTCAGGGGCTGTGATGCCACCTGGATTGACCATATCTAGACCCACAGCTGATTGAGACATAAGGGTGGACACTCTTGGGGCTGAGAGGTTTGGTGAGGTTGGGTGAGGAAACACAGACCCTTTAAAGTAATACTGCATGGTAACCATCCCATGGGTCCCAAATCTCCAGGTTCAAGGGCATCTTCCTACATCGAAAACATGCATGAGAAACCCAGAAGATAGTACACCGTGTGATCGGGAAAGGTTTCCAAAACGCACCTCTTTTCTCATCTCCTTGTGCTCGGGTTCGCCATTCCAGCCGCTTTACTTGCAATCTCCCTCCTTGGAGAATCAGCACCTTTAACCTCCTGTTCCGTACAGGTTGCAATTTGTCCTGAGGATGAACGGGAAGAGGGGGAACCAATGAGAGAGTAGCTCTAGGTATCGGGACAGGCACAGGTCACTCTATTTTCCCATCAGGAAGAAGAATTAACCACAGGCTCAGCCTGCCGCCCGGGACCAGAATAGGGCCTGAAGCAATCCTGCGCTTTTGCGGCCAGCTCCCAAGAAAGCGAGTTGAAAAATGGAGCTCAGGGGCACTGCAATTCACAAACCTGCAGACTTATAAATGATAACTCTGGTCCACAAATATATTGAGGGAAGGCAACGAAGAGGAATGGAAAGCAAGGCAGAATTGCAGGAAACAGATTTCAGGAGGGAGATTCGAATCGGCTTTAAAGCACAGGAAAAGCGGCAAAACCTCGACAATGAAGCCCTTGGCCAAAAAGGGCGTATGCGTTTTTTCCTGAATATATTCAGGAAAAAACGCATACGCCCTTTTTGGCCAACCAAGCAACCTGGAAAGGCAAATCAGCGCTACAAAGAAGTCTCGCTTCCCATCGGTCAAAAGGGCCATGCTGAATAAAGTGTCAAAACCAGAAATGCAGGACAGGCCATGGAGAAACGGGAGCCTGGCTACGCTGATGGGCGGGATGTAAATTGCCAACAGCCACTCTGGAGAAGTGTACGGTGTGTCCTGAAACCTCCAAAAAACTCAGCTTAGAGAGCATAGGGCACTTCCACTCATGGGCGTATAAATTGGGAAAACTAAAAATCAGCAAGACACAGGCACCCCAAAGTTTAGGGCTGCTCTGTTGACAAGAACCTCCACTTCGTTACACCTTAAATATCCCAGGAAAGAGAAAAATGGATAAAGAAGTTGTGGTCCTTATGTACAATGGAATATCACTCAGCCATGAAACCAACGTCATAAGGCTAGTAGCAGCATGATGAGTGGATTTAGGTATGACGATTCTAAGTGAAATAAGTCATACAGAAAAAGACACTTATCATAAGATATCACTTATAGAGGGAATGTAAAAACCGCTACCCTTGAACTGAATTACAAAACAGAACAGAGTCCCACGTTTAGAAAACACACTATGGCTGCTTCACGGGAAAGGTGAGGTGGGGTGATGCATAAAACACGGGTTTCAAATTAGCTCAGATACCGTTCCATAAAGCCAATATGTAATAGACAAGACCTACTCCTTGCTCAGTGAATTGGACTCAACACCCCCTATTCACCGCCCAAGAATATATCTGACTAGTAAGAATCTTAAAACCTATGTTTTGATATCTCTCTGTAAGTGAGTCAAGTGAGTGTAAAGCGGCAGAAACACAGCAGAGGAAAGCAGCTAAACTACATTATAAAAATCAATTACTTTTAAAAACCCGTGAAACAAAGACAGTGAAAGAGAGAGAAATTCTTACAAAATTCGTTCAGGGGCTGTGATGCCACCTGGATTGACCATATCTAGACCCACAGCTGATTGAGACATAAGCGTGGACACTCTTGGGGCTGAGAGGTTTGGTGAGGTTGGGTGAGGAAACACAGACCCTTTAAAGTAATACTGCATGGTACCCATCCCATGGGTCCCAAATCTCCAGGTTCAAGGGCATCTTCCTACATCGAAAACATGCATGAGAAACCCAGAAGATGGTACACCGTGTGATCGGGGAAGGTTTCCAAAACGCACCTCTTTTCTCATCTCCTTGTGCTCGGGTTCGCCATTCCAGCCGCTTTACTAGCAATCTCCCTCCTTGGAGAATCAGCACCTTTAACCTCCTGTTCCGTACAGGTTGCAATTTGTCCTGAGGATGAACGGGAAGAGGGGGAACCAATGAGAGACTAGCTCTAGGTATCGGGACAGGCACAGGTCACTCTATTTTCCCATCAGGAAGAAGAATTAACCACAGGCTCAGCCTGCCGCCCGGGACCAGAATAGGGCCTGAAGCAATCTTGCGCTTTTGCGGCCAGCTCCCAAGAAAGTGAGTTGAAAAATGGAGCTCAGGGGCACTGCAATTCACAAACCTGCAGACTTATAAATGATAACTCTCGTCCACAAATATATTGAGGGAAGGTAACGAAGAGGAATGGAAAGCAAGGCAGAATTGCAGGAAACAGATTTCAGGAGGGAGATTCGAATCGCCTTTAAAGCACAGGAAAAGCGGCGAAACCTCGACAATGAAGCCCTTGGCCAAAAAGGGCGTATGCGTTTTTTCCTGAATATATTCAGGAAAAAACGCATACGCCCTTTTTGGCCAACCAAGCAACCTGGAAAGGCAAATCAGCGCTACAAAGAAGTCTCGCTTCCCATCGGTCAAAAGGGCCATGCTGAATAAAGTGTCAAAACCAGAAATGCAGGACAGGCCATGGAGAAACGGGAGCCTGGCTACGCTGATGGGCGGGATGTAAATTGCCAACAGCCACTCTGGAGAAGTGTACGGTGTGTCCTGAAACCTCCAAAAAACTCAGCTTAGAGAGCACAGGGCACTTCCACTCATGGGCGTATAAATTGGGAAAACTAAAAATCAGCAAGACACAGGCACCCCAAAGTTTAGGGCTGCTCTGTTGACAAGAACCTCCACTTCGTTACACCTTAAATATCCCAGGAAAGAGAAAAATGGATAAAGAAGTTGTGGTCCTTATGTACAATGGAATATCACTCAGCCATGAAACCAACGTCATAAGGCTAGTAGCAGCATGATGAGTGGATTTAGGTATGACGATTCTAAGTGAAATAAGTCATACAGAAAAAGACACTTATCATAAGATATCACTTATAGAGGGAATGTAAAAACCGCTACCCTTGAACTGAATTACAAAACAGAACAGAGTCCCACGTTTAGAAAACACACTATGGCTGCTTCACGGGAAAGGTGAGGTGGGGTGATGCATAAAACAAGGGTTTCAAATTAGGTCAGATACCGTTCCATAAAGCCAATATGTAATAGACAAGACCTACTCCTTGCTCAGTGAATTGGACTCAACACCCCCTATTCACCGCCCAAGAATATATCTGACTAGTAAGAATCTTAAAACCTATGTTTTGATATCTCTCTGTAAGTGAGTCAAGTGGGTGTAAAGCGGCAGAAACACAGCAGAGGAAAGCAGCTAAACCACATTATAAAAATCAATTACTTTTAAAAACCCGTGAAACAAAGACAGTGAAAGAGAGAGAAATTCTTACAAAATTCGTTCAGGGGCTGTGATGCCACCTGGATTGACCATATCTAGACCCACAGCTGATTGAGACATAAGGGTGGACACTCTTGGGGCTGAGAGGTTTGGTGAGGTTGGGTGAGGAAACACAGACCCTTTAAAGTAATACTGCATGGTAACCATCCCATGGGTCCCAAATCTCCAGGTTCAAGGGCATCTTCCTACATCGAAAACATGCATGAGAAACCCAGAAGATAGTACACCGTGTGATCGGGAAAGGTTTCCAAAACGCACCTCTTTTCTCATCTCCTTGTGCTCGGGTTCGCCATTCCAGCCGCTTTACTTGCAATCTCCCTCCTTGGAGAATCAGCACCTTTAACCTCCTGTTCCGTACAGGTTGCAATTTGTCCTGAGGATGAACGGGAAGAGGGGGAACCAATGAGAGACTAGCTCTAGGTATCGGGACAGGCACAGGTCACTCTATTTTCCCATCAGGAAGAAGAATTAACCACAGGCTCAGCCTGCCGCCCGGGACCAGAATAGGGCCTGAAGCAATCTTGCGCTTTTGCGGCCAGCTCCCAAGAAAGTGAGTTGAAAAATGGAGCTCAGGGGCACTGCAATTCACAAACCTGCAGACTTATAAATGATAACTCTCGTCCACAAATATATTGAGGGAAGGTAACGAAGAGGAATGGAAAGCAAGGCATAATTGCAGGAAACAGATTTCAGGAGGGAGATTCGAATCGGCTTTAAAGCACAGGAAAAGCGGCAAAACCTCGACAATGAAGCCCTTGGCCAAAAAGGGCGTATGCGTTTTTTCCAGAATATATTCAGGAAAAAACGCATACGCCCTTTTTGGCCAACCAAGCAACCTGGAAAGGCAAATCAGCGCTACAAAGAAGTCTCGCTTCCCATCGGTCAAAAGGGCCATGCTGAATAAAGTGTCAAAACCAGAAATGCAGGACAGGCCATGGAGAAACGGGAGCCTGGCTACGCTGATGGGCGGGATGTAAATTGCCAACAGCCACTCTGGAGAAGTGTACGGTGTGTCCTGAAACCTCCAAAAAACTCAGCTTAGAGAGCATAGGGCACTTCCACTCATGGGCGTATAAATTGGGAAAACTAAAAATCAGCAAGACACAGGCACCCCAAAGTTTAGGGCTGCTCTGTTGACAAGAACCTCCACTTCGTTACACCTTAAATATCCCAGGAAAGAGAAAAATGGATAAAGAAGTTGTGGTCCTTATGTACAATGGAATATCACTCAGCCATGAAACCAACGTCATAAGGCTAGTAGCAGCATGATGAGTGGATTTAGGTATGACGATTCTAAGTGAAATAAGTCATACAGAAAAAGACACTTATCATAAGATATCACTTATAGAGGGAATGTAAAAACCGCTACCCTTGAACTGAATTACAAAACAGAACAGAGTCCCACGTTTAGAAAACACACTATGGCTGCTTCACGGGAAAGGTGAGGTGGGGTGATGCATAAAACAAGGGTTTCAAATTAGGTCAGATACCGTTCCATAAAGCCAATATGTAATAGACAAGACCTACTCCTTGCTCAGTGAATTGGACTCAACACCCCCTATTCACCGCCCAAGAATATATCTGACTAGTAAGAATCTTAAAACCTATGTTTTGATATCTCTCTGTAAGTGAGTCAAGTGGGTGTAAAGCGGCAGAAACACAGCAGAGGAAAGCAGCTAAACCACATTATAAAAATCAATTACTTTTAAAAACCCGTGAAACAAAGACAGTGAAAGAGAGAGAAATTCTTACAAAATTCGTTCAGGGGCTGTGATGCCACCTGGATTGACCATATCTAGACCCACAGCTGATTGAGACATAAGGGTGGACACTCTTGGGGCTGAGAGGTTTGGTGAGGTTGGGTGAGGAAACACAGACCCTTTAAAGTAATACTGCATGGTAACCATCCCATGGGTCCCAAATCTCCAGGTTCAAGGGCATCTTCCTACATCGAAAACATGCATGAGAAACCCAGAAGATAGTACACCGTGTGATCGGGAAAGGTTTCCAAAACGCACCTCTTTTCTCATCTCCTTGTGCTCGGGTTCGCCATTCCAGCCGCTTTACTTGCAATCTCCCTCCTTGGAGAATCAGCACCTTTAACCTCCTGTTCCGTACAGGTTGCAATTTGTCCTGAGGATGAACGGGAAGAGGGGGAACCAATGAGAGACTAGCTCTAGGTATCCGGACAGGCACAGGTCACTCTATTTTCCCATCAGGAAGAAGAATTAACCACAGGCTCAGCCTGCCGCCCGGGACCAGAATAGGGCCTGAAGCAATCTTGCGCTTTTGCGGCCAGCTCCCAAGAAAGTGAGTTGAAAAATGGAGCTCAGGGGCACTGCAATTCACAAACCTGCAGACTTATAAATGATAACTCTCGTCCACAAATATATTGAGGGAAGGTAACGAAGAGGAATGGAAAGCAAGGCATAATTGCAGGAAACAGATTTCAGGAGGGAGATTCGAATCGGCTTTAAAGCACAGGAAAAGCGGCAAAACCTCGACAATGAAGCCCTTGGCCAAAAAGGGCGTATGCGTTTTTTCCAGAATATATTCAGGAAAAAACGCATACGCCCTTTTTGGCCAACCAAGCAACCTGGAAAGGCAAATCAGCGCTACAAAGAAGTCTCGCTTCCCATCGGTCAAAAGGGCCATGCTGAATAAAGTGTCAAAACCAGAAATGCAGGACAGGCCATGGAGAAACGGGAGCCTGGCTACGCTGATGGGCGGGATGTAAATTGCCAACAGCCACTCTGGAGAAGTGTACGGTGTGTCCTGAAACCTCCAAAAAACTCAGCTTAGAGAGCATAGGGCACTTCCACTCATGGGCGTATAAATTGGGAAAACTAAAAATCAGCAAGACACAGGCACCCCAAAGTTTAGGGCTGCTCTGTTGACAAGAACCTCCACTTCGTTACACCTTAAATATCCCAGGAAAGAGAAAAATGGATAAAGAAGTTGTGGTCCTTATGTACAATGGAATATCACTCAGCCATGAAACCAACGTCATAAGGCTAGTAGCAGCATGATGAGTGGATTTAGGTATGACGATTCTAAGTGAAATAAGTCATACAGAAAAAGACACTTATCATAAGATATCACTTATAGAGGGAATGTAAAAACCGCTACCCTTGAACTGAATTACAAAACAGAACAGAGTCCCACGTTTAGAAAACACACTATGGCTGCTTCACGGGAAAGGTGAGGTGGGGTGATGCATAAAACAAGGGTTTCAAATTAGGTCAGATACCGTTCCATAAAGCCAATATGTAATAGACAAGACCTACTCCTTGCTCAGTGAATTGGACTCAACACCCCCTATTCACCGCCCAAGAATATATCTGACTAGTAAGAATCTTAAAACCTATGTTTTGATATCTCTCTGTAAGTGAGTCAAGTGGGTGTAAAGCGGCAGAAACACAGCAGAGGAAAGCAGCTAAACCACATTATAAAAATCAATTACTTTTAAAAACCCGTGAAACAAAGACAGTGAAAGAGAGAGAAATTCTTACAAAATTCGTTCAGGGGCTGTGATGCCACCTGGATTGACCATATCTAGACCCACAGCTGATTGAGACATAAGGGTGGACACTCTTGGGGCTGAGAGGTTTGGTGAGGTTGGGTGAGGAAACACAGACCCTTTAAAGTAATACTGCATGGTAACCATCCCATGGGTCCCAAATCTCCAGGTTCAAGGGCATCTTCCTACATCGAAAACATGCATGAGAAACCCAGAAGATAGTACACCGTGTGATCGGGAAAGGTTTCCAAAACGCACCTCTTTTCTCATCTCCTTGTGCTCGGGTTCGCCATTCCAGCCGCTTTACTTGCAATCTCCCTCCTTGGAGAATCAGCACCTTTAACCTCCTGTTCCGTACAGGTTGCAATTTGTCCTGAGGATGAACGGGAAGAGGGGGAACCAATGAGAGACTAGCTCTAGGTATCCGGACAGGCACAGGTCACTCTATTTTCCCATCAGGAAGAAGAATTAACCACAGGCTCAGCCTGCCGCCCGGGACCAGAATAGGGCCTGAAGCAATCTTGCGCTTTTGCGGCCAGCTCCCAAGAAAGTGAGTTGAAAAATGGAGCTCAGGGGCACTGCAATTCACAAACCTGCAGACTTATAAATGATAACTCTCGTCCACAAATATATTGAGGGAAGGTAACGAAGAGGAATGGAAAGCAAGGCAGAATTGCAGGAAACAGATTTCAGGAGGGAGATTCGAATCGGCTTTAAAGCACAGGAAAAGCGGCAAAACCTCGACAATGAAGCCCTTGGCCAAAAAGGGCGTATGCGTTTTTTCCAGAATATATTCAGGAAAAAACGCATACGCCCTTTTTGGCCAACCAAGCAACCTGGAAAGGCAAATCAGCGCTACAAAGAAGTCTCGCTTCCCATCGGTCAAAAGGGCCATGCTGAATAAAGTGTCAAAACCAGAAATGAAGGACAGGCCATGGAGAAACGGGAGCCTGGCTACGCTGATGGGCGGGATGTAAATTGCCAACAGCCACTCTGGAGAAGTGTACGGTGTGTCCTGAAACCTCCAAAAAACTCAGCTTAGAGAGCATAGGGCACTTCCACTCATGGGCGTATAAATTGGGAAAACTAAAAATCAGCAAGACACAGGCACCCCAAAGTTTAGGGCTGCTCTGTTGACAAGAACCTCCACTTCGTTACACCTTAAATATCCCAGGAAAGAGAAAAATGGATAAAGAAGTTGTGGTCCTTATGTACAATGGAATATCACTCAGCCATGAAACCAACGTCATAAGGCTAGTAGCAGCATGATGAGTGGATTTAGGTATGACGATTCTAAGTGAAATAAGTCATACAGAAAAAGACACTTATCATAAGATATCACTTATAGAGGGAATGTAAAAACCGCTACCCTTGAACTGAATTACAAAACAGAACAGAGTCCCACGTTTAGAAAACACACTATGGCTGCTTCACGGGAAAGGTGAGGTGGGGTGATGCATAAAACAAGGGTTTCAAATTAGGTCAGATACCGTTCCATAAAGCCAATATGTAATAGACAAGACCTACTCCTTGCTCAGTGAATTGGACTCAACACCCCCTATTCACCGCCCAAGAATATATCTGACTAGTAAGAATCTTAAAACCTATGTTTTGATATCTCTCTGTAAGTGAGTCAAGTGGGTGTAAAGCGGCAGAAACACAGCAGAGGAAAGCAGCTAAACCACATTATAAAAATCAATTACTTTTAAAAACCCGTGAAACAAAGACAGTGAAAGAGAGAGAAATTCTTTCAAAATTCGTTCAGGGGCTGTGATGCCACCTGGATTGACCATATCTAGACCCACAGCTGATTGAGACATAAGGGTGGACACTCTTGGGGCTGAGAGGTTTGGTGAGGTTGGGTGAGGAAACACAGACCCTTTAAAGTAATACTGCATGGTAACCATCCCATGGGTCCCAAATCTCCAGGTTCAAGGGCATCTTCCTACATCGAAAACATGCATGAGAAACCCAGAAGATAGTACACCGTGTGATCGGGAAAGGTTTCCAAAACGCACCTCTTTTCTCATCTCCTTGTGCTCGGGTTCGCCATTCCAGCCGCTTTACTTGCAATCTCCCTCCTTGGAGAATCAGCACCTTTAACCTCCTGTTCCGTACAGGTTGCAATTTGTCCTGAGGATGAACGGGAAGAGGGGGAACCAATGAGAGACTAGCTCTAGGTATCGGGACAGGCACAGGTCACTCTATTTTCCCATCAGGAAGAAGAATTAACCACAGGCTCAGCCTGCCGCCCGGGACCAGAATAGGGCCTGAAGCAATCTTGCGCTTTTGCGGCCAGCTCCCAAGAAAGTGAGTTGAAAAATGGAGCTCAGGGGCACTGCAATTCACAAACCTGCAGACTTATAAATGATAACTCTCGTCCACAAATATATTGAGGGAAGGTAACGAAGAGGAATGGAAAGCAAGGCAGAATTGCAGGAAACAGATTTCAGGAGGGAGATTCGAATCGGCTTTAAAGCACAGGAAAAGCGGCAAAACCTCGACAATGAAGCCCTTGGCCAAAAAGGGCGTATGCGTTTTTTCCAGAATATATTCAGGAAAAAACGCATACGCCCTTTTTGGCCAACCAAGCAACCTGGAAAGGCAAATCAGCGCTACAAAGAAGTCTCGCTTCCCATCGGTCAAAAGGGCCATGCTGAATAAAGTGTCAAAACCAGAAATGCAGGACAGGCCATGGAGAAACGGGAGCCTGGCTACGCTGATGGGCGGGATGTAAATTGCCAACAGCCACTCTGGAGAAGTGTACGGTGTGTCCTGAAACCTCCAAAAAACTCAGCTTAGAGAGCATAGGGCACTTCCACTCATGGGCGTATAAATTGGGAAAACTAAAAATCAGCAAGACACAGGCACCCCAAAGTTTAGGGCTGCTCTGTTGACAAGAACCTCCACTTCGTTACACCTTAAATATCCCAGGAAAGAGAAAAATGGATAAAGAAGTTGTGGTCCTTATGTACAATGGAATATCACTCAGCCATGAAACCAACGTCATAAGGCTAGTAGCAGCATGATGAGTGGATTTAGGTATGACGATTCTAAGTGAAATAAGTCATACAGAAAAAGACACTTATCATAAGATATCACTTATAGAGGGAATGTAAAAACCGCTACCCTTGAACTGAATTACAAAACAGAACAGAGTCCCACGTTTAGAAAACACACTATGGCTGCTTCACGGGAAAGGTGAGGTGGGGTGATGCATAAAACAAGGGTTTCAAATTAGGTCAGATACCGTTCCATAAAGCCAATATGTAATAGACAAGACCTACTCCTTGCTCAGTGAATTGGACTCAACACCCCCTATTCACCGCCCAAGAATATATCTGACTAGTAAGAATCTTAAAACCTATGTTTTGATATCTCTCTGTAAGTGAGTCAAGTGGGTGTAAAGCGGCAGAAACACAGCAGAGGAAAGCAGCTAAACCACATTATAAAAATCAATTACTTTTAAAAACCCGTGAAACAAAGACAGTGAAAGAGAGAGAAATTCTTACAAAATTCGTTCAGGGGCTGTGATGCCACCTGGATTGACCATATCTAGACCCACAGCTGATTGAGACATAAGGGTGGACACTCTTGGGGCTGAGAGGTTTGGTGAGGTTGGGTGAGGAAACACAGACCCTTTAAAGTAATACTGCATGGTAACCATCCCATGGGTCCCAAATCTCCAGGTTCAAGGGCATCTTCCTACATCGAAAACATGCATGAGAAACCCAGAAGATAGTACACCGTGTGATCGGGAAAGGTTTCCAAAACGCACCTCTTTTCTCATCTCCTTGTGCTCGGGTTCGCCATTCCAGCCGCTTTACTTGCAATCTCCCTCCTTGGAGAATCAGCACCTTTAACCTCCTGTTCCGTACAGGTTGCAATTTGTCCTGAGGATGAACGGGAAGAGGGGGAACCAATGAGAGAGTAGCTCTAGGTATCGGGACAGGCACAGGTCACTCTATTTTCCCATCAGGAAGAAGAATTAACCACAGGCTCAGCCTGCCGCCCGGGACCAGAATAGGGCCTGAAGCAATCCTGCGCTTTTGCGGCCAGCTCCCAAGAAAGCGAGTTGAAAAATGGAGCTCAGGGGCACTGCAATTCACAAACCTGCAGACTTATAAATGATAACTCTGGTCCACAAATATATTGAGGGAAGGCAACGAAGAGGAATGGAAAGCAAGGCAGAATTGCAGGAAACAGATTTCAGGAGGGAGATTCGAATCGGCTTTAAAGCACAGGAAAAGCGGCAAAACCTCGACAATGAAGCCCTTGGCCAAAAAGGGCGTATGCGTTTTTTCCTGAATATATTCAGGAAAAAACGCATACGCCCTTTTTGGCCAACCAAGCAACCTGGAAAGGCAAATCAGCGCTACAAAGAAGTCTCGCTTCCCATCGGTCAAAAGGGCCATGCTGAATAAAGTGTCAAAACCAGAAATGCAGGACAGGCCATGGAGAAACGGGAGCCTGGCTACGCTGATGGGCGGGATGTAAATTGCCAACAGCCACTCTGGAGAAGTGTACGGTGTGTCCTGAAACCTCCAAAAAACTCAGCTTAGAGAGCATAGGGCACTTCCACTCATGGGCGTATAAATTGGGAAAACTAAAAATCAGCAAGACACAGGCACCCCAAAGTTTAGGGCTGCTCTGTTGACAAGAACCTCCACTTCGTTACACCTTAAATATCCCAGGAAAGAGAAAAATGGATAAAGAAGTTGTGGTCCTTATGTACAATGGAATATCACTCAGCCATGAAACCAACGTCATAAGGCTAGTAGCAGCATGATGAGTGGATTTAGGTATGACGATTCTAAGTGAAATAAGTCATACAGAAAAAGACACTTATCATAAGATATCACTTATAGAGGGAATGTAAAAACCGCTACCCTTGAACTGAATTACAAAACAGAACAGAGTCCCACGTTTAGAAAACACACTATGGCTGCTTCACGGGAAAGGTGAGGTGGGGTGATGCATAAAACACGGGTTTCAAATTAGCTCAGATACCGTTCCATAAAGCCAATATGTAATAGACAAGACCTACTCCTTGCTCAGTGAATTGGACTCAACACCCCCTATTCACCGCCCAAGAATATATCTGACTAGTAAGAATCTTAAAACCTATGTTTTGATATCTCTCTGTAAGTGAGTCAAGTGAGTGTAAAGCGGCAGAAACACAGCAGAGGAAAGCAGCTAAACTACATTATAAAAATCAATTACTTTTAAAAACCCGTGAAACAAAGACAGTGAAAGAGAGAGAAATTCTTACAAAATTCGTTCAGGGGCTGTGATGCCACCTGGATTGACCATATCTAGACCCACAGCTGATTGAGACATAAGCGTGGACACTCTTGGGGCTGAGAGGTTTGGTGAGGTTGGGTGAGGAAACACAGACCCTTTAAAGTAATACTGCATGGTACCCATCCCATGGGTCCCAAATCTCCAGGTTCAAGGGCATCTTCCTACATCGAAAACATGCATGAGAAACCCAGAAGATGGTACACCGTGTGATCGGGGAAGGTTTCCAAAACGCACCTCTTTTCTCATCTCCTTGTGCTCGGGTTCGCCATTCCAGCCGCTTTACTAGCAATCTCCCTCCTTGGAGAATCAGCACCTTTAACCTCCTGTTCCGTACAGGTTGCAATTTGTCCTGAGGATGAACGGGAAGAGGGGGAACCAATGAGAGACTAGCTCTAGGTATCGGGACAGGCACAGGTCACTCTATTTTCCCATCAGGAAGAAGAATTAACCACAGGCTCAGCCTGCCGCCCGGGACCAGAATAGGGCCTGAAGCAATCTTGCGCTTTTGCGGCCAGCTCCCAAGAAAGTGAGTTGAAAAATGGAGCTCAGGGGCACTGCAATTCACAAACCTGCAGACTTATAAATGATAACTCTCGTCCACAAATATATTGAGGGAAGGTAACGAAGAGGAATGGAAAGCAAGGCAGAATTGCAGGAAACAGATTTCAGGAGGGAGATTCGAATCGCCTTTAAAGCACAGGAAAAGCGGCGAAACCTCGACAATGAAGCCCTTGGCCAAAAAGGGCGTATGCGTTTTTTCCTGAATATATTCAGGAAAAAACGCATACGCCCTTTTTGGCCAACCAAGCAACCTGGAAAGGCAAATCAGCGCTACAAAGAAGTCTCGCTTCCCATCGGTCAAAAGGGCCATGCTGAATAAAGTGTCAAAACCAGAAATGCAGGACAGGCCATGGAGAAACGGGAGCCTGGCTACGCTGATGGGCGGGATGTAAATTGCCAACAGCCACTCTGGAGAAGTGTACGGTGTGTCCTGAAACCTCCAAAAAACTCAGCTTAGAGAGCACAGGGCACTTCCACTCATGGGCGTATAAATTGGGAAAACTAAAAATCAGCAAGACACAGGCACCCCAAAGTTTAGGGCTGCTCTGTTGACAAGAACCTCCACTTCGTTACACCTTAAATATCCCAGGAAAGAGAAAAATGGATAAAGAAGTTGTGGTCCTTATGTACAATGGAATATCACTCAGCCATGAAACCAACGTCATAAGGCTAGTAGCAGCATGATGAGTGGATTTAGGTATGACGATTCTAAGTGAAATAAGTCATACAGAAAAAGACACTTATCATAAGATATCACTTATAGAGGGAATGTAAAAACCGCTACCCTTGAACTGAATTACAAAACAGAACAGAGTCCCACGTTTAGAAAACACACTATGGCTGCTTCACGGGAAAGGTGAGGTGGGGTGATGCATAAAACAAGGGTTTCAAATTAGGTCAGATACCGTTCCATAAAGCCAATATGTAATAGACAAGACCTACTCCTTGCTCAGTGAATTGGACTCAACACCCCCTATTCACCGCCCAAGAATATATCTGACTAGTAAGAATCTTAAAACCTATGTTTTGATATCTCTCTGTAAGTGAGTCAAGTGGGTGTAAAGCGGCAGAAACACAGCAGAGGAAAGCAGCTAAACCACATTATAAAAATCAATTACTTTTAAAAACCCGTGAAACAAAGACAGTGAAAGAGAGAGAAATTCTTACAAAATTCGTTCAGGGGCTGTGATGCCACCTGGATTGACCATATCTAGACCCACAGCTGATTGAGACATAAGGGTGGACACTCTTGGGGCTGAGAGGTTTGGTGAGGTTGGGTGAGGAAACACAGACCCTTTAAAGTAATACTGCATGGTAACCATCCCATGGGTCCCAAATCTCCAGGTTCAAGGGCATCTTCCTACATCGAAAACATGCATGAGAAACCCAGAAGATAGTACACCGTGTGATCGGGAAAGGTTTCCAAAACGCACCTCTTTTCTCATCTCCTTGTGCTCGGGTTCGCCATTCCAGCCGCTTTACTTGCAATCTCCCTCCTTGGAGAATCAGCACCTTTAACCTCCTGTTCCGTACAGGTTGCAATTTGTCCTGAGGATGAACGGGAAGAGGGGGAACCAATGAGAGAGTAGCTCTAGGTATCGGGACAGGCACAGGTCACTCTATTTTCCCATCAGGAAGAAGAATTAACCACAGGCTCAGCCTGCCGCCCGGGACCAGAATAGGGCCTGAAGCAATCCTGCGCTTTTGCGGCCAGCTCCCAAGAAAGCGAGTTGAAAAATGGAGCTCAGGGGCACTGCAATTCACAAACCTGCAGACTTATAAATGATAACTCTGGTCCACAAATATATTGAGGGAAGGCAACGAAGAGGAATGGAAAGCAAGGCAGAATTGCAGGAAACAGATTTCAGGAGGGAGATTCGAATCGGCTTTAAAGCACAGGAAAAGCGGCAAAACCTCGACAATGAAGCCCTTGGCCAAAAAGGGCGTATGCGTTTTTTCCTGAATATATTCAGGAAAAAACGCATACGCCCTTTTTGGCCAACCAAGCAACCTGGAAAGGCAAATCAGCGCTACAAAGAAGTCTCGCTTCCCATCGGTCAAAAGGGCCATGCTGAATAAAGTGTCAAAACCAGAAATGCAGGACAGGCCATGGAGAAACGGGAGCCTGGCTACGCTGATGGGCGGGATGTAAATTGCCAACAGCCACTCTGGAGAAGTGTACGGTGTGTCCTGAAACCTCCAAAAAACTCAGCTTAGAGAGCATAGGGCACTTCCACTCATGGGCGTATAAATTGGGAAAACTAAAAATCAGCAAGACACAGGCACCCCAAAGTTTAGGGCTGCTCTGTTGACAAGAACCTCCACTTCGTTACACCTTAAATATCCCAGGAAAGAGAAAAATGGATAAAGAAGTTGTGGTCCTTATGTACAATGGAATATCACTCAGCCATGAAACCAACGTCATAAGGCTAGTAGCAGCATGATGAGTGGATTTAGGTATGACGATTCTAAGTGAAATAAGTCATACAGAAAAAGACACTTATCATAAGATATCACTTATAGAGGGAATGTAAAAACCGCTACCCTTGAACTGAATTACAAAACAGAACAGAGTCCCACGTTTAGAAAACACACTATGGCTGCTTCACGGGAAAGGTGAGGTGGGGTGATGCATAAAACACGGGTTTCAAATTAGCTCAGATACCGTTCCATAAAGCCAATATGTAATAGACAAGACCTACTCCTTGCTCAGTGAATTGGACTCAACACCCCCTATTCACCGCCCAAGAATATATCTGACTAGTAAGAATCTTAAAACCTATGTTTTGATATCTCTCTGTAAGTGAGTCAAGTGAGTGTAAAGCGGCAGAAACACAGCAGAGGAAAGCAGCTAAACTACATTATAAAAATCAATTACTTTTAAAAACCCGTGAAACAAAGACAGTGAAAGAGAGAGAAATTCTTACAAAATTCGTTCAGGGGCTGTGATGCCACCTGGATTGACCATATCTAGACCCACAGCTGATTGAGACATAAGCGTGGACACTCTTGGGGCTGAGAGGTTTGGTGAGGTTGGGTGAGGAAACACAGACCCTTTAAAGTAATACTGCATGGTACCCATCCCATGGGTCCCAAATCTCCAGGTTCAAGGGCATCTTCCTACATCGAAAACATGCATGAGAAACCCAGAAGATGGTACACCGTGTGATCGGGGAAGGTTTCCAAAACGCACCTCTTTTCTCATCTCCTTGTGCTCGGGTTCGCCATTCCAGCCGCTTTACTAGCAATCTCCCTCCTTGGAGAATCAGCACCTTTAACCTCCTGTTCCGTACAGGTTGCAATTTGTCCTGAGGATGAACGGGAAGAGGGGGAACCAATGAGAGACTAGCTCTAGGTATCGGGACAGGCACAGGTCACTCTATTTTCCCATCAGGAAGAAGAATTAACCACAGGCTCAGCCTGCCGCCCGGGACCAGAATAGGGCCTGAAGCAATCTTGCGCTTTTGCGGCCAGCTCCCAAGAAAGTGAGTTGAAAAATGGAGCTCAGGGGCACTGCAATTCACAAACCTGCAGACTTATAAATGATAACTCTCGTCCACAAATATATTGAGGGAAGGTAACGAAGAGGAATGGAAAGCAAGGCAGAATTGCAGGAAACAGATTTCAGGAGGGAGATTCGAATCGCCTTTAAAGCACAGGAAAAGCGGCGAAACCTCGACAATGAAGCCCTTGGCCAAAAAGGGCGTATGCGTTTTTTCCTGAATATATTCAGGAAAAAACGCATACGCCCTTTTTGGCCAACCAAGCAACCTGGAAAGGCAAATCAGCGCTACAAAGAAGTCTCGCTTCCCATCGGTCAAAAGGGCCATGCTGAATAAAGTGTCAAAACCAGAAATGCAGGACAGGCCATGGAGAAACGGGAGCCTGGCTACGCTGATGGGCGGGATGTAAATTGCCAACAGCCACTCTGGAGAAGTGTACGGTGTGTCCTGAAACCTCCAAAAAACTCAGCTTAGAGAGCACAGGGCACTTCCACTCATGGGCGTATAAATTGGGAAAACTAAAAATCAGCAAGACACAGGCACCCCAAAGTTTAGGGCTGCTCTGTTGACAAGAACCTCCACTTCGTTACACCTTAAATATCCCAGGAAAGAGAAAAATGGATAAAGAAGTTGTGGTCCTTATGTACAATGGAATATCACTCAGCCATGAAACCAACGTCATAAGGCTAGTAGCAGCATGATGAGTGGATTTAGGTATGACGATTCTAAGTGAAATAAGTCATACAGAAAAAGACACTTATCATAAGATATCACTTATAGAGGGAATGTAAAAACCGCTACCCTTGAACTGAATTACAAAACAGAACAGAGTCCCACGTTTAGAAAACACACTATGGCTGCTTCACGGGAAAGGTGAGGTGGGGTGATGCATAAAACAAGGGTTTCAAATTAGGTCAGATACCGTTCCATAAAGCCAATATGTAATAGACAAGACCTACTCCTTGCTCAGTGAATTGGACTCAACACCCCCTATTCACCGCCCAAGAATATATCTGACTAGTAAGAATCTTAAAACCTATGTTTTGATATCTCTCTGTAAGTGAGTCAAGTGGGTGTAAAGCGGCAGAAACACAGCAGAGGAAAGCAGCTAAACCACATTATAAAAATCAATTACTTTTAAAAACCCGTGAAACAAAGACAGTGAAAGAGAGAGAAATTCTTACAAAATTCGTTCAGGGGCTGTGATGCCACCTGGATTGACCATATCTAGACCCACAGCTGATTGAGACATAAGGGTGGACACTCTTGGGGCTGAGAGGTTTGGTGAGGTTGGGTGAGGAAACACAGACCCTTTAAAGTAATACTGCATGGTAACCATCCCATGGGTCCCAAATCTCCAGGTTCAAGGGCATCTTCCTACATCGAAAACATGCATGAGAAACCCAGAAGATAGTACACCGTGTGATCGGGAAAGGTTTCCAAAACGCACCTCTTTTCTCATCTCCTTGTGCTCGGGTTCGCCATTCCAGCCGCTTTACTTGCAATCTCCCTCCTTGGAGAATCAGCACCTTTAACCTCCTGTTCCGTACAGGTTGCAATTTGTCCTGAGGATGAACGGGAAGAGGGGGAACCAATGAGAGACTAGCTCTAGGTATCCGGACAGGCACAGGTCACTCTATTTTCCCATCAGGAAGAAGAATTAACCACAGGCTCAGCCTGCCGCCCGGGACCAGAATAGGGCCTGAAGCAATCTTGCGCTTTTGCGGCCAGCTCCCAAGAAAGTGAGTTGAAAAATGGAGCTCAGGGGCACTGCAATTCACAAACCTGCAGACTTATAAATGATAACTCTCGTCCACAAATATATTGAGGGAAGGTAACGAAGAGGAATGGAAAGCAAGGCAGAATTGCAGGAAACAGATTTCAGGAGGGAGATTCGAATCGGCTTTAAAGCACAGGAAAAGCGGCAAAACCTCGACAATGAAGCCCTTGGCCAAAAAGGGCGTATGCGTTTTTTCCAGAATATATTCAGGAAAAAACGCATACGCCCTTTTTGGCCAACCAAGCAACCTGGAAAGGCAAATCAGCGCTACAAAGAAGTCTCGCTTCCCATCGGTCAAAAGGGCCATGCTGAATAAAGTGTCAAAACCAGAAATGCAGGACAGGCCATGGAGAAACGGGAGCCTGGCTACGCTGATGGGCGGGATGTAAATTGCCAACAGCCACTCTGGAGAAGTGTACGGTGTGTCCTGAAACCTCCAAAAAACTCAGCTTAGAGAGCATAGGGCACTTCCACTCATGGGCGTATAAATTGGGAAAACTAAAAATCAGCAAGACACAGGCACCCCAAAGTTTAGGGCTGCTCTGTTGACAAGAACCTCCACTTCGTTACACCTTAAATATCCCAGGAAAGAGAAAAATGGATAAAGAAGTTGTGGTCCTTATGTACAATGGAATATCACTCAGCCATGAAACCAACGTCATAAGGCTAGTAGCAGCATGATGAGTGGATTTAGGTATGACGATTCTAAGTGAAATAAGTCATACAGAAAAAGACACTTATCATAAGATATCACTTATAGAGGGAATGTAAAAACCGCTACCCTTGAACTGAATTACAAAACAGAACAGAGTCCCACGTTTAGAAAACACACTATGGCTGCTTCACGGGAAAGGTGAGGTGGGGTGATGCATAAAACAAGGGTTTCAAATTAGGTCAGATACCGTTCCATAAAGCCAATATGTAATAGACAAGACCTACTCCTTGCTCAGTGAATTGGACTCAACACCCCCTATTCACCGCCCAAGAATATATCTGACTAGTAAGAATCTTAAAACCTATGTTTTGATATCTCTCTGTAAGTGAGTCAAGTGGGTGTAAAGCGGCAGAAACACAGCAGAGGAAAGCAGCTAAACCACATTATAAAAATCAATTACTTTTAAAAACCCGTGAAACAAAGACAGTGAAAGAGAGAGAAATTCTTACAAAATTCGTTCAGGGGCTGTGATGCCACCTGGATTGACCATATCTAGACCCACAGCTGATTGAGACATAAGGGTGGACACTCTTGGGGCTGAGAGGTTTGGTGAGGTTGGGTGAGGAAACACAGACCCTTTAAAGTAATACTGCATGGTAACCATCCCATGGGTCCCAAATCTCCAGGTTCAAGGGCATCTTCCTACATCGAAAACATGCATGAGAAACCCAGAAGATAGTACACCGTGTGATCGGGAAAGGTTTCCAAAACGCACCTCTTTTCTCATCTCCTTGTGCTCGGGTTCGCCATTCCAGCCGCTTTACTTGCAATCTCCCTCCTTGGAGAATCAGCACCTTTAACCTCCTGTTCCGTACAGGTTGCAATTTGTCCTGAGGATGAACGGGAAGAGGGGGAACCAATGAGAGACTAGCTCTAGGTATCGGGACAGGCACAGGTCACTCTATTTTCCCATCAGGAAGAAGAATTAACCACAGGCTCAGCCTGCCGCCCGGGACCAGAATAGGGCCTGAAGCAATCTTGCGCTTTTGCGGCCAGCTCCCAAGAAAGTGAGTTGAAAAATGGAGCTCAGGGGCACTGCAATTCACAAACCTGCAGACTTATAAATGATAACTCTCGTCCACAAATATATTGAGGGAAGGTAACGAAGAGGAATGGAAAGCAAGGCAGAATTGCAGGAAACAGATTTCAGGAGGGAGATTCGAATCGGCTTTAAAGCACAGGAAAAGCGGCAAAACCTCGACAATGAAGCCCTTGGCCAAAAAGGGCGTATGCGTTTTTTCCAGAATATATTCAGGAAAAAACGCATACGCCCTTTTTGGCCAACCAAGCAACCTGGAAAGGCAAATCAGCGCTACAAAGAAGTCTCGCTTCCCATCGGTCAAAAGGGCCATGCTGAATAAAGTGTCAAAACCAGAAATGAAGGACAGGCCATGGAGAAACGGGAGCCTGGCTACGCTGATGGGCGGGATGTAAATTGCCAACAGCCACTCTGGAGAAGTGTACGGTGTGTCCTGAAACCTCCAAAAAACTCAGCTTAGAGAGCATAGGGCACTTCCACTCATGGGCGTATAAATTGGGAAAACTAAAAATCACAAGACACAGGCACCCCAAAGTTTAGGGCTGCTCTGTTGACAAGAACCTCCACTTCGTTACACCTTAAATATCCCAGGAAAGAGAAAAATGGATAAAGAAGTTGTGGTCCTTATGTACAATGGAATATCACTCAGCCATGAAACCAACGTCATAAGGCTAGTAGCAGCATGATGAGTGGATTTAGGTATGACGATTCTAAGTGAAATAAGTCATACAGAAAAAGACACTTATCATAAGATATCACTTATAGAGGGAATGTAAAAACCGCTACCCTTGAACTGAATTACAAAACAGAACAGAGTCCCACGTTTAGAAAACACACTATGGCTGCTTCACGGGAAAGGTGAGGTGGGGTGATGCATAAAACAAGGGTTTCAAATTAGGTCAGATACCGTTCCATAAAGCCAATATGTAATAGACAAGACCTACTCCTTGCTCAGTGAATTGGACTCAACACCCCCTATTCACCGCCCAAGAATATATCTGACTAGTAAGAATCTTAAAACCTATGTTTTGATATCTCTCTGTAAGTGAGTCAAGTGGGTGTAAAGCGGCAGAAACACAGCAGAGGAAAGCAGCTAAACCACATTATAAAAATCAATTACTTTTAAAAACCCGTGAAACAAAGACAGTGAAAGAGAGAGAAATTCTTACAAAATTCGTTCAGGGGCTGTGATGCCACCTGGATTGACCATATCTAGACCCACAGCTGATTGAGACATAAGGGTGGACACTCTTGGGGCTGAGAGGTTTGGTGAGGTTGGGTGAGGAAACACAGACCCTTTAAAGTAATACTGCATGGTAACCATCCCATGGGTCCCAAATCTCCAGGTTCAAGGGCATCTTCCTACATCGAAAACATGCATGAGAAACCCAGAAGATAGTACACCGTGTGATCGGGAAAGGTTTCCAAAACGCACCTCTTTTCTCATCTCCTTGTGCTCGGGTTCGCCATTCCAGCCGCTTTACTTGCAATCTCCCTCCTTGGAGAATCAGCACCTTTAACCTCCTGTTCCGTACAGGTTGCAATTTGTCCTGAGGATGAACGGGAAGAGGGGGAACCAATGAGAGACTAGCTCTAGGTATCCGGACAGGCACAGGTCACTCTATTTTCCCATCAGGAAGAAGAATTAACCACAGGCTCAGCCTGCCGCCCGGGACCAGAATAGGGCCTGAAGCAATCTTGCGCTTTTGCGGCCAGCTCCCAAGAAAGTGAGTTGAAAAATGGAGCTCAGGGGCACTGCAATTCACAAACCTGCAGACTTATAAATGATAACTCTCGTCCACAAATATATTGAGGGAAGGTAACGAAGAGGAATGGAAAGCAAGGCAGAATTGCAGGAAACAGATTTCAGGAGGGAGATTCGAATCGGCTTTAAAGCACAGGAAAAGCGGCAAAACCTCGACAATGAAGCCCTTGGCCAAAAAGGGCGTATGCGTTTTTTCCAGAATATATTCAGGAAAAAACGCATACGCCCTTTTTGGCCAACCAAGCAACCTGGAAAGGCAAATCAGCGCTACAAAGAAGTCTCGCTTCCCATCGGTCAAAAGGGCCATGCTGAATAAAGTGTCAAAACCAGAAATGAAGGACAGGCCATGGAGAAACGGGAGCCTGGCTACGCTGATGGGCGGGATGTAAATTGCCAACAGCCACTCTGGAGAAGTGTACGGTGTGTCCTGAAACCTCCAAAAAACTCAGCTTAGAGAGCATAGGGCACTTCCACTCATGGGCGTATAAATTGGGAAAACTAAAAATCAGCAAGACACAGGCACCCCAAAGTTTAGGGCTGCTCTGTTGACAAGAACCTCCACTTCGTTACACCTTAAATATCCCAGGAAAGAGAAAAATGGATAAAGAAGTTGTGGTCCTTATGTACAATGGAATATCACTCAGCCATGAAACCAACGTCATAAGGCTAGTAGCAGCATGATGAGTGGATTTAGGTATGACGATTCTAAGTGAAATAAGTCATACAGAAAAAGACACTTATCATAAGATATCACTTATAGAGGGAATGTAAAAACCGCTACCCTTGAACTGAATTACAAAACAGAACAGAGTCCCACGTTTAGAAAACACACTATGGCTGCTTCACGGGAAAGGTGAGGTGGGGTGATGCATAAAACAAGGGTTTCAAATTAGGTCAGATACCGTTCCATAAAGCCAATATGTAATAGACAAGACCTACTCCTTGCTCAGTGAATTGGACTCAACACCCCCTATTCACCGCCCAAGAATATATCTGACTAGTAAGAATCTTAAAACCTATGTTTTGATATCTCTCTGTAAGTGAGTCAAGTGGGTGTAAAGCGGCAGAAACACAGCAGAGGAAAGCAGCTAAACCACATTATAAAAATCAATTACTTTTAAAAACCCGTGAAACAAAGACAGTGAAAGAGAGAGAAATTCTTTCAAAATTCGTTCAGGGGCTGTGATGCCACCTGGATTGACCATATCTAGACCCACAGCTGATTGAGACATAAGGGTGGACACTCTTGGGGCTGAGAGGTTTGGTGAGGTTGGGTGAGGAAACACAGACCCTTTAAAGTAATACTGCATGGTAACCATCCCATGGGTCCCAAATCTCCAGGTTCAAGGGCATCTTCCTACATCGAAAACATGCATGAGAAACCCAGAAGATAGTACACCGTGTGATCGGGAAAGGTTTCCAAAACGCACCTCTTTTCTCATCTCCTTGTGCTCGGGTTCGCCATTCCAGCCGCTTTACTTGCAATCTCCCTCCTTGGAGAATCAGCACCTTTAACCTCCTGTTCCGTACAGGTTGCAATTTGTCCTGAGGATGAACGGGAAGAGGGGGAACCAATGAGAGACTAGCTCTAGGTATCGGGACAGGCACAGGTCACTCTATTTTCCCATCAGGAAGAAGAATTAACCACAGGCTCAGCCTGCCGCCCGGGACCAGAATAGGGCCTGAAGCAATCTTGCGCTTTTGCGGCCAGCTCCCAAGAAAGTGAGTTGAAAAATGGAGCTCAGGGGCACTGCAATTCACAAACCTGCAGACTTATAAATGATAACTCTCGTCCACAAATATATTGAGGGAAGGTAACGAAGAGGAATGGAAAGCAAGGCAGAATTGCAGGAAACAGATTTCAGGAGGGAGATTCGAATCGGCTTTAAAGCACAGGAAAAGCGGCAAAACCTCGACAATGAAGCCCTTGGCCAAAAAGGGCGTATGCGTTTTTTCCAGAATATATTCAGGAAAAAACGCATACGCCCTTTTTGGCCAACCAAGCAACCTGGAAAGGCAAATCAGCGCTACAAAGAAGTCTCGCTTCCCATCGGTCAAAAGGGCCATGCTGAATAAAGTGTCAAAACCAGAAATGCAGGACAGGCCATGGAGAAACGGGAGCCTGGCTACGCTGATGGGCGGGATGTAAATTGCCAACAGCCACTCTGGAGAAGTGTACGGTGTGTCCTGAAACCTCCAAAAAACTCAGCTTAGAGAGCATAGGGCACTTCCACTCATGGGCGTATAAATTGGGAAAACTAAAAATCAGCAAGACACAGGCACCCCAAAGTTTAGGGCTGCTCTGTTGACAAGAACCTCCACTTCGTTACACCTTAAATATCCCAGGAAAGAGAAAAATGGATAAAGAAGTTGTGGTCCTTATGTACAATGGAATATCACTCAGCCATGAAACCAACGTCATAAGGCTAGTAGCAGCATGATGAGTGGATTTAGGTATGACGATTCTAAGTGAAATAAGTCATACAGAAAAAGACACTTATCATAAGATATCACTTATAGAGGGAATGTAAAAACCGCTACCCTTGAAGTGAATTACAAAACAGAACAGAGTCCCACGTTTAGAAAACACACTATGGCTGCTTCACGGGAAAGGTGAGGTGGGGTGATGCATAAAACAAGGGTTTCAAATTAGGTCAGATACCGTTCCATAAAGCCAATATGTAATAGACAAGACCTACTCCTTGCTCAGTGAATTGGACTCAACACCCCCTATTCACCGCCCAAGAATATATCTGACTAGTAAGAATCTTAAAACCTATGTTTTGATATCTCTCTGTAAGTGAGTCAAGTGGGTGTAAAGCGGCAGAAACACAGCAGAGGAAAGCAGCTAAACCACATTATAAAAATCAATTACTTTTAAAAACCCGTGAAACAAAGACAGTGAAAGAGAGAGAAATTCTTACAAAATTCGTTCAGGGGCTGTGATGCCACCTGGATTGACCATATCTAGACCCACAGCTGATTGAGACATAAGGGTGGACACTCTTGGGGCTGAGAGGTTTGGTGAGGTTGGGTGAGGAAACACAGACCCTTTAAAGTAATACTGCATGGTAACCATCCCATGGGTCCCAAATCTCCAGGTTCAAGGGCATCTTCCTACATCGAAAACATGCATGAGAAACCCAGAAGATAGTACACCGTGTGATCGGGAAAGGTTTCCAAAACGCACCTCTTTTCTCATCTCCTTGTGCTCGGGTTCGCCATTCCAGCCGCTTTACTTGCAATCTCCCTCCTTGGAGAATCAGCACCTTTAACCTCCTGTTCCGTACAGGTTGCAATTTGTCCTGAGGATGAACGGGAAGAGGGGGAACCAATGAGAGACTAGCTCTAGGTATCGGGACAGGCACAGGTCACTCTATTTTCCCATCAGGAAGAAGAATTAACCACAGGCTCAGCCTGCCGCCCGGGACCAGAATAGGGCCTGAAGCAATCCTGCGCTTTTACGGCCAGCTCCCAAGAAAGCGAGTTGAAAAATGGAGCTCAGGGGCACTGCAATTCACAAACCTGCAGACTTATAAATGATAACTCTGGTCCACAAATATATTGAGGGAAGGCAACGAAGAGGAATGGAAAGCAAGGCAGAATTGCAGGAAACAGATTTCAGGAGGGAGATTCGAATCGGCTTTAAAGCACAGGAAAAGCGGCAAAACCTCGACAATGAAGCCCTTGGCCAAAAAGGGCGTATGCGTTTTTTCCTGAATATATTCAGGAAAAAACGCATACGCCCTTTTTGGCCAACCAAGCAACCTGGAAAGGCAAATCAGCGCTACAAAGAAGTCTCGCTTCCCATCGGTCAAAAGGGCCATGCTGAATAAAGTGTCAAAACCAGAAATGCAGGACAGGCCATGGAGAAACGGGAGCCTGGCTACGCTGATGGGCGGGATGTAAATTGCCAACAGCCACTCTGGAGAAGTGTACGGTGTGTCCTGAAACCTCCAAAAAACTCAGCTTAGAGAGCATAGGGCACTTCCACTCATGGGCGTATAAATTGGGAAAACTAAAAATCAGCAAGACACAGGCACCCCAAAGTTTAGGGCTGCTCTGTTGACAAGAACCTCCACTTCGTTACACCTTAAATATCCCAGGAAAGAGAAAAATGGATAAAGAAGTTGTGGTCCTTATGTACAATGGAATATCACTCAGCCATGAAACCAACGTCATAAGGCTAGTAGCAGCATGATGAGTGGATTTAGGTATGACGATTCTAAGTGAAATAAGTCATACAGAAAAAGACACTTATCATAAGATATCACTTATAGAGGGAATGTAAAAACCGCTACCCTTGAACTGAATTACAAAACAGAACAGAGTCCCACGTTTAGAAAACACACTATGGCTGCTTCACGGGAAAGGTGAGGTGGGGTGATGCATAAAACACGGGTTTCAAATTAGCTCAGATACCGTTCCATAAAGCCAATATGTAATAGACAAGACCTACTCCTTGCTCAGTGAATTGGACTCAACACCCCCTATTCACCGCCCAAGAATATATCTGACTAGTAAGAATCTTAAAACCTATGTTTTGATATCTCTCTGTAAGTGAGTCAAGTGAGTGTAAAGCGGCAGAAACACAGCAGAGGAAAGCAGCTAAACTACATTATAAAAATCAATTACTTTTAAAAACCCGTGAAACAAAGACAGTGAAAGAGAGAGAAATTCTTACAAAATTCGTTCAGGGGCTGTGATGCCACCTGGATTGACCATATCTAGACCCACAGCTGATTGAGACATAAGCGTGGACACTCTTGGGGCTGAGAGGTTTGGTGAGGTTGGGTGAGGAAACACAGACCCTTTAAAGTAATACTGCATGGTACCCATCCCATGGGTCCCAAATCTCCAGGTTCAAGGGCATCTTCCTACATCGAAAACATGCATGAGAAACCCAGAAGATGGTACACCGTGTGATCGGGGAAGGTTTCCAAAACGCACCTCTTTTCTCATCTCCTTGTGCTCGGGTTCGCCATTCCAGCCGCTTTACTAGCAATCTCCCTCCTTGGAGAATCAGCACCTTTAACCTCCTGTTCCGTACAGGTTGCAATTTGTCCTGAGGATGAACGGGAAGAGGGGGAACCAATGAGAGACTAGCTCTAGGTATCGGGACAGGCACAGGTCACTCTATTTTCCCATCAGGAAGAAGAATTAACCACAGGCTCAGCCTGCCGCCCGGGACCAGAATAGGGCCTGAAGCAATCTTGCGCTTTTGCGGCCAGCTCCCAAGAAAGTGAGTTGAAAAATGGAGCTCAGGGGCACTGCAATTCACAAACCTGCAGACTTATAAATGATAACTCTCGTCCACAAATATATTGAGGGAAGGTAACGAAGAGGAATGGAAAGCAAGGCAGAATTGCAGGAAACAGATTTCAGGAGGGAGATTCGAATCGGCTTTAAAGCACAGGAAAAGCGGCAAAACCTCGACAATGAAGCCCTTGGCCAAAAAGGGCGTATGCGTTTTTTCCAGAATATATTCAGGAAAAAACGCATACGCCCTTTTTGGCCAACCAAGCAACCTGGAAAGGCAAATCAGCGCTACAAAGAAGTCTCGCTTCCCATCGGTCAAAAGGGCCATGCTGAATAAAGTGTCAAAACCAGAAATGAAGGACAGGCCATGGAGAAACGGGAGCCTGGCTACGCTGATGGGCGGGATGTAAATTGCCAACAGCCACTCTGGAGAAGTGTACGGTGTGTCCTGAAACCTCCAAAAAACTCAGCTTAGAGAGCATAGGGCACTTCCACTCATGGGCGTATAAATTGGGAAAACTAAAAATCAGCAAGACACAGGCACCCCAAAGTTTAGGGCTGCTCTGTTGACAAGAACCTCCACTTCGTTACACCTTAAATATCCCAGGAAAGAGAAAAATGGATAAAGAAGTTGTGGTCCTTATGTACAATGGAATATCACTCAGCCATGAAACCAACGTCATAAGGCTAGTAGCAGCATGATGAGTGGATTTAGGTATGACGATTCTAAGTGAAATAAGTCATACAGAAAAAGACACTTATCATAAGATATCACTTATAGAGGGAATGTAAAAACCGCTACCCTTGAACTGAATTACAAAACAGAACAGAGTCCCACGTTTAGAAAACACACTATGGCTGCTTCACGGGAAAGGTGAGGTGGGGTGATGCATAAAACAAGGGTTTCAAATTAGGTCAGATACCGTTCCATAAAGCCAATATGTAATAGACAAGACCTACTCCTTGCTCAGTGAATTGGACTCAACACCCCCTATTCACCGCCCAAGAATATATCTGACTAGTAAGAATCTTAAAACCTATGTTTTGATATCTCTCTGTAAGTGAGTCAAGTGGGTGTAAAGCGGCAGAAACACAGCAGAGGAAAGCAGCTAAACCACATTATAAAAATCAATTACTTTTAAAAACCCGTGAAACAAAGACAGTGAAAGAGAGAGAAATTCTTACAAAATTCGTTCAGGGGCTGTGATGCCACCTGGATTGACCATATCTAGACCCACAGCTGATTGAGACATAAGGGTGGACACTCTTGGGGCTGAGAGGTTTGGTGAGGTTGGGTGAGGAAACACAGACCCTTTAAAGTAATACTGCATGGTAACCATCCCATGGGTCCCAAATCTCCAGGTTCAAGGGCATCTTCCTACATCGAAAACATGCATGAGAAACCCAGAAGATAGTACACCGTGTGATCGGGAAAGGTTTCCAAAACGCACCTCTTTTCTCATCTCCTTGTGCTCGGGTTCGCCATTCCAGCCGCTTTACTTGCAATCTCCCTCCTTGGAGAATCAGCACCTTTAACCTCCTGTTCCGTACAGGTTGCAATTTGTCCTGAGGATGAACGGGAAGAGGGGGAACCAATGAGAGACTAGCTCTAGGTATCCGGACAGGCACAGGTCACTCTATTTTCCCATCAGGAAGAAGAATTAACCACAGGCTCAGCCTGCCGCCCGGGACCAGAATAGGGCCTGAAGCAATCTTGCGCTTTTGCGGCCAGCTCCCAAGAAAGTGAGTTGAAAAATGGAGCTCAGGGGCACTGCAATTCACAAACCTGCAGACTTATAAATGATAACTCTCGTCCACAAATATATTGAGGGAAGGTAACGAAGAGGAATGGAAAGCAAGGCAGAATTGCAGGAAACAGATTTCAGGAGGGAGATTCGAATCGGCTTTAAAGCACAGGAAAAGCGGCAAAACCTCGACAATGAAGCCCTTGGCCAAAAAGGGCGTATGCGTTTTTTCCAGAATATATTCAGGAAAAAACGCATACGCCCTTTTTGGCCAACCAAGCAACCTGGAAAGGCAAATCAGCGCTACAAAGAAGTCTCGCTTCCCATCGGTCAAAAGGGCCATGCTGAATAAAGTGTCAAAACCAGAAATGAAGGACAGGCCATGGAGAAACGGGAGCCTGGCTACGCTGATGGGCGGGATGTAAATTGCCAACAGCCACTCTGGAGAAGTGTACGGTGTGTCCTGAAACCTCCAAAAAACTCAGCTTAGAGAGCATAGGGCACTTCCACTCATGGGCGTATAAATTGGGAAAACTAAAAATCAGCAAGACACAGGCACCCCAAAGTTTAGGGCTGCTCTGTTGACAAGAACCTCCACTTCGTTACACCTTAAATATCCCAGGAAAGAGAAAAATGGATAAAGAAGTTGTGGTCCTTATGTACAATGGAATATCACTCAGCCATGAAACCAACGTCATAAGGCTAGTAGCAGCATGATGAGTGGATTTAGGTATGACGATTCTAAGTGAAATAAGTCATACAGAAAAAGACACTTATCATAAGATATCACTTATAGAGGGAATGTAAAAACCGCTACCCTTGAACTGAATTACAAAACAGAACAGAGTCCCACGTTTAGAAAACACACTATGGCTGCTTCACGGGAAAGGTGAGGTGGGGTGATGCATAAAACAAGGGTTTCAAATTAGGTCAGATACCGTTCCATAAAGCCAATATGTAATAGACAAGACCTACTCCTTGCTCAGTGAATTGGACTCAACACCCCCTATTCACCGCCCAAGAATATATCTGACTAGTAAGAATCTTAAAACCTATGTTTTGATATCTCTCTGTAAGTGAGTCAAGTGGGTGTAAAGCGGCAGAAACACAGCAGAGGAAAGCAGCTAAACCACATTATAAAAATCAATTACTTTTAAAAACCCGTGAAACAAAGACAGTGAAAGAGAGAGAAATTCTTTCAAAATTCGTTCAGGGGCTGTGATGCCACCTGGATTGACCATATCTAGACCCACAGCTGATTGAGACATAAGGGTGGACACTCTTGGGGCTGAGAGGTTTGGTGAGGTTGGGTGAGGAAACACAGACCCTTTAAAGTAATACTGCATGGTAACCATCCCATGGGTCCCAAATCTCCAGGTTCAAGGGCATCTTCCTACATCGAAAACATGCATGAGAAACCCAGAAGATAGTACACCGTGTGATCGGGAAAGGTTTCCAAAACGCACCTCTTTTCTCATCTCCTTGTGCTCGGGTTCGCCATTCCAGCCGCTTTACTTGCAATCTCCCTCCTTGGAGAATCAGCACCTTTAACCTCCTGTTCCGTACAGGTTGCAATTTGTCCTGAGGATGAACGGGAAGAGGGGGAACCAATGAGAGACTAGCTCTAGGTATCGGGACAGGCACAGGTCACTCTATTTTCCCATCAGGAAGAAGAATTAACCACAGGCTCAGCCTGCCGCCCGGGACCAGAATAGGGCCTGAAGCAATCTTGCGCTTTTGCGGCCAGCTCCCAAGAAAGTGAGTTGAAAAATGGAGCTCAGGGGCACTGCAATTCACAAACCTGCAGACTTATAAATGATAACTCTCGTCCACAAATATATTGAGGGAAGGTAACGAAGAGGAATGGAAAGCAAGGCAGAATTGCAGGAAACAGATTTCAGGAGGGAGATTCGAATCGGCTTTAAAGCACAGGAAAAGCGGCAAAACCTCGACAATGAAGCCCTTGGCCAAAAAGGGCGTATGCGTTTTTTCCAGAATATATTCAGGAAAAAACGCATACGCCCTTTTTGGCCAACCAAGCAACCTGGAAAGGCAAATCAGCGCTACAAAGAAGTCTCGCTTCCCATCGGTCAAAAGGGCCATGCTGAATAAAGTGTCAAAACCAGAAATGCAGGACAGGCCATGGAGAAACGGGAGCCTGGCTACGCTGATGGGCGGGATGTAAATTGCCAACAGCCACTCTGGAGAAGTGTACGGTGTGTCCTGAAACCTCCAAAAAACTCAGCTTAGAGAGCATAGGGCACTTCCACTCATGGGCGTATAAATTGGGAAAACTAAAAATCAGCAAGACACAGGCACCCCAAAGTTTAGGGCTGCTCTGTTGACAAGAACCTCCACTTCGTTACACCTTAAATATCCCAGGAAAGAGAAAAATGGATAAAGAAGTTGTGGTCCTTATGTACAATGGAATATCACTCAGCCATGAAACCAACGTCATAAGGCTAGTAGCAGCATGATGAGTGGATTTAGGTATGACGATTCTAAGTGAAATAAGTCATACAGAAAAAGACACTTATCATAAGATATCACTTATAGAGGGAATGTAAAAACCGCTACCCTTGAAGTGAATTACAAAACAGAACAGAGTCCCACGTTTAGAAAACACACTATGGCTGCTTCACGGGAAAGGTGAGGTGGGGTGATGCATAAAACAAGGGTTTCAAATTAGGTCAGATACCGTTCCATAAAGCCAATATGTAATAGACAAGACCTACTCCTTGCTCAGTGAATTGGACTCAACACCCCCTATTCACCGCCCAAGAATATATCTGACTAGTAAGAATCTTAAAACCTATGTTTTGATATCTCTCTGTAAGTGAGTCAAGTGGGTGTAAAGCGGCAGAAACACAGCAGAGGAAAGCAGCTAAACCACATTATAAAAATCAATTACTTTTAAAAACCCGTGAAACAAAGACAGTGAAAGAGAGAGAAATTCTTACAAAATTCGTTCAGGGGCTGTGATGCCACCTGGATTGACCATATCTAGACCCACAGCTGATTGAGACATAAGGGTGGACACTCTTGGGGCTGAGAGGTTTGGTGAGGTTGGGTGAGGAAACACAGACCCTTTAAAGTAATACTGCATGGTAACCATCCCATGGGTCCCAAATCTCCAGGTTCAAGGGCATCTTCCTACATCGAAAACATGCATGAGAAACCCAGAAGATAGTACACCGTGTGATCGGGAAAGGTTTCCAGAACGCACCTCTTTTCTCATCTCCTTGTGCTCGGGTTCGCCATTCCAGCCGCTTTACTTGCAATCTCCCTCCTTGGAGAATCAGCACCTTTAACCTCCTGTTCCGTACAGGTTGCAATTTGTCCTGAGGATGAACGGGAAGAGGGGGAACCAATGAGAGACTAGCTCTAGGTATCGGGACAGGCACAGGTCACTCTATTTTCCCATCAGGAAGAAGAATTAACCACAGGCTCAGCCTGCCGCCCGGGACCAGAATAGGGCCTGAAGCAATCCTGCGCTTTTACGGCCAGCTCCCAAGAAAGCGAGTTGAAAAATGGAGCTCAGGGGCACTGCAATTCACAAACCTGCAGACTTATAAATGATAACTCTGGTCCACAAATATATTGAGGGAAGGCAACGAAGAGGAATGGAAAGCAAGGCAGAATTGCAGGAAACAGATTTCAGGAGGGAGATTCGAATCGGCTTTAAAGCACAGGAAAAGCGGCAAAACCTCGACAATGAAGCCCTTGGCCAAAAAGGGCGTATGCGTTTTTTCCTGAATATATTCAGGAAAAAACGCATACGCCCTTTTTGGCCAACCAAGCAACCTGGAAAGGCAAATCAGCGCTACAAAGAAGTCTCGCTTCCCATCGGTCAAAAGGGCCATGCTGAATAAAGTGTCAAAACCAGAAATGCAGGACAGGCCATGGAGAAACGGGAGCCTGGCTACGCTGATGGGCGGGATGTAAATTGCCAACAGCCACTCTGGAGAAGTGTACGGTGTGTCCTGAAACCTCCAAAAAACTCAGCTTAGAGAGCATAGGGCACTTCCACTCATGGGCGTATAAATTGGGAAAACTAAAAATCAGCAAGACACAGGCACCCCAAAGTTTAGGGCTGCTCTGTTGACAAGAACCTCCACTTCGTTACACCTTAAATATCCCAGGAAAGAGAAAAATGGATAAAGAAGTTGTGGTCCTTATGTACAATGGAATATCACTCAGCCATGAAACCAACGTCATAAGGCTAGTAGCAGCATGATGAGTGGATTTAGGTATGACGATTCTAAGTGAAATAAGTCATACAGAAAAAGACACTTATCATAAGATATCACTTATAGACGGAATGTAAAAACCGCTACCCTTGAACTGAATTACAAAACAGAACAGAGTCCCACGTTTAGAAAACACACTATGGCTGCTTCACGGGAAAGGTGAGGTGGGGTGATGCATAAAACACGGGTTTCAAATTAGCTCAGATACCGTTCCATAAAGCCAATATGTAATAGACAAGACCTACTCCTTGCTCAGTGAATTGGACTCAACACCCCCTATTCACCGCCCAAGAATATATCTGACTAGTAAGAATCTTAAAACCTATGTTTTGATATCTCTCTGTAAGTGAGTCAAGTGAGTGTAAAGCGGCAGAAACACAGCAGAGGAAAGCAGCTAAACTACATTATAAAAATCAATTACTTTTAAAAACCCGTGAAACAAAGACAGTGAAAGAGAGAGAAATTCTTACAAAATTCGTTCAGGGGCTGTGATGCCACCTGGATTGACCATATCTAGACCCACAGCTGATTGAGACATAAGCGTGGACACTCTTGGGGCTGAGAGGTTTGGTGAGGTTGGGTGAGGAAACACAGACCCTTTAAAGTAATACTGCATGGTACCCATCCCATGGGTCCCAAATCTCCAGGTTCAAGGGCATCTTCCTACATCGAAAACATGCATGAGAAACCCAGAAGATGGTACACCGTGTGATCGGGGAAGGTTTCCAAAACGCACCTCTTTTCTCATCTCCTTGTGCTCGGGTTCGCCATTCCAGCCGCTTTACTAGCAATCTCCCTCCTTGGAGAATCAGCACCTTTAACCTCCTGTTCCGTACAGGTTGCAATTTGTCCTGAGGATGAACGGGAAGAGGGGGAACCAATGAGAGACTAGCTCTAGGTATCGGGACAGGCACAGGTCACTCTATTTTCCCATCAGGAAGAAGAATTAACCACAGGCTCAGCCTGCCGCCCGGGACCAGAATAGGGCCTGAAGCAATCTTGCGCTTTTGCGGCCAGCTCCCAAGAAAGTGAGTTGAAAAATGGAGCTCAGGGGCACTGCAATTCACAAACCTGCAGACTTATAAATGATAACTCTCGTCCACAAATATATTGAGGGAAGGTAACGAAGAGGAATGGAAAGCAAGGCAGAATTGCAGGAAACAGATTTCAGGAAGGAGATTCGAATCGGCTTTAAAGCACAGGAAAAGCGGCAAAACCTCGACAATGAAGCCCTTGGCCAAAAAGGGCGTATGCGTTTTTTCCAGAAAATATTCAGGAAAAAACGCATACGCCCTTTTTGGCCAACCAAGCAACCTGGAAAGGCAAATCAGCGCTACAAAGAAGTCTCGCTTCCCATCGGTCAAAAGGGCCATGCTGAATAAAGTGTCAAAACCAGAAATGCAGGACAGGCCATGGAGAAACGGGAGCCTGGCTACGCTGATGGGCGGGATGTAAGTTGCCAACAGCCACTCTGGAGAAGTGTACGGTGTGTCCTGAAACCTCCAAAACACTCAGCTTAGAGAGCATAGGGCACTTCCACTCATGGGCGTATAAATTGGGAAAACTAAAAATCAGCAAGACACAGGCACCCCAAAGTTTAGGGCTGCTCTGTTGACAAGAACCTCCACTTCGTTACACCTTAAATATCCCAGGAAAGAGAAAAATGGATAAAGAAGTTGTGGTCCTTATGTACAATGGAATATCACTCAGCCATGAAACCAACGTCATAAGGCTAGTAGCAGCATGATGAGTGGATTTAGGTATGACGATTCTAAGTGAAATAAGTCATACAGAAAAAGACACTTATCATAAGATATCACTTATAGAGGGAATGTAAAAACCGCTACCCTTGAACTGAATTACAAAACAGAACAGAGTCCCACGTTTAGAAAACACACTATGGCTGCTTCACGGGAAAGGTGAGGTGGGGTGATGCATAAAACACGGGTTTCAAATTAGCTCAGATACCGTTCCATAAAGCCAATATGTAATAGACAAGACCTACTCCTTGCTCAGTGAATTGGACTCAACACCCCCTATTCACCGCCCAAGAATATATCTGACTAGTAAGAATCTTAAAACCTATGTTTTGATATCTCTCTGTAAGTGAGTCAAGTGAGTGTAAAGCGGCAGAAACACAGCAGAGGAAAGCAGCTAAACTACATTATAAAAATCAATTACTTTTAAAAACCCGTGAAACAAAGACAGTGAAAGAGAGAGAAATTCTTACAAAATTCGTTCAGGGGCTGTGATGCCACCTGGATTGACCATATCTAGACCCACAGCTGATTGAGACATAAGGGTGGACACTCTTGGGGCTGAGAGGTTTGGTGAGGTTGGGTGAGGAAACACAGACCCTTTAAAGTAATACTGCATGGTACCCATCCCATGGGTCCCAAATCTCCAGGTTCAAGGGCATCTTCCTACATCGAAAACATGCATGAGAAACCCAGAAGATGGTACACCGTGTGATCGGGAAAGTTTTCCAAAACGCACCTCTTTTCTCATCTCCTTGTGCTCGGTTTCGCCATTCCAGCCGCTTTACTAGCAATCTCCCTCCTTGGAGAATCAGCACCTTTAACCTCCTGTTCCGTACTGGTTGCAATTTGTCCTGAGGATGAACGGGAAGAGGGGTAACCAATGAGAGACTAGCTCTAGGTATCGGGACAGGCACAGGTCACTCTATTTTCCCATCAGGAAGAAGAATTAACCACAGGCTCAGCCTGCCGCCCGGGACCAGAATAGGGCCTGAAGCAATCTTGCGCTTTTGCGGCCAGCTCCCAAGAAAGTGAGTTGAAAAATGGAGCTCAGGGGCACTGCAATTCACAAACCTGCAGACTTATAAATGATAACTCTCGTCCACAAATATATTGAGGGAAGGTAACGAAGAGGAATGGAAAGCAAGGCAGAATTGCAGGAAACAGATTTCAGGAAGGAGATTCGAATCGGCTTTAAAGCACAGGAAAAGCGGCAAAACCTCGACAATGAAGCCCTTGGCCAAAAAGGGCGTATGCGTTTTTTCCAGAAAATATTCAGGAAAAAACGCATACGCCCTTTTTGGCCAACCAAGCAACCTGGAAAGGCAAATCAGCGCTACAAAGAAGTCTCGCTTCCCATCGGTCAAAAGGGCCATGCTGAATAAAGTGTCAAAACCAGAAATGCAGGACAGGCCATGGAGAAACGGGAGCCTGGCTACGCTGATGGGCGGGATGTAAATTGCCAACAGCCACTCTGGAGAAGTGTACGGTGTGTCCTGAAACCTCCAAAAAACTCAGCTTAGAGAGCATAGGGCACTTCCACTCATGGGCGTATAAATTGGGAAAACTAAAAATCAGCAAGACACAGGCACCCCAAAGTTTAGGGCTGCTCTGTTGACAAGAACCTCCACTTCCTTACACCTTAAATATCCCAGGAAAGAGAAAAATGGATAAAGAAGTTGTGGTCCTTATGTACAATGGAATATCACTCAGCCATGAAACCAACGTCATAAGGCTAGTAGCAGCATGATGAGTGGATTTAGGTATGACGATTCTAAGTGAAATAAGTCATACAGAAAAAGACACTTATCATAAGATATCACTTATAGAGGGAATGTAAAAACCGCTACCCTTGAACTGAATTACAAAACAGAACAGAGTCCCACGTTTAGAAAACACACTATGGCTGCTTCACGGGAAAGGTGAGGTGGGGTGATGCATAAAACAAGGGTTTCAAATTAGGTCAGATACCGTTCCATAAAGCCAATATGTAATAGACAAGACCTACTCCTTGCTCAGTGAATTAGACTCAACACCCCCTATTCACCGCCCAAGAATATATCTGACTAGTAAGAATCTTAAAACCTATGTTTTGATATCTCTCTGTAAGTGAGTCAAGTGGGTGTAAAGCGGCAGAAACACAGCAGAGGAAAGCAGCTAAACCACATTATAAAAATCAATTACTTTTAAAAACCCGTGAAACAAAGACAGTGAAAGAGAGAGAAATTCTTACAAAATTCGTTCAGGGGCTGTGATGCCACCTGGATTGACCATATCTAGACCCACAGCTGATTGAGACATAAGGGTGGACACTCTTGGGGCTGAGAGGTTTGGTGAGGTTGGGTGAGGAAACACAGACCCTTTAAAGTAATACTGCATGGTAACCATCCCATGGGTCCCAAATCTCCAGGTTCAAGGGCATCTTCCTACATCGAAAACATGCATGAGAAACCCAGAAGATAGTACACCGTGTGATCGGGAAAGGTTTCCAAAACGCACCTCTTTTCTCATCTCCTTGTGCTCGGGTTCGCCATTCCAGCCGCTTTACTTGCAATCTCCCTCCTTGGAGAATCAGCACCTTTAACCTCCTGTTCCGTACAGGTTGCAATTTGTCCTGAGGATGAACGGGAAGAGGGGGAACCAATGAGAGACTAGCTCTAGGTATCGGGACAGGCACAGGTCACTCTATTTTCCCATCAGGAAGAAGAATTAACCACAGGCTCAGCCTGCCGCCCGGGACCAGAATAGGGCCTGAAGCAATCTTGCGCTTTTGCGGCCAGCTCCCAAGAAAGTGAGTTGAAAAATGGAGCTCAGGGGCACTGCAATTCACAAACCTGCAGACTTATAAATGATAACTCTCGTCCACAAATATATTGAGGGAAGGTAACGAAGAGGAATGGAAAGCAAGGCATAATTGCAGGAAACAGATTTCAGGAGGGAGATTCGAATCGGCTTTAAAGCACAGGAAAAGCGGCAAAACCTCGACAATGAAGCCCTTGGCCAAAAAGGGCGTATGCGTTTTTTCCAGAATATATTCAGGAAAAAACGCATACGCCCTTTTTGGCCAACCAAGCAACCTGGAAAGGCAAATCAGCGCTACAAAGAAGTCTCGCTTCCCATCGGTCAAAAGGGCCATGCTGAATAAAGTGTCAAAACCAGAAATGCAGGACAGGCCATGGAGAAACGGGAGCCTGGCTACGCTGATGGGCGGGATGTAAATTGCCAACAGCCACTCTGGAGAAGTGTACGGTGTGTCCTGAAACCTCCAAAAAACTCAGCTTAGAGAGCATAGGGCACTTCCACTCATGGGCGTATAAATTGGGAAAACTAAAAATCAGCAAGACACAGGCACCCCAAAGTTTAGGGCTGCTCTGTTGACAAGAACCTCCACTTCGTTACACCTTAAATATCCCAGGAAAGAGAAAAATGGATAAAGAAGTTGTGGTCCTTATGTACAATGGAATATCACTCAGCCATGAAACCAACGTCATAAGGCTAGTAGCAGCATGATGAGTGGATTTAGGTATGACGATTCTAAGTGAAATAAGTCATACAGAAAAAGACACTTATCATAAGATATCACTTATAGAGGGAATGTAAAAACCGCTACCCTTGAACTGAATTACAAAACAGAACAGAGTCCCACGTTTAGAAAACACACTATGGCTGCTTCACGGGAAAGGTGAGGTGGGGTGATGCATAAAACAAGGGTTTCAAATTAGGTCAGATACCGTTCCATAAAGCCAATATGTAATAGACAAGACCTACTCCTTGCTCAGTGAATTGGACTCAACACCCCCTATTCACCGCCCAAGAATATATCTGACTAGTAAGAATCTTAAAACCTATGTTTTGATATCTCTCTGTAAGTGAGTCAAGTGGGTGTAAAGCGGCAGAAACACAGCAGAGGAAAGCAGCTAAACCACATTATAAAAATCAATTACTTTTAAAAACCCGTGAAACAAAGACAGTGAAAGAGAGAGAAATTCTTACAAAATTCGTTCAGGGGCTGTGATGCCACCTGGATTGACCATATCTAGACCCACAGCTGATTGAGACATAAGGGTGGACACTCTTGGGGCTGAGAGGTTTGGTGAGGTTGGGTGAGGAAACACAGACCCTTTAAAGTAATACTGCATGGTAACCATCCCATGGGTCCCAAATCTCCAGGTTCAAGGGCATCTTCCTACATCGAAAACATGCATGAGAAACCCAGAAGATAGTACACCGTGTGATCGGGAAAGGTTTCCAAAACGCACCTCTTTTCTCATCTCCTTGTGCTCGGGTTCGCCATTCCAGCCGCTTTACTTGCAATCTCCCTCCTTGGAGAATCAGCACCTTTAACCTCCTGTTCCGTACAGGTTGCAATTTGTCCTGAGGATGAACGGGAAGAGGGGGAACCAATGAGAGACTAGCTCTAGGTATCCGGACAGGCACAGGTCACTCTATTTTCCCATCAGGAAGAAGAATTAACCACAGGCTCAGCCTGCCGCCCGGGACCAGAATAGGGCCTGAAGCAATCTTGCGCTTTTGCGGCCAGCTCCCAAGAAAGTGAGTTGAAAAATGGAGCTCAGGGGCACTGCAATTCACAAACCTGCAGACTTATAAATGATAACTCTCGTCCACAAATATATTGAGGGAAGGTAACGAAGAGGAATGGAAAGCAAGGCAGAATTGCAGGAAACAGATTTCAGGAGGGAGATTCGAATCGGCTTTAAAGCACAGGAAAAGCGGCAAAACCTCGACAATGAAGCCCTTGGCCAAAAAGGGCGTATGCGTTTTTTCCAGAATATATTCAGGAAAAAACGCATACGCCCTTTTTGGCCAACCAAGCAACCTGGAAAGGCAAATCAGCGCTACAAAGAAGTCTCGCTTCCCATCGGTCAAAAGGGCCATGCTGAATAAAGTGTCAAAACCAGAAATGAAGGACAGGCCATGGAGAAACGGGAGCCTGGCTACGCTGATGGGGGGGATGTAAATTGCCAACAGCCACTCTGGAGAAGTGTACGGTGTGTCCTGAAACCTCCAAAAAACTCAGCTTAGAGAGCATAGGGCACTTCCACTCATGGGCGTATAAATTGGGAAAACTAAAAATCAGCAAGACACAGGCACCCAAAAGTTTAGGGCTGCTCTGTTGACAAGAACCTCCACTTCGTTACACCTTAAATATCCCAGGAAAGAGAAAAATGGATAAAGAAGTTGTGGTCCTTATGTACAATGGAATATCACTCAGCCATGAAACCAACGTCATAAGGCTAGTAGCAGCATGATGAGTGGATTTAGGTATGACGATTCTAAGTGAAATAAGTCATACAGAAAAAGACACTTATCATAAGATATCACTTATAGAGGGAATGTAAAAACCGCTACCCTTGAACTGAATTACAAAACAGAACAGAGTCCCACGTTTAGAAAACACACTATGGCTGCTTCACGGGAAAGGTGAGGTGGGGTGATGCATAAAACAAGGGTTTCAAATTAGGTCAGATACCGTTCCATAAAGCCAATATGTAATAGACAAGACCTACTCCTTGCTCAGTGAATTGGACTCAACACCCCCTATTCACCGCCCAAGAATATATCTGACTAGTAAGAATCTTAAAACCTATGTTTTGATATCTCTCTGTAAGTGAGTCAAGTGGGTGTAAAGCGGCAGAAACACAGCAGAGGAAAGCAGCTAAACCACATTATAAAAATCAATTACTTTTAAAAACCCGTGAAACAAAGACAGTGAAAGAGAGAGAAATTCTTACAAAATTCGTTCAGGGGCTGTGATGCCACCTGGATTGACCATATCTAGACCCACAGCTGATTGAGACATAAGGGTGGACACTCTTGGGGCTGAGAGGTTTGGTGAGGTTGGGTGAGGAAACACAGACCCTTTAAAGTAATACTGCATGGTAACCATCCCATGGGTCCCAAATCTCCAGGTTCAAGGGCATCTTCCTATATCGAAAACATGCATGAGAAACCCAGAAGATGGTACACCGTGTGATCGGGGAAGGTTTCCAAAACGCACCTCTTTTCTCATCTCCTTGTGCTCGGTTTCGCCATTCCAGCCGCTTTACTAGCAATCTCCCTCCTTGGAGAATCAGCACCTTTAACCTCCTGTTCCGTACTGGTTGCAATTTGTCCTGAGGATGAACGGGAAGAGGGGTAACCAATGAGAGACTAGCTCTAGGTATCGGGACAGGCACAGGTCACTCTATTTTCCCATCAGGAAGAAGAATTAACCACAGGCTCAGCCTGCCGCCCGGGACCAGAATAGGGCCTGAAGCAATCTTGCGCTTTTGCGGCCAGCTCCCAAGAAAGTGAGTTGAAAAATGGAGCTCAGGGGCACTGCAATTCACAAACCTGCAGACTTATAAATGATAACTCTCGTCCACAAATATATTGAGGGAAGGTAACGAAGAGGAATGGAAAGCAAGGCAGAATTGCAGGAAACAGATTTCAGGAAGGAGATTCGAATCGGCTTTAAAGCACAGGAAAAGCGGCAAAACCTCGACAATGAAGCCCTTGGCCAAAAAGGGCGTATGCGTTTTTTCCAGAAAATATTCAGGAAAAAACGCATACGCCCTTTTTGGCCAACCAAGCAACCTGGAAAGGCAAATCAGCGCTACAAAGAAGTCTCGCTTCCCATCGGTCAAAAGGGCCATGCTGAATAAAGTGTCAAAACCAGAAATGCAGGACAGGCCATGGAGAAACGGGAGCCTGGCTACGCTGATGGGCGGGATGTAAATTGCCAACAGCCACTCTGGAGAAGTGTACGGTGTGTCCTGAAACCTCCAAAACACTCAGCTTAGAGAGCATAGGGCACTTCCACTCATGGGCGTATAAATTGGGAAAACTAAAAATCAGCAAGACACAGGCACCCCAAAGTTTAGGGCTGCTCTGTTGACAAGAACCTCCACTTCGTTACACCTTAAATATCCCAGGAAAGAGAAAAATGGATAAAGAAGTTGTGGTCCTTATGTACAATGGAATATCACTCAGCCATGAAACCAACGTCATAAGGCTAGTAGCAGCATGATGAGTGGATTTAGGTATGACGATTCTAAGTGAAATAAGTCATACAGAAAAAGACACTTATCATAAGATATCACTTATAGAGGGAATGTAAAAACCGCTACCCTTGAACTGAATTACAAAACAGAACAGAGTCCCACGTTTAGAAAACACACTATGGCTGCTTCACGGGAAAGGTGAGGTGGGGTGATGCATAAAACACGGGTTTCAAATTAGCTCAGATACCGTTCCATAAAGCCAATATGTAATAGACAAGACCTACTCCTTGCTCAGTGAATTGGACTCAACACCCCCTATTCACCGCCCAAGAATATATCTGACTAGTAAGAATCTTAAAACCTATGTTTTGATATCTCTCTGTAAGTGAGTCAAGTGAGTGTAAAGCGGCAGAAACACAGCAGAGGAAAGCAGCTAAACTACATTATAAAAATCAATTACTTTTAAAAACCCGTGAAACAAAGACAGTGAAAGAGAGAGAAATTCTTACAAAATTCGTTCAGGGGCTGTGATGCCACCTGGATTGACCATATCTAGACCCACAGCTGATTGAGACATAAGGGTGGACACTCTTGGGGCTGAGAGGTTTGGTGAGGTTGGGTGAGGAAACACAGACCCTTTAAAGTAATACTGCATGGTACCCATCCCATGGGTCCCAAATCTCCAGGTTCAAGGGCATCTTCCTACATCGAAAACATGCATGAGAAACCCAGAAGATGGTACACCGTGTGATCGGGAAAGTTTTCCAAAACGCACCTCTTTTCTCATCTCCTTGTGCTCGGTTTCGCCATTCCAGCCGCTTTACTAGCAATCTCCCTCCTTGGAGAATCAGCACCTTTAACCTCCTGTTCCGTACTGGTTGCAATTTGTCCTGAGGATGAACGGGAAGAGGGGTAACCAATGAGAGACTAGCTCTAGGTATCGGGACAGGCACAGGTCACTCTATTTTCCCATCAGGAAGAAGAATTAACCACAGGCTCAGCCTGCCGCCCAGGACCAGAATAGGGCCTGAAGCAATCTTGCGCTTTTGCGGCCAGCTCCCAAGAAAGTGAGTTGAAAAATGGAGCTCAGGGGCACTGCAATTCACAAACCTGCAGACTTATAAATGATAACTCTCGTCCACAAATATATTGAGGGAAGGTAACGAAGAGGAATGGAAAGCAAGGCAGAATTGCAGGAAACAGATTTCAGGAAGGAGATTCGAATCGGCTTTAAAGCACAGGAAAAGCGGCAAAACCTCGACAATGAAGCCCTTGGCCAAAAAGGGCGTATGCGTTTTTTCCAGAAAATATTCAGGAAAAAACGCATACGCCCTTTTTGGCCAACCAAGCAACCTGGAAAGGCAAATCAGCGCTACAAAGAAGTCTCGCTTCCCATCGGTCAAAAGGGCCATGCTGAATAAAGTGTCAAAACCAGAAATGCAGGACAGACCATGGAGAAACGGGAGCCTGGCTACGCTGATGGGCGGGATGTAAATTGCCAACAGCCACTCTGGAGAAGTGTACGGTGTGTCCTGAAACCTCCAAAAAACTCAGCTTAGAGAGCATAGGGCACTTCCACTCATGGGCGTATAAATTGGGAAAACTAAAAATCAGCAAGACACAGGCACCCCAAAGTTTAGGGCTGCTCTGTTGACAAGAACCTCCACTTCCTTACACCTTAAATATCCCAGGAAAGAGAAAAATGGATAAAGAAGTTGTGGTCCTTATGTACAATGGAATATCACTCAGCCATGAAACCAACGTCATAAGGCTAGTAGCAGCATGATGAGTGGATTTAGGTATGACGATTCTAAGTGAAATAAGTCATACAGAAAAAGACACTTATCATAAGATATCACTTATAGAGGGAATGTAAAAACCGCTACCCTTGAACTGAATTACAAAACAGAACAGAGTCCCACGTTTAGAAAACACACTATGGCTGCTTCACGGGAAAGGTGAGGTGGGGTGATGCATAAAACAAGGGTTTCAAATTAGGTCAGATACCGTTCCATAAAGCCAATATGTAATAGACAAGACCTACTCCTTGCTCAGTGAATTGGACTCAACACCCCCTATTCACCGCCCAAGAATATATCTGACTAGTAAGAATCTTAAAACCTATGTTTTGATATCTCTCTGTAAGTGAGTCAAGTGGGTGTAAAGCGGCAGAAACACAGCAGAGGAAAGCAGCTAAACCACATTATAAAAATCAATTACTTTTAAAAACCCGTGAAACAAAGACAGTGAAAGAGAGAGAAATTCTTACAAAATTCGTTCAGGGGCTGTGATGCCACCTGGATTGACCATATCTAGACCCACAGCTGATTGAGACATAAGGGTGGACACTCTTGGGGCTGAGAGGTTTGGTGAGGTTGGGTGAGGAAACACAGACCCTTTAAAGTAATACTGCATGGTAACCATCCCATGGGTCCCAAATCTCCAGGTTCAAGGGCATCTTCCTACATCGAAAACATGCATGAGAAACCCAGAAGATAGTACACCGTGTGATCGGGAAAGGTTTCCAAAACGCACCTCTTTTCTCATCTCCTTGTGCTCGGGTTCGCCATTCCAGCCGCTTTACTTGCAATCTCCCTCCTTGGAGAATCAGCACCTTTAACCTCCTGTTCCGTACAGGTTGCAATTTGTCCTGAGGATGAACGGGAAGAGGGGGAACCAATGAGAGACTAGCTCTAGGTATCGGGACAGGCACAGGTCACTCTATTTTCCCATCAGGAAGAAGAATTAACCACAGGCTCAGCCTGCCGCCCGGGACCAGAATAGGGCCTGAAGCAATCTTGCGCTTTTGCGGCCAGCTCCCAAGAAAGTGAGTTGAAAAATGGAGCTCAGGGGCACTGCAATTCACAAACCTGCAGACTTATAAATGATAACTCTCGTCCACAAATATATTGAGGGAAGGTAACGAAGAGGAATGGAAAGCAAGGCATAATTGCAGGAAACAGATTTCAGGAGGGAGATTCGAATCGGCTTTAAAGCACAGGAAAAGCGGCAAAACCTCGACAATGAAGCCCTTGGCCAAAAAGGGCGTATGCGTTTTTTCCAGAATATATTCAGGAAAAAACGCATACGCCCTTTTTGGCCAACCAAGCAACCTGGAAAGGCAAATCAGCGCTACAAAGAAGTCTCGCTTCCCATCGGTCAAAAGGGCCATGCTGAATAAAGTGTCAAAACCAGAAATGCAGGACAGGCCATGGAGAAACGGGAGCCTGGCTACGCTGATGGGCGGGATGTAAATTGCCAACAGCCACTCTGGAGAAGTGTACGGTGTGTCCTGAAACCTCCAAAAAACTCAGCTTAGAGAGCATAGGGCACTTCCACTCATGGGCGTATAAATTGGGAAAACTAAAAATCAGCAAGACACAGGCACCCCAAAGTTTAGGGCTGCTCTGTTGACAAGAACCTCCACTTCGTTACACCTTAAATATCCCAGGAAAGAGAAAAATGGATAAAGAAGTTGTGGTCCTTATGTACAATGGAATATCACTCAGCCATGAAACCAACGTCATAAGGCTAGTAGCAGCATGATGAGTGGATTTAGGTATGACGATTCTAAGTGAAATAAGTCATACAGAAAAAGACACTTATCATAAGATATCACTTATAGAGGGAATGTAAAAACCGCTACCCTTGAACTGAATTACAAAACAGAACAGAGTCCCACGTTTAGAAAACACACTATGGCTGCTTCACGGGAAAGGTGAGGTGGGGTGATGCATAAAACAAGGGTTTCAAATTAGGTCAGATACCGTTCCATAAAGCCAATATGTAATAGACAAGACCTACTCCTTGCTCAGTGAATTGGACTCAACACCCCCTATTCACCGCCCAAGAATATATCTGACTAGTAAGAATCTTAAAACCTATGTTTTGATATCTCTCTGTAAGTGAGTCAAGTGGGTGTAAAGCGGCAGAAACACAGCAGAGGAAAGCAGCTAAACCACATTATAAAAATCAATTACTTTTAAAAACCCGTGAAACAAAGACAGTGAAAGAGAGAGAAATTCTTACAAAATTCGTTCAGGGGCTGTGATGCCACCTGGATTGACCATATCTAGACCCACAGCTGATTGAGACATAAGGGTGGACACTCTTGGGGCTGAGAGGTTTGGTGAGGTTGGGTGAGGAAACACAGACCCTTTAAAGTAATACTGCATGGTAACCATCCCATGGGTCCCAAATCTCCAGGTTCAAGGGCATCTTCCTACATCGAAAACATGCATGAGAAACCCAGAAGATAGTACACCGTGTGATCGGGAAAGGTTTCCAAAACGCACCTCTTTTCTCATCTCCTTGTGCTCGGGTTCGCCATTCCAGCCGCTTTACTTGCAATCTCCCTCCTTGGAGAATCAGCACCTTTAACCTCCTGTTCCGTACAGGTTGCAATTTGTCCTGAGGATGAACGGGAAGAGGGGGAACCAATGAGAGACTAGCTCTAGGTATCCGGACAGGCACAGGTCACTCTATTTTCCCATCAGGAAGAAGAATTAACCACAGGCTCAGCCTGCCGCCCGGGACCAGAATAGGGCCTGAAGCAATCTTGCGCTTTTGCGGCCAGCTCCCAAGAAAGTGAGTTGAAAAATGGAGCTCAGGGGCACTGCAATTCACAAACCTGCAGACTTATAAATGATAACTCTCGTCCACAAATATATTGAGGGAAGGTAACGAAGAGGAATGGAAAGCAAGGCAGAATTGCAGGAAACAGATTTCAGGAGGGAGATTCGAATCGGCTTTAAAGCACAGGAAAAGCGGCAAAACCTCGACAATGAAGCCCTTGGCCAAAAAGGGCGTATGCGTTTTTTCCAGAATATATTCAGGAAAAAACGCATACGCCCTTTTTGGCCAACCAAGCAACCTGGAAAGGCAAATCAGCGCTACAAAGAAGTCTCGCTTCCCATCGGTCAAAAGGGCCATGCTGAATAAAGTGTCAAAACCAGAAATGCAGGACAGGCCATGGAGAAACGGGAGCCTGGCTACGCTGATGGGCGGGATGTAAATTGCCAACAGCCACTCTGGAGAAGTGTACGGTGTGTCCTGAAACCTCCAAAAAACTCAGCTTAGAGAGCATAGGGCACTTCCACTCATGGGCGTATAAATTGGGAAAACTAAAAATCAGCAAGACACAGGCACCCCAAAGTTTAGGGCTGCTCTGTTGACAAGAACCTCCACTTCGTTACACCTTAAATATCCCAGGAAAGAGAAAAATGGATAAAGAAGTTGTGGTCCTTATGTACAATGGAATATCACTCAGCCATGAAACCAACGTCATAAGGCTAGTAGCAGCATGATGAGTGGATTTAGGTATGACGATTCTAAGTGAAATAAGTCATACAGAAAAAGACACTTATCATAAGATATCACTTATAGAGGGAATGTAAAAACCGCTACCCTTGAAGTGAATTACAAAACAGAACAGAGTCCCACGTTTAGAAAACACACTATGGCTGCTTCACGGGAAAGGTGAGGTGGGGTGATGCATAAAACAAGGGTTTCAAATTAGGTCAGATACCGTTCCATAAAGCCAATATGTAATAGACAAGACCTACTCCTTGCTCAGTTAATTGGACTCAACACCCCCTATTCACCGCCCAAGAATATATCTGACTAGTAAGAATCTTAAAACCTATGTTTTGATATCTCTCTGTAAGTGAGTCAAGTGGGTGTAAAGCGGCAGAAACACAACAGAGGAAAGCAGCTAAACCACATTATAAAAATCAATTACTTTTAAAAACCCGTGAAACAAAGACAGTGAAAGAGAGAGAAATTCTTACAAAATTCGTTCAGGGGCTGTGATGCCACCTGGATTGACCATATCTAGACCCACAGCTGATTGAGACATAAGGGTGGACACTCTTGGGGCTGAGAGGTTTGGTGAGGTTGGGTGAGGAAACACAGACCCTTTAAAGTAATACTGCATGGTAACCATCCCATGGGTCCCAAATCTCCAGGTTCAAGGGCATCTTCCTACATCGAAAACATGCATGAGAAACCCAGAAGATAGTACACCGTGTGATCGGGAAAGGTTTCCAAAACGCACCTCTTTTCTCATCTCCTTGTGCTCGGGTTCGCCATTCCAGCCGCTTTACTTGCAATCTCCCTCCTTGGAGAATCAGCACCTTTAACCTCCTGTTCCGTACAGGTTGCAATTTGTCCTGAGGATGAACGGGAAGAGGGGGAACCAATGAGAGACTAGCTCTAGGTATCGGGACAGGCACAGGTCACTCTATTTTCCCATCAGGAAGAAGAATTAACCACAGGCTCAGCCTGCCGCCCGGGACCAGAATAGGGCCTGAAGCAATCCTGCGCTTTTGCGGCCAGCTCCCAAGAAAGCGAGTTGAAAAATGGAGCTCAGGGGCACTGCAATTCACAAACCTGCAGACTTATAAATGATAACTCTGGTCCACAAATATATTGAGGGAAGGCAACGAAGAGGAATGGAAAGCAAGGCAGAATTGCAGGAAACAGATTTCAGGAGGGAGATTCGAATCGGCTTTAAAGCACAGGAAAAGCGGCAAAACCTCGACAATGAAGCCCTTGGCCAAAAAGGGCGTATGCGTTTTTTCCTGAATATATTCAGGAAAAAACGCATACGCCCTTTTTGGCCAACCAAGCAACCTGGAAAGGCAAATCAGCGCTACAAAGAAGTCTCGCTTCCCATCGGTCAAAAGGGCCATGCTGAATAAAGTGTCAAAACCAGAAATGCAGGACAGGCCATGGAGAAACGGGAGCCTGGCTACGCTGATGGGCGGGATGTAAATTGCCAACAGCCACTCTGGAGAAGTGTACGGTGTGTCCTGAAACCTCCAAAAAACTCAGCTTAGAGAGCATAGGGCACTTCCACTCATGGGCGTATAAATTGGGAAAACTAAAAGTCAGCAAGACACAGGCACCCCAAAGTTTAGGGCTGCTCTGTTGACAAGAACCTCCACTTCGTTACACCTTAAATATCCCAGGAAAGAGAAAAATGGATAAAGAAGTTGTGGTCCTTATGTACAATGGAATATCACTCAGCCATGAAACCAACGTCATAAGGCTAGTAGCAGCATGATGAGTGGATTTAGGTATGACGATTCTAAGTGAAATAAGTCATACAGAAAAAGACACTTATCATAAGATATCACTTATAGAGGGAATGTAAAAACCGCTACCCTTGAACTGAATTACAAAACAGAACAGAGTCCCACGTTTAGAAAACACACTATGGCTGCTTCACGGGAAAGGTGAGGTGGGGTGATGCATAAAACACGGGTTTCAAATTAGCTCAGATACCGTTCCATAAAGCCAATATGTAATAGACAAGACCTACTCCTTGCTCAGTGAATTGGACTCAACACCCCCTATTCACCGCCCAAGAATATATCTGACTAGTAAGAATCTTAAAACCTATGTTTTGATATCTCTCTGTAAGTGAGTCAAGTGAGTGTAAAGCGGCAGAAACACAGCAGAGGAAAGCAGCTAAACTACATTATAAAAATCAATTACTTTTAAAAACCCGTGAAACAAAGACAGTGAAAGAGAGAGAAATTCTTACAAAATTCGTTCAGGGGCTGTGATGCCACCTGGATTGACCATATCTAGACCCACAGCTGATTGAGACATAAGCGTGGACACTCTTGGGGCTGAGAGGTTTGGTGAGGTTGGGTGAGGAAACACAGACCCTTTAAAGTAATACTGCATGGTACCCATCCCATGGGTCCCAAATCTCCAGGTTCAAGGGCATCTTCCTACATCGAAAACATGCATGAGAAACCCAGAAGATGGTACACCGTGTGATCGGGGAAGGTTTCCAAAACGCACCTCTTTTCTCATCTCCTTGTGCTCGGGTTCGCCATTCCAGCCGCTTTACTAGCAATCTCCCTCCTTGGAGAATCAGCACCTTTAACCTCCTGTTCCGTACAGGTTGCAATTTGTCCTGAGGATGAACGGGAAGAGGGGGAACCAATGAGAGACTAGCTCTAGGTATCGGGACAGGCACAGGTCACTCTATTTTCCCATCAGGAAGAAGAATTAACCACAGGCTCAGCCTGCCGCCCGGGACCAGAATAGGGCCTGAAGCAATCTTGCGCTTTTGCGGCCAGCTCCCAAGAAAGTGAGTTGAAAAATGGAGCTCAGGGGCACTGCAATTCACAAACCTGCAGACTTATAAATGATAACTCTCGTCCACAAATATATTGAGGGAAGGTAACGAAGAGGAATGGAAAGCAAGGCAGAATTGCAGGAAACAGATTTCAGGAGGGAGATTCGAATCGCCTTTAAAGCACAGGAAAAGCGGCGAAACCTCGACAATGAAGCCCTTGGCCAAAAAGGGCGTATGCGTTTTTTCCTGAATATATTCAGGAAAAAACGCATACGCCCTTTTTGGCCAACCAAGCAACCTGGAAAGGCAAATCAGCGCTACAAAGAAGTCTCGCTTCCCATCGGTCAAAAGGGCCATGCTGAATAAAGTGTCAAAACCAGAAATGCAGGACAGGCCATGGAGAAACGGGAGCCTGGCTACGCTGATGGGCGGGATGTAAATTGCCAACAGCCACTCTGGAGAAGTGTACGGTGTGTCCTGAAACCTCCAAAAAACTCAGCTTAGAGAGCACAGGGCACTTCCACTCATGGGCGTATAAATTGGGAAAACTAAAAATCAGCAAGACACAGGCACCCCAAAGTTTAGGGCTGCTCTGTTGACAAGAACCTCCACTTCGTTACACCTTAAATATCCCAGGAAAGAGAAAAATGGATAAAGAAGTTGTGGTCCTTATGTACAATGGAATATCACTCAGCCATGAAACCAACGTCATAAGGCTAGTAGCAGCATGATGAGTGGATTTAGGTATGACGATTCTAAGTGAAATAAGTCATACAGAAAAAGACACTTATCATAAGATATCACTTATAGAGGGAATGTAAAAACCGCTACCCTTGAACTGAATTACAAAACAGAACAGAGTCCCACGTTTAGAAAACACACTATGGCTGCTTCACGGGAAAGGTGAGGTGCGGTGATGCATAAAACAAGGGTTTCAAATCAGGTCAGATACCGTTCCATAAAGCCAATATGTAATAGACAAGACCTACTCCTTGCTCAGTGAATTGGACTCAACACCCCCTATTCACCGCCCAAGAATATATCTGACTAGTAAGAATCTTAAAACCTATGTTTTGATATCTCTCTGTAAGTGAGTCAAGTGGGTGTAAAGCGGCAGAAACACAGCAGAGGAAAGCAGCTAAACCACATTATAAAAATCAATTACTTTTAAAAACCCGTGAAACAAAGACAGTGAAAGAGAGAGAAATTCTTACAAAATTCGTTCAGGGGCTGTGATGCCACCTGGATTGACCATATCTAGACCCACATCTGATTGAGACATAAGGGTGGACACTCTTGGGGCTGAGAGGTTTGGTGAGGTTGGGTGAGGAAACACAGACCCTTTAAAGTAATACTGCATGGTAACCATCCCATGGGTCCCAAATCTCCAGGTTCAAGGGCATCTTCCTATATCGAAAACATGCATGAGAAACCCAGAAGATGGTACACCGTGTGATCGGGAAAGGTTTCCAAAACGCACCTCTTTTCTCATCTCCTTGTGCTCGGGTTCGCCATTCCAGCCGCTTTACTTGCAATCTCCCTCCTTGGAGAATCAGCACCTTTAACCTCCTGTTCCGTACAGGTTGCAATTTGTCCTGAGGATGAACGGGAAGAGGGGGAACCAATGAGAGACTAGCTCTAGATATCGGGACAGGCACAGGTCACTCTATTTTCCCATCAGGAAGAAGAATTAACCACAGGCTCAGCCTGCCGCCCGGGACCAGAATAGGGCCTGAAGCAATCCTGCGCTTTTGAGGCCAGCTCCCAAGAAAGCGAGTTGAAAAATGGAGCTCAGGGGCACTGCAATTCATAAACCTGCAGACTTATAAATGATAACTCTGGTCCACAAATATATTGAGGGAAGGCAACGAAGAGGAATGGAAAGCAAGGCAGAATTGCAGGAAACAGATTTCAGGAGGGAGATTCGAATCGGCTTTAAAGCACAGGAAAAGCGGCAAAACCTCGACAATGAAGCCCTTGGCCAAAAAGGGCGTATGCGTTTTTTCCTGAATATATTCAGGAAAAAACGCATACGCCCTTTTTGGCCAACCAAGCAACCTGGAAAGGCAAATCAGCGCTACAAAGAAGTCTCGCTTCCCATCGGTCAAAAGGGCCATGCTGAATAAAGTGTCAAAACCAGAAATGCAGGACAGGCCATGGAGAAACGGGAGCCTGGCTACGCTGATGGGCGGGATGTAAATTGCCAACAGCCACTCTGGAGAAGTGTACGGTGTGTCCTGAAACCTCCAAAAAACTCACCTTAGAGAGCATAGGGCACTTCCACTCATGGGCGTATAAATTGGGAAAACTAAAAATCAGCAAGACACAGGCACCCCAAAGTTTAGGGCTGCTCTGTTGACAAGAACCTCCACTTCGTTACACCTTAAATATCCCAGGAAAGAGAAAAATGGATAAAGAAGTTGTGGTCCTTATGTACAATGGAATATCACTCAGCCATGAAACCAACGTCATAAGGCTAGTAGCAGCATGATGAGTGGATTTAGGTATGACGATTCTAAGTGAAATAAGTCATACAGAAAAAGACACTTATCATAAGATATCACTTATAGAGGGAATGTAAAAACCGCTACCCTTGAACTGAATTACAAAACAGAACAGAGTCCCACGTTTAGAAAACACACTATGGCTGCTTCACGGGAAAGGTGAGGTGGGGTGATGCATAAAACAAGGGTTTCAAATCAGGTCAGATACCGTTCCATAAAGCCAATATGTAATAGACAAGACCTACTCCTTGCTCAGTGAATTGGACTCAACACCCCCTATTCACCGCCCAAGAATATATCTGACTAGTAAGAATCTTAAAACCTATGTTTTGATATCTCTCTGTAAGTGAGTCAAGTGGGTGTAAAGCGGCAGAAACACAGCAGAGGAAAGCAGCTAAACCACATTATAAAAATCAATTACTTTTAAAAACCCGTGAAACAAAGACAGTGAAAGAGAGAGAAATTCTTACAAAATTCGTTCAGGGGCTGTGATGCCACCTGGATTGACTATATCTAGACCCACATCTGATTGAGACATAAGGGTGGACACTCTTGGGGCTGAGAGGTTTGGTGAGGTTGGGTGAGGAAACACAGACCCTTTAAAGTAATACTGCATGGTAACCATCCCATGGGTCCCAAATCTCCAGGTTCAAGGGCATCTTCCTATATCGAAAACATGCATGAGAAACCCAGAAGATGGTACACCGTGTGATCGGGAAAGGTTTCCAAAACGCACCTCTTTTCTCATCTCCTTGTGCTCGGGTTCGCCATTCCAGCCGCTTTACTTGCAATCTCCCTCCTTGGAGAATCAGCACCTTTAACCTCCTGTTCCGTACAGGTTGCAATTTGTCCTGAGGATGAACGGGAAGAGGGGGAACCAATGAGAGACTAGCTCTAGATATCGGGACAGGCACAGGTCACTCTATTTTCCCATCAGGAAGAAGAATTAACCACAGGCTCAGCCTGCCGCCCGGGACCAGAATAGGGCCTGAAGCAATCCTGCGCTTTTGAGGCCAGCTCCCAAGAAAGCGAGTTGAAAAATGGAGCTCAGGGGCACTGCAATTCATAAACCTGCAGACTTATAAATGATAACTCTGGTCCACAAATATATTGAGGGAAGGCAACGAAGAGGAATGGAAAGCAACGCAGAATTGCAGGAAACAGATTTCAGGAGGGAGATTCGAATCGGCTTTAAAGCACAGGAAAAGCGGCAAAACCTCGACAATGAAGCCCTTGGCCAAAAAGGGCGTATGCGTTTTTTCCTGAATATATTCAGGAAAAAACGCATACGCCCTTTTTGGCCAACCAAGCAACCTGAAGGCAAATCAGCGCTACAAAGAAGTCTCGCTTCCCATCGGTCAAAAGGGCCATGCTGAATAAAGTGTCAAAACCAGAAATGCAGGACAGGCCATGGAGAAACGGGAGCCTGGCTACGCTGATGGGCGGGATGTAAATTGCCAACAGCCACTCTGGAGAAGTGTACGGTGTGTCCTGAAACCTCCAAAAAACTCACCTTAGAGAGCATAGGGCACTTCCACTCATGGGCGTATAAATTGGGAAAACTAAAAATCAGCAAGACACAGGCACCCCAAAGTTTAGGGCTGCTCTGTTGACAAGAACCTCCACTTCGTTACACCTTAAATATCCCAGGAAAGAGAAAAATGGATAAAGAAGTTGTGGTCCTTATGTACAATGGAATATCACTCAGCCATGAAACCAACGTCATAAGGCTAGTAGCAGCATGATGAGTGGATTTAGGTATGACGATTCTAAGTGAAATAAGTCATACAGAAAAAGACACTTATCATAAGATATCACTTATAGAGGGAATGTAAAAACCGCTACCCTTGAACTGAATTACAAAACAGAACAGAGTCCCACGTTTAGAAAACACACTATGGCTGCTTCACGGGAAAGGTGAGGTGGGGTGATGCATAAAACACGGGTTTCAAATTAGCTCAGATACCGTTCCATAAAGCCAATATGTAATAGACAAGACCTACTCCTTGCTCAGTGAATTGGACTCAACACCCCCTATTCACCGCCCAAGAATATATCTGACTAGTAAGAATCTTAAAACCTATGTTTTGATATCTCTCTGTAAGTGAGTCAAGTGAGTGTAAAGCGGCAGAAACACAGCAGAGGAAAGCAGCTAAACTACATTATAAAAATCAATTACTTTTAAAAACCCGTGAAACAAAGACAGTGAAAGAGAGAGAAATTCTTACAAAATTCGTTCAGGGGCTGTGATGCCACCTGGATTGACCATATCTAGACCCACAGCTGATTGAGACATAAGGGTGGACACTCTTGGGGCTGAGAGGTTTGGTGAGGTTGGGTGAGGAAACACAGACCCTTTAAAGTAATACTGCATGGTACCCATCCCATGGGTTCCAAATCTCCAGGTTCAAGGGCATCTTCCTACATCGAAAACATGCATGAGAAACCCAGAAGATGGTACACCGTGTGATCGGGAAAGGTTTCCAAAACGCACCTCTTTTCTCATCTCCTTGTGCTCGGGTTCGCCATTCCAGCCGCTTTACTAGCAATCTCCCTCCTTGGAGAATCAGCACCTTTAACCTCCTGTTCCGTACAGGTTGCAATTTGTCCTGAGGATGAACGGGAAGAGGGGGAACCAATGAGAGACTAGCTCTAGGTATCGGGACAGGCACAGGTCACTCTATTTTCCCATCAGGAAGAAGAATTAACCACAGGCTCAGCCTGCCGCCCGGGACCAGAATAGGGCCTGAAGCAATCTTGCGCTTTTGCGGCCAGCTCCCAAGAAAGTGAGTTGAGAAATGGAGCTCAGGGGCACTGCAATTCACAAACCTGCAGACTTATAAATGATAACTCTCGTCCACAAATATATTGAGGGAAGGTAACGAAGAGGAATGGAAAGCAAGGCAGAATTGTAGGAAACAGATTTCAGGAGGGAGATTCGAATCGCCTTTAAAGCACAGGAAAAGCGGCGAAACCTCGACAATGAAGCCCTTGGCCAAAAAGGGCGTATGCGTTTTTTCCTGAATATATTCAGGAAAAAACGCATACGCCCTTTTTGGCCAACCAAGCAACCTGGAAAGGCAAATCAGCGCTACAAAGAAGTCTCGCTTCCCATCGGTCAAAAGGGCCATGCTGAATAAAGTGTCAAAACCAGAAATGCAGGACAGGCCATGGAGAAACGGGAGCCTGGCTACGCTGATGGGCGGGATGTAAATTGCCAACAGCCACTCTGGAGAAGTGTACGGTGTGTCCTGAAACCTCCAAAAAACTCAGCTTAGAGAGCACAGGGCACTTCCACTCATGGGCGTATAAATTGGGAAAACTAAAAATCAGCAAGACACAGGCACCCCAAAGTTTAGGGCTGCTCTGTTGACAAGAACCTCCACTTCGTTACACCTTAAATATCCCAGGAAAGAGAAAAATGGATAAAGAAGTTGTGGTCCTTATGTACAATGGAATATCACTCAGCCATGAAACCAACGTCATAAGGCTAGTAGCAGCATGATGAGTGGATTTAGGTATGACGATTCTAAGTGAAATAAGTCATACAGAAAAAGACACTTATCATAAGATATCACTTATAGAGGGAATGTAAAAACCGCTACCCTTGAACTGAATTACAAAACAGAACAGAGTCCCACGTTTAGAAAACACACTATGGCTGCTTCACGGGAAAGGTGAGGTGGGGTGATGCATAAAACAAGGGTTTCAAATCAGGTCAGATACCGTTCCATAAAGCCAATATGTAATAGACAAGACCTACTCCTTGCTCAGTGAATTGGACTCAACACCCCCTATTCACCGCCCAAGAATATATCTGACTAGTAAGAATCTTAAAACCTATGTTTTGATAATTCTCTGTAAGTGAGTCAAGTGGGTGTAAAGCGGCAGAAACACAGCAGAGGAAAGCAGCTAAACCAAATTATAAAAATCAATTACTTTTAAAAACCCGTGAAACAAAGACAGTGAAAGAGAGAGAAATTCTTACAAAATTCGTTCAGGGGCTGTGATGCCACCTGGATTGACCATATCTAGACCCACATCTGATTGAGACATAAGGGTGGACACTCTTGGGGCTGAGAGGTTTGGTGAGGTTGGGTGAGGAAACACAGACCCTTTAAAGTAATACTGCATGGTAACCATCCCATGGGTCCCAAATCTCCAGGTTCAAGGGCATCTTCCTATATCGAAAACATGCATGAGAAACCCAGAAGATGGTACACCGTGTGATCGGGAAAGGTTTCCAAAACGCACCTCTTTTCTCATCTCCTTGTGCTCGGGTTCGCCATTCCAGCCGCTTTACTTGCAATCTCCCTCCTTGGAGAATCAGCACCTTTAACCTCCTGTTCCGTACAGGTTGCAATTTGTCCTGAGGATGAACGGGAAGAGGGGGAACCAATGAGAGACTAGCTCTAGGTATCGGGACAGGCACAGGTCACTCTATTTTCCCATCAGGAAGAAGAATTAACCACAGGCTCAGCCTGCCGCCCGGGACCAGAATAGGGCCTGAAGCAATCCTGCGCTTTTGCGGCCAGCTCCCAAGAAAGCGAGTTGAAAAATGGAGCTCAGGGGCACTGCAATTCACAAACCTGCAGACTTATAAATGATAACTCTCGTCCACAAATATATTGAGGGAAGGCAACGAAGAGGAATGGAAAGCAAGGCAGAATTGCAGGAAACAGATTTCAGGAGGGAGATTCGAATCGGCTTTAAAGCACAGGAAAAGCGGCAAAACCTCGACAATGAAGCCCTTGGCCAAAAAGGGCGTATGCGTTTTTTCCTGAATATATTCAGGAAAAAACGCATACGCCCTTTTTGGCCAACCAAGCAACCTGGAAAGGCAAATCAGCGCTACAAAGAAGTCTCGCTTCCCATCGGTCAAAAGGGCCATGCTGACTAAAGTGTCAAAACCAGAAATGCAGGACAGGCCATGGAGAAACGGGAGCCTGGCTACGCTGATGGGCGGGATGTACATTGCCAACAGCTACTCTGGAGAAGTGTACGGTGTGTCCTGAAACCTCCAAAAAACTCAGCTTAGAGAGCATAGGGCACTTCCACTCATGGGCGTATAAATTGGGAAAACTAAAAATCAGCAAGACACAGGCACCCCAAAGTTTAGGGCTGCTCTGTTGACAAGAACCTCCACTTCGTTACACCTTAAATATCCCAGGAAAGAGAAAAATGGATAAAGAAGTTGTGGTCCTTATGTACAATGGAATATCACTCAGCCATGAAACCAACGTCATAAGGCTAGTAGCAGCATGATGAGTGGATTTAGGTATGACGATTCTAAGTGAAATAAGTCATACAGAAAAATACACTTATCATAAGATATCACTTATAGAGGGAATGTAAAAACCGCTACCCTTGAACTGAATTACAAAACAGAACAGAGTCCCACGTTTAGAAAACACACTATGGCTGCTTCACGGGAAAGGTGAGGTGGGGTGATGCATAAAACACGGGTTTCAAATTAGCTCAGATACCGTTCCATAAAGCCAATATGTAATAGACAAGACCTACTCCTTGCTCAGTGAATTGGACTCAACACCCCCTATTCACCGCCCAAGAATATATCTGACTAGTAAGAATCTTAAAACCTATGTTTTGATATCTCTCTGTAAGTGAGTCAAGTGGGTGTAAAGCGGCAGAAACACAGCAAAGGAAAGCAGCTAAACCACATTATAAAAATCAATTACTTTTAAAAACCCGTGAAACAAAGACAGTGAAAGAGAGAGAAATTCTTACAAAATTCGTTCAGGGGCTGTGATGCCACCTGGATTGACCATATCTAGACCCACAGCTGATTGAGACATAAGGGTGGACACTCTTGGGGCTGAGAGGTTTGGTGAGGTTGGGTGAGGAAACACAGACCCTTTAAAGTAATACTGCATGGTACCCATCCCATGGGTCCCAAATCTCCAGGTTCAAGGGCATCTTCCTACATCGAAAACATGCATGAGAAACCCAGAAGATGGTACACCGTGTGATCGGGAAAGGTTTCCAAAACGCACCTCTTTTCTCATCTCCTTGTGCTCGGGTTCGCCATTCCAGCCGCTTTACTAGCAATCTCCCTCCTTGGAGAATCAGCACCTTTAACCTCCTGTTCCGTACAGGTTACAATTTGTCCTGAGGATGAACGGGAAGAGGGGGAACCAATGAGAGACTAGCTCTAGGTATCGGGACAGGCACAGGTCACTCTATTTTCCCATCAGGAAGAAGAATTAACCACAGGCTCAGCCTGCCGCCCGGGACCAGAATAGGGCCTGAAGCAATCTTGCGCTTTTGCGGCCAGCTCCCAAGAAAGTGAGTTGAAAAATGGAGCTCAGGGGCACTGCAATTCACAAACCTGCAGACTTATAAATGATAACTCTCGTCCACAAATATATTGAGGGAAGGTAACGAAGAGGAATGGAAAGCAAGGCAGAATTGCAGGAAACAGATTTCAGGAGGGAGATTCGAATCGCCTTTAAAGCACAGGAAAAGCGGCGAAACCTCGACAATGAAGCCCTTGGCCAAAAAGGGCGTATGCGTTTTTTCCTGAATATATTCAGGAAAAAACACATACGCCCTTTTTGGCCAACCAAGCAACCTGGAAAGGCAAATCAGCGCTGCAAAGAAGTCTCGCTTCCCATCGGTCAAAAGGGCCATGCTGAATAAAGTGTCAAAACCAGAAATGCACGACAGGCCATGGAGAAACGGGAGCCTGGCTACGCTGATGGGCGGGATGTAAATTGCCAACAGCCACTCTGGAGAAGTGTACGGTGTGTCCTGAAACCTCCAAAAAACTCAGCTTAGAGAGCATAGGGCACTTCCACTCATGGGCGTATAAATTGGGAAAACTAAAAATCAGCAAGACACAGGCACCCCAAAGTTTAGGGCTGCTCTGTTGACAAGAACCTCCACTTCGTTACACCTTAAATATCCCAGGAAAGAGAAAAATGGATAAAGAAGTTGTGGTCCTTATGTACAATGGAATATCACTCAGCCATGAAACCAACGTCATAAGGCTAGTAGCAGCATGATGAGTGGATTTAGGTATGACGATTCTAAGTGAAATAAGTCATACAGAAAAAGACACTTATCATAAGATATCACTTATAGAGGGAATGTAAAAACGCTACCCTTGAACTGAATTACAAAACAGAACAGAGTCCCACGTTTAGAAAACACACTATGGCTGCTTCACGGGAAAGGTGAGGTGGGGTGATGCATAAAACACGGGTTTCAAATTAGCTCAGATACCGTTCCATAAAGCCAATATGTAATAGACAAGACCTACTCCTTGCTCAGTGAATTGGACTCAACACCCCCTATTCACCGCCCAAGAATATATCTGACTAGTAAGAATCTTAAAACCTATGTTTTGATATCTCTCTGTAAGTGAGTCAAGTGAGTGTAAAGCGGCAGAAACACAGCAGAGGAAAGCAGCTAAACTACATTATAAAAATCAATTACTTTTAAAAACCCGTGAAACAAAGACAGTGAAAGAGAGAGAAATTCTTACAAAATTCGTTCAGGGGCTGTGATGCCACCTGGATTGACCATATCTAGACCCACAGCTGATTGAGACATAAGGGTGGACACTCTTGGGGCTGAGAGGTTTGGTGAGGTTGGGTGAGGAAACACAGACCCTTTAAAGTAATACTGCATGGTACCCATCCCATGGGTCCCAAATCTCCAGGTTCAAGGGCATCTTCCTACATCGAAAACATGCATGAGAAACCCAGAAGATGGTACACCGTGTGATCGGGAAAGGTTTCCAAAACGCACCTCTTTTCTCATCTCCTTGTGCTCGGGTTCGCCATTCCAGCCGCTTTACTTGCAATCTCCCTCCTTGGAGAATCAGCACCTTTAACCTCCTGTTCCGTACAGGTTGCAATTTGTCCTGAGGATGAACGGGAAGAGGGGTAACCAATGAGAGACTAGCTCTAGGTATCGGGACAGGCACAGGTCACTCTATTTTCCCATCAGGAAGAAGAATTAACCACAGGCTCAGCCTGCCGCCCGGGACCAGAATAGGGCCTGAAGCAATCCTGCGCTTTTGCGGCCAGCTCCCAAGAAAGCGAGTTGAAAAATGGAGCTCAGGGGCACTGCAATTCACAAACCTGCAGACTTATAAATGATAACTCTGGTCCACAAATATATTGAGGGAAGGCAACGAAGAGGAATGGAAAGCAAGGCAGAATTGCAGGAAACAGATTTCAGGAGGGAGATTCGAATCGGCTTTAAAGCACAGGAAAAGCGGCAAAACCTCGACAATGAAGCCCTTGGCCAAAAAGGGCGTATGCGTTTTTTCCTGAATATATTCAGGAAAAAACGCATACGCCCTTTTTGGCCAACCAAGCAACCTGGAAAGGCAAATCAGCGCTACAAAGAAGTCTCGCTTCCCATCGGTCAAAAGGGCCATGCTGAATAAAGTGTCAAAACCAGAAATGCAGGACAGGCCATGGAGAAACGGGAGCCTGGCTACGCTGATGGGCGGGATGTAAATTACCAACAGCCACTCTGGAGAAGTGTACGGTGTGTCCTGAAACCTCCAAAAAACTCAGCTTAGAGAGCATAGGGCACTTCCACTCATGGGCGTATAAATTGGGAAAACTAAAAATCAGCAAGACACAGGCACCCCAAAGTTTAGGGCTGCTCTGTTGACAAGAACCTCCACTTCGTTACACCTTAAATATCCCAGGAAAGAGAAAAATGGATAAAGAAGTTGTGGTCCTTATGTACAATGGAATATCACTCAGCCATGAAACCAACGTCATAAGGCTAGTAGCAGCATGATGAGTGGATTTAGGTATGACGATTCTAAGTGAAATAAGTCATACAGAAAACGACACTTATCATAAGATATCACTTATAGAGGGAATGTAAAAACCGCTACCCTTGAACTGAATTACAAAACAGAACAGAGTCCCACGTTTAGAAAACACACTATGGCTGCTTCACGGGAAAGGTGAGGTGGGGTGATGCATAAAACACGGGTTTCAAATTAGCTCAGATACCGTTCCATAAAGCCAATATGTAATAGACAAGACCTACTCCTTGCTCAGTGAATTGGACTCAACACCCCCTATTCACCGCCCAAGAATATATCTGACTAGTAAGAATCTTAAAACCTATGTTTTGATATCTCTCTGTAAGTGAGTCAAGTGAGTGTAAAGCGGCAGAAACACAGCAGAGGAAAGCAGCTAAACTACATTATAAAAATCAATTACTTTTAAAAACCCGTGAAACAAAGACAGTGAAAGAGAGAGAAATTCTTACAAAATTCGTTCAGGGGCTGTGATGCCACCTGGATTGACCATATCTAGACCCACAGCTGATTGAGACATAAGGGTGGACACTCTTGGGGCTGAGAGGTTTGGTGAGGTTGGGTGAGGAAACACAGACCCTTTAAAGTAATACTGCATGGTACCCATCCCATGGTTCCCAAATCTCCAGGTTCAAGGGCATCTTCCTACATCGAAAACATGCATGAGAAACCCAGAAGATGGTACACCGTGTGATCGGGAAAGGTTTCCAAAACGCACCTCTTTTCTCATCTCCTTGTGCTCGGGTTCGCCATTCCAGCCGCTTTACTAGCAATCTCCCTCCTTGGAGAATCAGCACCTTTAACCTCCTGTTCCGTACTGGTTGCAATTTGTCCTGAGGATGAACGGGAAGAGGGGTAACCAATGAGAGACTAGCTCTAGGTATCGGGACAGGCACAGGTCACTCTATTTTCCCATCAGGAAGAAGAATTAACCACAGGCTCAGCCTGCCGCCCGGGACCAGAATAGGGCCTGAAGCAATCCTGCGCTTTTGCGGCCAGCTCCCAAGAAAGCGAGTTGAAAAATGGAGCTCAGGGGCACTGCAATTCACAAACCTGCAGACTTATAAATGATAACTCTGGTCCACAAATATATTGAGGGAAGGCAACGAAGAGGAATGGAAAGCAAGGCAGAATTGCAGGAAACAGATTTCAGGAGGGAGATTCCAATCGGCTTTAAAGCACAGGAATAGCGGCAAAACCTCGACAATGAAGCCCTTGGCCAAAAAGGGCGTATGCGTTTTTTCCTGAATATATTCAGGAAAAAACGCATACGCCCTTTTTGGCCAACCAAGCAACCTGGAAAGGCAAATCAGCGCTACAAAGAAGTCTCGCTTCCCATCGGTCAAAAGGGCCATGCTGAATAAAGTGTCAAAACCAGAAATGCACGACAGGCCATGGAGAAACGGGAGCCTGGCTACGCTGATGGGCGGGATGTAAATTGCCAACAGCCACTCTGGAGAAGTGTACGGTGTGTCCTGAAACCTCCAAAAAACTCAGCTTAGAGAGCATAGGGCACTTCCACTCATGGGCGTATAAATTGGGAAAACTAAAAATCAGCAAGACACAGGCACCCCAAAGTTTAGGGCTGCTCTGTTGACAAGAACCTCCACTTCGTTACACCTTAAATATCCCAGGAAAGAGAAAAATGGATAAAGAAGTTGTGGTCCTTATGTACAATGGAATATCACTCAGCCATGAAACCAACGTCATAAGGCTAGTAGCAGCATGATGAGTGGATTTAGGTATGACGATTCTAAGTGAAATAAGTCATACAGAAAAAGACACTTATCATAAGATATCACTTATAGAGGGAATGTAAAAACCGCTACCCTTGAACTGAATTACAAAACAGAACAGAGTCCCACGTTTAGAAAACACACTATGGCTGCTTCACGGGAAAGGTGAGGTGGGGTGATGCATAAAACACGGGTTTCAAATTAGCTCAGATACCGTTCCATACAGCCAATATGTAATAGACAAGACCTACTCCTTGATCAGTGAATTGGACTCAACACCCCCTATTCACCGCCCAAGAATATATCTGACTAGTAAGAATCTTAAAACCTATGTTTTGATATCTCTCTGTAAGTGAGTCAAGTGAGTGTAAAGCGGCAGAAACACAGCAGAGGAAAGCAGCTAAACTACAGTATAAAAATCAATTACTTTTAAAAACCCGTGAAACAAAGACAGTGAAAGAGAGAGAAATTCTTACAAAATTCGTTCAGGGGCTGTGATGCCACCTGGATTGACCATATCTAGACCCACAGCTGATTGAGACATAAGGGTGGACACTCTTGGGGCTGAGAGGTTTGGTGAGGTTGGGTGAGGAAACACAGACCCTTTAAAGTAATACTGCATGGTACCCATCCCATGGTTCCCAAATCTCCAGGTTCAAGGGCATCTTCCTACATCGAAAACATGCATGAGAAACCCAGAAGATGGTACACCGTGTGATCGGGAAAGGTTTCCAAAACGCACCTCTTTTCTCATCTCCTTGTGCTCGGGTTCGCCATTCCAGCCGCTTTACTAGCAATCTCCCTCCTTGGAGAATCAGCACCTTTAACCTCCTGTTCCGTACTGGTTGCAATTTGTCCTGAGGATGAACGGGAAGAGGGGTAACCAATGAGAGACTAGCTCTAGGTATCGGGACAGGCACAGGTCACTCTATTTTCCCATCAGGAAGAAGAATTAACCACAGGCTCAGCCTGCCGCCCGGGACCAGAATAGGGCCTGAAGCAATCTTGCGCTTTTGTGGCCAGCTCCCAAGAAAGTGAGTTGAAAAATGGAGCTCAGGGGCACTGCAATTCACAAACCTGCAGACTTATAAATGATAACTCTCGTCCACAAATATATTGAGGGAAGGTAACGAAGAGGAATGGAAAGCAAGGCAGAATTGCAGGAAACAGATTTCAGGAGGGAGATTCGAATCGCCTTTAAAGCACAGGAAAAGCGGCAAAACCTCGACAATGAAGCCCTTGGCCAAAAAGGGCGTATGCGTTTTTTCCTGAATATATTCAGGAAAAAACGCATACGCCCTTTTTGGCCAACCAAGCAACCTGGAAAGGCAAATCAGCGCTACAAAGAAGTCTGGCTTCCCATCGGTCAAAAGGGCCATGCTGAATAAAGTGTCAAAACCAGAAATGCAGGACAGGCCATGGAGAAACGGGAGCCTGGCTACGCTGATGGGCGGGATGTAAATTGCCAACAGCCACTCTGGAGAAGTGTACTGTGTGTCCTGAAACCTCCAAAAAACTCAGCTTAGAGAGCATAGGGCACTTCCACTCACGGGCGTATAAATTGGGAAAACTAAAAATCAGCAAGACACAGGCACCCCAAAGTTTAGGGCTGCTCTGTTGACAAGAACCTCCACTTCGTTACACCTTAAATATCCCAGGAAAGAGAAAAATGGATAAAGAAGTTGTGGTCCTTATGTACAATGGAATATCACTCAGCCATGAAACCAACGTCATAAGGCTAGTAGCAGCATGATGAGTGGATTTAGGTATGACGATTCTAAGTGAAATAAGTCATACAGAAAAAGACACTTATCATAAGATATCACTTATAGAGGGAATGTAAAAACCGCTAACCTTGAACTGAATTACAAAACAGAACAGAGTCCCACATTTAGAAAACACACTATGGCTGCTTCACGGGAAAGGTGAGGTGGGGTGATGCATAAAACAAGGGTTTCAAATTAGGTCAGATACCGTTCCATAAAGCCAATATGTAATAGACAAGACCTACTCCTTGCTCAGTGAATTGGACTCAACACCCCCTATTCACCGCCCAAGAATATATCTGACTAGTAAGAATCTTAAAACCTATGTTTTGATATCTCTCTGTAAGTGAGTCAAGTGGGTGTAAAGCGGCAGAAACACAGCAGAGGAAAGCAGCTAAACCACATTATAAAAATCAATTACTTTTAAAAACCCGTGAAACAAAGACAGTGAAAGAGAGAGAAATTCTTACAAAATTCGTTCAGGGGCTGTGATGCCACCTGGATTGACCATATCTAGACCCACATCTGATTGAGACATAAGGGTGGACACTCTTGGGGCTGAGAGGTTTGGTGAGGTTGGGTGAGGAAACACAGACCCTTTAAAGTAATACTGCATGGTACCCATCCCATGGGTCCCAAATCTCCAGGTTCAAGGGCATCTTCCTACATCAAAAACATGCATGAGAAACCCAGAAGATGGTACACCGTGTGATCGGGAAAGGTTTCCAAAACGCACCTCTTTTCTCATCTCCTTGTGCTCGGGTTCGCCATTCCAGCCGCTTTACTTGCAATCTCCCTCCTTGGAGAATCAGCACCTTTAACCTCCTGTTCCGTACAGGTTGCAATTTGTCCTGAGGATGAACGGGAAGAGGGGGAACCAATGAGAGACTAGCTCTAGGTATCGGGACAGGCACAGGTCACTCTATTTTCCCATCAGGAAGAAGAATTAACCACAGGCTCAGCCTGCCGCGCGGGACCAGATTAGGGCCTGAAGCAATCCTGCGCTTTTGCGGCCAGCTCCCAAGAAAGCGAGTTGAAAAATGGAGCTCAGGGGCACTGCAATTCACAAACCTGCAGACTTATAAATGATAACTCTGGTCCACAAATATATTGAGGGAAGGCAACGAAGAGGAATGGAAAGCAAGGCAGAATTGCAGGAAACAGATTTCAGGAGGGAGATTCGAATCGGCTTTAAAGCACAGGAAAAGCGGCAAAACCTCGACAATGAAGCCCTTGGCCAAAAAGGGCGTATGCGTTTTTTCCTGAATATATTCAGGAAAAAACGCATACGCCCTTTTTGGCCAACCAAGCAACCTGGAAAGGCAAATCAGCGCTACAAAGAAGTCTCGCTTCCCATCGGTCAAAAGGGCCATGCTGAATAAAGTGTCAAAACCAGAAATGCACGACAGGCCATGGAGAAACGGGAGCCTGGCTACGCTGATGGGCGGGATGTAAATTGCCAACAGCCACTCTGGAGAAGTGTACGGTGTGTCCTGAAACCTCCAAAAAACTCAGCTTAGAGAGCATAGGGCACTTCCACTCATGGGCGTATAAATTGGGAAAACTAAAAATCAGCAAGACACAGGCACCCCAAAGTTTAGGGCTGCTCTGTTGACAAGAACCTCCACTTCGTTACACCTTAAATATCCCAGGAAAGAGAAAAATGGATAAAGAAGTTGTGGTCCTTATGTACAATGGAATATCACTCAGCCATGAAACCAACGTCATAAGGCTAGTAGCAGCATGATGAGTGGATTTAGGTATGACGATTCTAAGTGAAATAAGTCATACAGAAAAAGACACTTATCATAAGATATCACTTATAGAGGGAATGTAAAAACCGCTACCCTTGAACTGAATTACAAAACAGAACAGAGTCCCACGTTTAGAAAACACACTATGGCTGCTTCACGGGAAAGGTGAGGTGGGGTGATGCATAAAACAAGGGTTTCAAATTAGGTCAGATACCGTTCCATAAAGCCAATATGTAATAGACAAGACCTACTCCTTGCTCAGTGAATTGGACTCAACACCCCCTATTCACCGCCCAAGAATATATCTGACTAGTAAGAATCTTAAAACCTATGTTTTGATATCTCTCTGTAAGTGAGTCAAGTGGGTGTAAAGCGGCAGAAACACAGCAGAGGAAAGCAGCTAAACCACATTATAAAAATCAATTACTTTTAAAAACCCGTGAAACAAAGACAGTGAAAGAGAGAGAAATTCTTACAAAATTCGTTCAGGGGCTGTGATGCCACCTGGATTGACCATATCTAGACCCACATCTGATTGAGACATAAGGGTGGACACTCTTGGGGCTGAGAGGTTTGGTGAGGTTGGGTGAGGAAACACAGACCCTTTAAAGTAATACTGCATGGTACCCATCCCATGAGTCCCAAATCTCCAGGTTCAAGGGCATCTTCCTACATCAAAAACATGCATGAGAAACCCAGAAGATGGTACACCGTGTGATCGGGAAAGGTTTCCAAAACGCACCTCTTTTCTCATCTCCTTGTGCTCGGGTTCGCCATTCCAGCCGCTTTACTTGCAATCTCCCTCCTTGGAGAATCAGCACCTTTAACCTCCTGTTCCGTACAGGTTGCAATTTGTCCTGAGGATGAACGGGAAGAGGGGGAACCAATGAGAGACTAGCTCTAGGTATCGGGACAGGCACAGGTCACTCTATTTTCCCATCAGGAAGAAGAATTAACCACAGGCTCAGCCTGCCGCCCGGGACCAGAATAGGGCCTGAAGCAATCCTGCGCTTTTGCGGCCAGCTCCCAAGAAAGCGAGTTGAAAAATGGAGCTCAGGGGCACTGCAATTCACAAACCTGCAGACTTATAAATGATAACTCTGGTCCACAAATATATTGAGGGAAGGCAACGAAGAGGAATGGAAAGCAAGGCAGAATTGCAGGAAACAGATTTCAGGAGGGAGATTCGAATCGGCTTTAAAGCACAGGAAAAGCGGCAAAACCTCGACAATGAAGCCCTTGGCCAAAAAGGGCGTATGCGTTTTTTCCTGAATATATTCAGGAAAAAACGCATACGCCCTTTTTGGCCAACCAAGCAACCTGGAAATGCAAATCAGCGCTACAAAGAAGTCTCGCTTCCAATCGGTCAAAAGGGCCATGCTGAATAAAGTGTCAAAACCAGAAATGCACGACAGGCCATGGAGAAACGGGAGCCTGGCTACGCTGATGGGCGGGATGTAAATTGCCAACAGCCACTCTGGAGAAGTGTACGGTGTGTCCTGAAACCTCCAAAAAACTCAGCTTAGAGAGCATAGGGCACTTCCACTCATGGGCGTATAAATTGGGAAAACTAAATTCAGCAAGACACAGGCACCCCAAAGTTTAGGGCTGCTCTGTTGACAAGAACCTCCACTTCGTTACACCTTAAATATCCCAGGAAAGAGAAAAATGGATAAAGAAGTTGTGGTCCTTATGTACAATGGAATATCACTCAGCCATGAAACCAACGTCATAAGTCTAGTAGCAGCATGATGAGTGGATTTAGGTATGACGATTCTAAGTGAAATAAGTCATACAGAAAAAGACACTTATCATAAGATATCACTTATAGAGGGAATGTAAAAACCGCTACCCTTGCACTGAATTACAAAACAGAACAGAGTCCCACGTTTAGAAAACACACTATGGCTGCTTCACGGGAAAGGTGAGGTGGGGTGATGCATAAAACACGGGTTTCAAATTAGCTCAGATACCGTTCCATAAAGCCAATATGTAATAGACAAGACCTACTCGTTGCTCAGTGAATTGGACTCAACACCCCCTATTCACCGCCCAAGAATATATCTGACTAGTAAGAATCTTAAAACCTATGTTTTGATATCTCTCTGTAAGTGAGTCAAGTGGGTGTAAAGCGGCAGAAACACAGCAGAGGAAAGCAGCTAAACCACATTATAAAAATCAATTACTTTTAAAAACCCGTGAAACAAAGACAGTGAAAGAGAGAGAAATTCTTACAAAATTCGTTCAGGGGCTGTGATGCCACCTGGATTGACCATATCTAGACCCACATCTGATTGAGACATAAGGGTGGACACTCTTGGGGCTGAGAGGTTTGGTGAGGTTGGGTGAGGAAACACAGACCCTTTAAAGTAATACTGCATGGTAACCATCCCATGGGTCCCAAATCTCCAGGTTCAAGGGCATCTTCCTATATCGAAAGCATGCATGAGAAACCCAGAAGATGGTACACCGTGTGATCGGGAAAGGTTTCCAAAACGCACCTCTTTTCTCATCTCCTTGTGCTCGGGTTCGCCATTCCAGCCGCTTTACTTGCAATCTCCCTCCTTGGAGAATCAGCACCTTTAACCTCCTGTTCCGTACAGGTTGCAATTTGTCCTGAGGATGAACGGGAAGAGGGGGAACCAATGAGAGACTAGCTCTAGGTATCGGGACAGGCACAGGTCACTCTATTTTCCCATCAGGAAGAAGAATTAACCACAGGCTCAGCCTGCCGCCCGGGACCAGAATAGGGCCTGAAGCAATCTTGCGCTTTTGCGGCCAGCTCCCAAGAAAGTGAGTTGAAAAATGGAGCTCAGGGGCACTGCAATTCACAAACCTGCAGACTTATAAATGATAACTCTCGTCCACAAATATATTGAGGGAAGGTAACGAAGAGGAATGGAAAACAAGGCAGAATTGCAGGAAACAGATTTCAGGAGGGAGATTCGAATCGCCTTTAAAGCACAGGAAAAGCGGCAAAACCTCGACAATGAAGCCTTTGGCCAAAAAGGGCGTATGCGTTTTTTCCTGAATATATTCAGGAAAAAACGCATACGCCCTTTTTGGCCAACCAAGCAACCTGGAAAGGCAAATCAGCGCTACAAAGAAGTCTCGCTTCCCATCGGTCAAAAGGGCCATGCTGAATAAAGTGTCAAAACCAGAAATGCAGGACAGGCCATGGAGAAACGGGAGCCTGGCTACGCTGATGGGCGGGATGTAAATTGCCAACAGCCACTCTGGAGAAGTGTACGGTGTGTCCTGAAACCTCCAAAAAACTCAGCTTAGAGAGCATAGGGCACATCCACTCATGGGCGTATAAATTGGGAAAACTAAAAATCAGCAAGACACAGGCACCCCAAAGTTTAGGGCTGCTCTGTTGACAAGAACCTGCACTTCGTTACACCTTAAATATCCCAGGAAAGAGAAAAATGGATAAAGAAGTTGTGGTCCTTATGTACAATGGAATATCACTCAGCCATGAAACCAACGTCATAAGGCTAGTAGCAGCATGATGAGTGGATTTAGGTATGACGATTCTAAGTGAAATAAGTCATACAGAAAAAGACACTTATCATAAGATATCACTTATAGAGGGAATGTAAAAACCGCTACCCTTGAACTGAATTACAAAACAGAACAGAGTCCCACGTTTAGAAAACACACTATGGCTGCTTAACGGGAAAGGTGAGGTGGGGTGATGCATAAAACAAGGGTTTCAAATCAGGTCAGATACCGTTCCATAAAGCCAATATGTAATAGACAAGACCTACTCCTTGATCAGTGAATTGGACTCAACACCCCCTATTCACCGCCCAATAATATATCTGACTAGTAAGAATCTTAAAACCTATGTTTTGATATCTCTCTGTAAGTGAGTCAAGTGGGTGTAAAGCGGCAGAAACACAGCAGAGGAAAGCAGCTAAACCACATTATAAAAATCAATTACTTTTAAAAACCCGTGAAACAAAGACAGTGAAAGAGAGAGAAATTCTTACAAAATTCGTTCAGGGGCTGTGATGCCACCTGGATTGACCATATCTAGACCCACATCTGATTGAGACATAAGGGTGGACACTCTTGGGGCTGAGAGGTTTGGTGAGGTTGGGTGAGGAAACACAGACCCTTTAAAGTAATACTGCATGGTAACCATCCCATGGGTCCCAAATCTCCAGGTTCAAGGGCATCTTCCTATATCGAAAACATGCATGAGAAACCCAGAAGATGGTACACCGTGTGATCGGGAAAGGTTTCCAAAACGCACCTCTTTTCTCATCTCCTTCTGCTCGGGTTCGCCATTCCAGCCGCTTTACTTGCAATCTCCCTCCTTGGAGAATCAGCACCTTTAACCTCCTGTTCCGTACAGGTTGCAATTTGTCCTGAGGATGAACGGGAAGAGGGGGAACCAATGAGAGACTAGCTCTAGGTATCGGGACAGGCACAGGTCACTCTATTTTCCCATCAGGAAGAAGAATTAACCACAGGCTCAGCCTGCCGCGCGGGACCAGAATAGGGCCTGAAGCAATCCTGCGCTTTTGCGGCCAGCTCCCAAGAAAGCGAGTTGAAAAATGGAGCTCAGGGGCACTGCAATTCACAAACCTGCAGACTTATAAATGATAACTCTGGTCCACAAATATATTGAGGGAAGGCAACGAAGAGGAATGGAAAGCAAGGCAGAATTGCAGGAAACAGATTTCAGGAGGGAGATTCGAATCGGCTTTAAAGCACAGGAAAAGCGGCAAAACCTCGACAATGAAGCCCTTGGCCAAAAAGGGCGTATGCGTTTTTTCCTGAATATATTCAGGAAAAAACGCATACGCCCTTTTTGGCCAACCAAGCAACCTGGAAAGGCAAATCAGCGCTACAAAGAAGTCTCGCTTCCCATCGGTCAAAAGGGCCATGCTGAATAAAGTGTCAAAACCAGAAATGCAGGACAGGCCATGGAGAAACTGGAGCCTGGCTACGCTGATGGGCGGGATGTAAATTGCCAACAGCCACTCTGGAGAAGTGTACGGTGTGTCCTGAAACCTCCAAAAAACTCAGCTTAGAGAGCATAGGGCACTTCCACTCATGGGCGTATAAATTGGGAAAACTAAAAATCAGCAAGACACAGGCACCCCAAAGTTTAGGGCTGCTCTGTTGACAAGAACCTCCACTTCGTTACACCTTAAATATCCCAGGAAAGAGAAAAATGGATAAAGAAGTTGTGGTCCTTATGTACAATGGAATATCACTCAGCCATGAAACCCACGTCATAAGGCTAGTAGCAGCATGATGAGTGGATTTAGGTATGACGATTCTAAGTGAAATAAGTCATACAGAAAAAGACACTTATCATAAGATATCACTTATAGAGGGAATGTAAAAACCGCTACCCTTGAACTGAATTACAAAACAGAACAGAGTCCCACGTTTAGAAAACACACTATGGCTGCTTCACGGGAAAGGTGAGGTGGGGTGATGCATAAAACAAGGGTTTCAAATCAGGTCAGATACCGTTCCATAAAGCCAATATGTAATAGACAAGACCTACTCCTTGCTCAGTGAATTGGACTCAACACCCCCTATTCACCGCCCAAGAATATATCTGACTAGTAAGAATCTTAAAACCTATGTTTTGATATCTCTCTGTAAGTGAGTCAAGTGGGTGTAAAGCGGCAGAAACACAGCAGAGGAAAGCAGCTAAACCACATTATAAAAATCAATTACTTTTAAAAACCCGTGAAACAAAGACAGTGAAAGAGAGAGAAATTCTTACAAAATTCGTTCAGGGGCTGTGATGCCACCTGGATTGACCATATCTAGACCCACATCTGATTGAGACATAAGGGTGGACACTCTTGGGGCTGAGAGGTTTGGTGAGGTTGGGTGAGGAAACACAGACCCTTTAAAGTAATACTGCATGGTAACCATCCCATGGGTCCCAAATCTCCAGGTTCAAGGGCATCTTCCTATATCGAAAACATGCATGAGAAACCCAGAAGATGGTACACCGTGTGATCGGGAAAGGTTTCCAAAACGCACCTCTTTTCTCATCTCCTTGTGCTCGGGTTCGCCATTCCAGCCGCTTTACTTGCAATCTCCCTCCTTGGAGAATCAGCACCTTTAACCTCCTGTTCCGTACAGGTTGCAATTTGTCCTGAGGATGAACGGGAAGAGGGGGAACCAATGAGAGACTAGCTCTAGGTATCGGGACAGGCACAGGTCACTCTATTTTCCCATCAGGAAGAAGAATTAACCACAGGCTCAGCCTGCCGCCCGGGACCAGAATAGGGCCTGAAGCAATCTTGCGCTTTTGCGGCCAGCTCCCAAGAAAGTGAGTTGAAAAATGGAGCTCAGGGGCACTGCAATTCACAAACCTGCAGACTTATAAATGATAACTCTCGTCCACAAATATATTGAGGGAAGGTAACGAAGAGGAATGGAAAGCAAGGCATAATTGCAGGAAACAGATTTCAGGAGGGAGATTCGAATCGGCTTTAAAGCACAGGAAAAGCGGCAAAACCTCGACAATGAAGCCCTTGGCCAAAAAGGGCGTATGCGTTTTTTCCAGAATATATTCAGGAAAAAACGCATACGCCCTTTTTGGCCAACCAAGCAACCTGGAAAGGCAAATCAGCGCTACAAAGAAGTCTCGCTTCCCATCGGTCAAAAGGGCCATGCTGAATAAAGTGTCAAAACCAGAAATGCAGGACAGGCCATGGAGAAACGGGAGCCTGGCTACGCTGATGGGCGGGATGTAAATTGCCAACAGCCACTCTGGAGAAGTGTACGGTGTGTCCTGAAACCTCCAAAAAACTCAGCTTAGAGAGCATAGGGCACTTCCACTCATGGGCGTATAAATTGGGAAAACTAAAAATCAGCAAGACACAGGCACCCCAAAGTTTAGGGCTGCTCTGTTGACAAGAACCTCCACTTCGTTACACCTTAAATATCCCAGGAAAGAGAAAAATGGATAAAGAAGTTGTGGTCCTTATGTACAATGGAATATCACTCAGCCATGAAACCAACGTCATAAGGCTAGTAGCAGCATGATGAGTGGATTTAGGTATGACGATTCTAAGTGAAATAAGTCATACAGAAAAAGACACTTATCATAAGATATCACTTATAGAGGGAATGTAAAAACCGCTACCCTTGAAGTGAATTACAAAACAGAACAGAGTCCCACGTTTAGAAAACACACTATGGCTGCTTCACGGGAAAGGTGAGGTGGGGTGATGCATAAAACAAGGGTTTCAAATTAGGTCAGATACCGTTCCATAAAGCCAATATGTAATAGACAAGACCTACTCCTTGCTCAGTGAATTGGACTCAACACCCCCTATTCACCGCCCAAGAATATATCTGACTAGTAAGAATCTTAAAACCTATGTTTTGATATCTCTCTGTAAGTGAGTCAAGTGGGTGTAAAGCGGCAGAAACACAGCAGAGGAAAGCAGCTAAACCACATTATAAAAATCAATTACTTTTAAAAACCCGTGAAACAAAGACAGTGAAAGAGAGAGAAATTCTTACAAAATTCGTTCAGGGGCTGTGATGCCACCTGGATTGACCATATCTAGACCCACAGCTGATTGAGACATAAGGGTGGACACTCTTGGGGCTGAGAGGTTTGGTGAGGTTGGGTGAGGAAACACAGACCCTTTAAAGTAATACTGCATGGTAACCATCCCATGGGTCCCAAATCTCCAGGTTCAAGGGCATCTTCCTACATCGAAAACATGCATGAGAAACCCAGAAGATAGTACACCGTGTGATCGGGAAAGGTTTCCAAAACGCACCTCTTTTCTCATCTCCTTGTGCTCGGGTTCGCCATTCCAGCCGCTTTACTTGCAATCTCCCTCCTTGGAGAATCAGCACCTTTAACCTCCTGTTCCGTACAGGTTGCAATTTGTCCTGAGGATGAACGGGAAGAGGGGGAACCAATGAGAGACTAGCTCTAGGTATCGGGACAGGCACAGGTCACTCTATTTTCCCATCAGGAAGAAGAATTAACCACAGGCTCAGCCTGCCGCCCGGGACCAGAATAGGGCCTGAAGCAATCCTGCGCTTTTACGGCCAGCTCCCAAGAAAGCGAGTTGAAAAATGGAGCTCAGGGGCACTGCAATTCACAAACCTGCAGACTTATAAATGATAACTCTGGTCCACAAATATATTGAGGGAAGGCAACGAAGAGGAATGGAAAGCAAGGCAGAATTGCAGGAAACAGATTTCAGGAGGGAGATTCGAATCGGCTTTAAAGCACAGGAAAAGCGGCAAAACCTCGACAATGAAGCCCTTGGCCAAAAAGGGCGTATGCGTTTTTTCCTGAATATATTCAGGAAAAAACGCATACGCCCTTTTTGGCCAACCAAGCAACCTGGAAAGGCAAATCAGCGCTACAAAGAAGTCTCGCTTCCCATCGGTCAAAAGGGCCATGCTGAATAAAGTGTCAAAACCAGAAATGCAGGACAGGCCATGGAGAAACGGGAGCCTGGCTACGCTGATGGGCGGGATGTAAATTGCCAACAGCCACTCTGGAGAAGTGTACGGTGTGTCCTGAAACCTCCAAAAAACTCAGCTTAGAGAGCATAGGGCACTTCCACTCATGGGCGTATAAATTGGGAAAACTAAAAATCAGCAAGACACAGGCACCCCAAAGTTTAGGGCTGCTCTGTTGACAAGAACCTCCACTTCGTTACACCTTAAATATCCCAGGAAAGAGAAAAATGGATAAAGAAGTTGTGGTCCTTATGTACAATGGAATATCACTCAGCCATGAAACCAACGTCATAAGGCTAGTAGCAGCATGATGAGTGGATTTAGGTATGACGATTCTAAGTGAAATAAGTCATACAGAAAAAGACACTTATCATAAGATATCACTTATAGAGGGAATGTAAAAACCGCTACCCTTGAACTGAATTACAAAACAGAACAGAGTCCCACGTTTAGAAAACACACTATGGCTGCTTCACGGGAAAGGTGAGGTGGGGTGATGCATAAAACACGGGTTTCAAATTAGCTCAGATACCGTTCCATAAAGCCAATATGTAATAGACAAGACCTACTCCTTGCTCAGTGAATTGGACTCAACACCCCCTATTCACCGCCCAAGAATATATCTGACTAGTAAGAATCTTAAAACCTATGTTTTGATATCTCTCTGTAAGTGAGTCAAGTGAGTGTAAAGCGGCAGAAACACAGCAGAGGAAAGCAGCTAAACTACATTATAAAAATCAATTACTTTTAAAAACCCGTGAAACAAAGACAGTGAAAGAGAGAGAAATTCTTACAAAATTCGTTCAGGGGCTGTGATGCCACCTGGATTGACCATATCTAGACCCACAGCTGATTGAGACATAAGCGTGGACACTCTTGGGGCTGAGAGGTTTGGTGAGGTTGGGTGAGGAAACACAGACCCTTTAAAGTAATACTGCATGGTACCCATCCCATGGGTCCCAAATCTCCAGGTTCAAGGGCATCTTCCTACATCGAAAACATGCATGAGAAACCCAGAAGATGGTACACCGTGTGATCGGGGAAGGTTTCCAAAACGCACCTCTTTTCTCATCTCCTTGTGCTCGGGTTCGCCATTCCAGCCGCTTTACTAGCAATCTCCCTCCTTGGAGAATCAGCACCTTTAACCTCCTGTTCCGTACAGGTTGCAATTTGTCCTGAGGATGAACGGGAAGAGGGGGAACCAATGAGAGACTAGCTCTAGGTATCGGGACAGGCACAGGTCACTCTATTTTCCCATCAGGAAGAAGAATTAACCACAGGCTCAGCCTGCCGCCCGGGACCAGAATAGGGCCTGAAGCAATCTTGCGCTTTTGCGGCCAGCTCCCAAGAAAGTGAGTTGAAAAATGGAGCTCAGGGGCACTGCAATTCACAAACCTGCAGACTTATAAATGATAACTCTCGTCCACAAATATATTGAGGGAAGGTAACGAAGAGGAATGGAAAGCAAGGCAGAATTGCAGGAAACAGATTTCAGGAGGGAGATTCGAATCGGCTTTAAAGCACAGGAAAAGCGGCAAAACCTCGACAATGAAGCCCTTGGCCAAAAAGGGCGTATGCGTTTTTTCCAGAATATATTCAGGAAAAAACGCATACGCCCTTTTTGGCCAACCAAGCAACCTGGAAAGGCAAATCAGCGCTACAAAGAAGTCTCGCTTCCCATCGGTCAAAAGGGCCATGCTGAATAAAGTGTCAAAACCAGAAATGAAGGACAGGCCATGGAGAAACGGGAGCCTGGCTACGCTGATGGGCGGGATGTAAATTGCCAACAGCCACTCTGGAGAAGTGTACGGTGTGTCCTGAAACCTCCAAAAAACTCAGCTTAGAGAGCATAGGGCACTTCCACTCATGGGCGTATAAATTGGGAAAACTAAAAATCAGCAAGACACAGGCACCCCAAAGTTTAGGGCTGCTCTGTTGACAAGAACCTCCACTTCGTTACACCTTAAATATCCCAGGAAAGAGAAAAATGGATAAAGAAGTTGTGGTCCTTATGTACAATGGAATATCACTCAGCCATGAAACCAACGTCATAAGGCTAGTAGCAGCATGATGAGTGGATTTAGGTATGACGATTCTAAGTGAAATAAGTCATACAGAAAAAGACACTTATCATAAGATATCACTTATAGAGGGAATGTAAAAACCGCTACCCTTGAACTGAATTACAAAACAGAACAGAGTCCCACGTTTAGAAAACACACTATGGCTGCTTCACGGGAAAGGTGAGGTGGGGTGATGCATAAAACAAGGGTTTCAAATTAGGTCAGATACCGTTCCATAAAGCCAATATGTAATAGACAAGACCTACTCCTTGCTCAGTGAATTGGACTCAACACCCCCTATTCACCGCCCAAGAATATATCTGACTAGTAAGAATCTTAAAACCTATGTTTTGATATCTCTCTGTAAGTGAGTCAAGTGGGTGTAAAGCGGCAGAAACACAGCAGAGGAAAGCAGCTAAACCACATTATAAAAATCAATTACTTTTAAAAACCCGTGAAACAAAGACAGTGAAAGAGAGAGAAATTCTTACAAAATTCGTTCAGGGGCTGTGATGCCACCTGGATTGACCATATCTAGACCCACAGCTGATTGAGACATAAGGGTGGACACTCTTGGGGCTGAGAGGTTTGGTGAGGTTGGGTGAGGAAACACAGACCCTTTAAAGTAATACTGCATGGTAACCATCCCATGGGTCCCAAATCTCCAGGTTCAAGGGCATCTTCCTACATCGAAAACATGCATGAGAAACCCAGAAGATGGTACACCGTGTGATCGGGGAAGGTTTCCAAAACGCACCTCTTTTCTCATCTCCTTGTGCTCGGGTTCGCCATTCCAGCCGCTTTACTAGCAATCTCCCTCCTTGGAGAATCAGCACCTTTAACCTCCTGTTCCGTACAGGTTGCAATTTGTCCTGAGGATGAACGGGAAGAGGGGGAACCAATGAGAGACTAGCTCTAGGTATCGGGACAGGCACAGGTCACTCTATTTTCCCATCAGGAAGAAGAATTAACCACAGGCTCAGCCTGCCGCCCGGGACCAGAATAGGGCCTGAAGCAATCTTGCGCTTTTGCGGCCAGCTCCCAAGAAAGTGAGTTGAAAAATGGAGCTCAGGGGCACTGCAATTCACAAACCTGCAGACTTATAAATGATAACTCTCGTCCACAAATATATTGAGGGAAGGTAACGAAGAGGAATGGAAAGCAAGGCAGAATTGCAGGAAACAGATTTCAGGAGGGAGATTCGAATCGGCTTTAAAGCACAGGAAAAGCGGCAAAACCTCGACAATGAAGCCCTTGGCCAAAAAGGGCGTATGCGTTTTTTCCAGAATATATTCAGGAAAAAACGCATACGCCCTTTTTGGCCAACCAAGCAACCTGGAAAGGCAAATCAGCGCTACAAAGAAGTCTCGCTTCCCATCGGTCAAAAGGGCCATGCTGAATAAAGTGTCAAAACCAGAAATGAAGGACAGGCCATGGAGAAACGGGAGCCTGGCTACGCTGATGGGCGGGATGTAAATTGCCAACAGCCACTCTGGAGAAGTGTACGGTGTGTCCTGAAACCTCCAAAAAACTCAGCTTAGAGAGCATAGGGCACTTCCACTCATGGGCGTATAAATTGGGAAAACTAAAAATCAGCAAGACACAGGCACCCCAAAGTTTAGGGCTGCTCTGTTGACAAGAACCTCCACTTCGTTACACCTTAAATATCCCAGGAAAGAGAAAAATGGATAAAGAAGTTGTGGTCCTTATGTACAATGGAATATCACTCAGCCATGAAACCAACGTCATAAGGCTAGTAGCAGCATGATGAGTGGATTTAGGTATGACGATTCTAAGTGAAATAAGTCATACAGAAAAAGACACTTATCATAAGATATCACTTATAGAGGGAATGTAAAAACCGCTACCCTTGAACTGAATTACAAAACAGAACAGAGTCCCACGTTTAGAAAACACACTATGGCTGCTTCACGGGAAAGGTGAGGTGGGGTGATGCATAAAACAAGGGTTTCAAATTAGGTCAGATACCGTTCCATAAAGCCAATATGTAATAGACAAGACCTACTCCTTGCTCAGTGAATTGGACTCAACACCCCCTATTCACCGCCCAAGAATATATCTGACTAGTAAGAATCTTAAAACCTATGTTTTGATATCTCTCTGTAAGTGAGTCAAGTGGGTGTAAAGCGGCAGAAACACAGCAGAGGAAAGCAGCTAAACCACATTATAAAAATCAATTACTTTTAAAAACCCGTGAAACAAAGACAGTGAAAGAGAGAGAAATTCTTACAAAATTCGTTCAGGGGCTGTGATGCCACCTGGATTGACCATATCTAGACCCACAGCTGATTGAGACATAAGGGTGGACACTCTTGGGGCTGAGAGGTTTGGTGAGGTTGGGTGAGGAAACACAGACCCTTTAAAGTAATACTGCATGGTAACCATCCCATGGGTCCCAAATCTCCAGGTTCAAGGGCATCTTCCTACATCGAAAACATGCATGAGAAACCCAGAAGATAGTACACCGTGTGATCGGGAAAGGTTTCCAAAACGCACCTCTTTTCTCATCTCCTTGTGCTCGGGTTCGCCATTCCAGCCGCTTTACTTGCAATCTCCCTCCTTGGAGAATCAGCACCTTTAACCTCCTGTTCCGTACAGGTTGCAATTTGTCCTGAGGATGAACGGGAAGAGGGGGAACCAATGAGAGACTAGCTCTAGGTATCCGGACAGGCACAGGTCACTCTATTTTCCCATCAGGAAGAAGAATTAACCACAGGCTCAGCCTGCCGCCCGGGACCAGAATAGGGCCTGAAGCAATCTTGCGCTTTTGCGGCCAGCTCCCAAGAAAGTGAGTTGAAAAATGGAGCTCAGGGGCACTGCAATTCACAAACCTGCAGACTTATAAATGATAACTCTCGTCCACAAATATATTGAGGGAAGGTAACGAAGAGGAATGGAAAGCAAGGCAGAATTGCAGGAAACAGATTTCAGGAGGGAGATTCGAATCGGCTTTAAAGCACAGGAAAAGCGGCAAAACCTCGACAATGAAGCCCTTGGCCAAAAAGGGCGTATGCGTTTTTTCCAGAATATATTCAGGAAAAAACGCATACGCCCTTTTTGGCCAACCAAGCAACCTGGAAAGGCAAATCAGCGCTACAAAGAAGTCTCGCTTCCCATCGGTCAAAAGGGCCATGCTGAATAAAGTGTCAAAACCAGAAATGAAGGACAGGCCATGGAGAAACGGGAGCCTGGCTACGCTGATGGGCGGGATGTAAATTGCCAACAGCCACTCTGGAGAAGTGTACGGTGTGTCCTGAAACCTCCAAAAAACTCAGCTTAGAGAGCATAGGGCACTTCCACTCATGGGCGTATAAATTGGGAAAACTAAAAATCAGCAAGACACAGGCACCCCAAAGTTTAGGGCTGCTCTGTTGACAAGAACCTCCACTTCGTTACACCTTAAATATCCCAGGAAAGAGAAAAATGGATAAAGAAGTTGTGGTCCTTATGTACAATGGAATATCACTCAGCCATGAAACCAACGTCATAAGGCTAGTAGCAGCATGATGAGTGGATTTAGGTATGACGATTCTAAGTGAAATAAGTCATACAGAAAAAGACACTTATCATAAGATATCACTTATAGAGGGAATGTAAAAACCGCTACCCTTGAACTGAATTACAAAACAGAACAGAGTCCCACGTTTAGAAAACACACTATGGCTGCTTCACGGGAAAGGTGAGGTGGGGTGATGCATAAAACAAGGGTTTCAAATTAGGTCAGATACCGTTCCATAAAGCCAATATGTAATAGACAAGACCTACTCCTTGCTCAGTGAATTGGACTCAACACCCCCTATTCACCGCCCAAGAATATATCTGACTAGTAAGAATCTTAAAACCTATGTTTTGATATCTCTCTGTAAGTGAGTCAAGTGGGTGTAAAGCGGCAGAAACACAGCAGAGGAAAGCAGCTAAACCACATTATAAAAATCAATTACTTTTAAAAACCCGTGAAACAAAGACAGTGAAAGAGAGAGAAATTCTTACAAAATTCGTTCAGGGGCTGTGATGCCACCTGGATTGACCATATCTAGACCCACAGCTGATTGAGACATAAGGGTGGACACTCTTGGGGCTGAGAGGTTTGGTGAGGTTGGGTGAGGAAACACAGACCCTTTAAAGTAATACTGCATGGTAACCATCCCATGGGTCCCAAATCTCCAGGTTCAAGGGCATCTTCCTACATCGAAAACATGCATGAGAAACCCAGAAGATAGTACACCGTGTGATCGGGAAAGGTTTCCAAAACGCACCTCTTTTCTCATCTCCTTGTGCTCGGGTTCGCCATTCCAGCCGCTTTACTTGCAATCTCCCTCCTTGGAGAATCAGCACCTTTAACCTCCTGTTCCGTACAGGTTGCAATTTGTCCTGAGGATGAACGGGAAGAGGGGGAACCAATGAGAGACTAGCTCTAGGTATCCGGACAGGCACAGGTCACTCTATTTTCCCATCAGGAAGAAGAATTAACCACAGGCTCAGCCTGCCGCCCGGGACCAGAATAGGGCCTGAAGCAATCTTGCGCTTTTGCGGCCAGCTCCCAAGAAAGTGAGTTGAAAAATGGAGCTCAGGGGCACTGCAATTCACAAACCTGCAGACTTATAAATGATAACTCTCGTCCACAAATATATTGAGGGAAGGTAACGAAGAGGAATGGAAAGCAAGGCAGAATTGCAGGAAACAGATTTCAGGAGGGAGATTCGAATCGGCTTTAAAGCACAGGAAAAGCGGCAAAACCTCGACAATGAAGCCCTTGGCCAAAAAGGGCGTATGCGTTTTTTCCAGAATATATTCAGGAAAAAACGCATACGCCCTTTTTGGCCAACCAAGCAACCTGGAAAGGCAAATCAGCGCTACAAAGAAGTCTCGCTTCCCATCGGTCAAAAGGGCCATGCTGAATAAAGTGTCAAAACCAGAAATGAAGGACAGGCCATGGAGAAACGGGAGCCTGGCTACGCTGATGGGCGGGATGTAAATTGCCAACAGCCACTCTGGAGAAGTGTACGGTGTGTCCTGAAACCTCCAAAAAACTCAGCTTAGAGAGCATAGGGCACTTCCACTCATGGGCGTATAAATTGGGAAAACTAAAAATCAGCAAGACACAGGCACCCCAAAGTTTAGGGCTGCTCTGTTGACAAGAACCTCCACTTCGTTACACCTTAAATATCCCAGGAAAGAGAAAAATGGATAAAGAAGTTGTGGTCCTTATGTACAATGGAATATCACTCAGCCATGAAACCAACGTCATAAGGCTAGTAGCAGCATGATGAGTGGATTTAGGTATGACGATTCTAAGTGAAATAAGTCATACAGAAAAAGACACTTATCATAAGATATCACTTATAGAGGGAATGTAAAAACCGCTACCCTTGAACTGAATTACAAAACAGAACAGAGTCCCACGTTTAGAAAACACACTATGGCTGCTTCACGGGAAAGGTGAGGTGGGGTGATGCATAAAACAAGGGTTTCAAATTAGGTCAGATACCGTTCCATAAAGCCAATATGTAATAGACAAGACCTACTCCTTGCTCAGTGAATTGGACTCAACACCCCCTATTCACCGCCCAAGAATATATCTGACTAGTAAGAATCTTAAAACCTATGTTTTGATATCTCTCTGTAAGTGAGTCAAGTGGGTGTAAAGCGGCAGAAACACAGCAGAGGAAAGCAGCTAAACCACATTATAAAAATCAATTACTTTTAAAAACCCGTGAAACAAAGACAGTGAAAGAGAGAGAAATTCTTTCAAAATTCGTTCAGGGGCTGTGATGCCACCTGGATTGACCATATCTAGACCCACAGCTGATTGAGACATAAGGGTGGACACTCTTGGGGCTGAGAGGTTTGGTGAGGTTGGGTGAGGAAACACAGACCCTTTAAAGTAATACTGCATGGTAACCATCCCATGGGTCCCAAATCTCCAGGTTCAAGGGCATCTTCCTACATCGAAAACATGCATGAGAAACCCAGAAGATAGTACACCGTGTGATCGGGAAAGGTTTCCAAAACGCACCTCTTTTCTCATCTCCTTGTGCTCGGGTTCGCCATTCCAGCCGCTTTACTTGCAATCTCCCTCCTTGGAGAATCAGCACCTTTAACCTCCTGTTCCGTACAGGTTGCAATTTGTCCTGAGGATGAACGGGAAGAGGGGGAACCAATGAGAGACTAGCTCTAGGTATCGGGACAGGCACAGGTCACTCTATTTTCCCATCAGGAAGAAGAATTAACCACAGGCTCAGCCTGCCGCCCGGGACCAGAATAGGGCCTGAAGCAATCTTGCGCTTTTGCGGCCAGCTCCCAAGAAAGTGAGTTGAAAAATGGAGCTCAGGGGCACTGCAATTCACAAACCTGCAGACTTATAAATGATAACTCTCGTCCACAAATATATTGAGGGAAGGTAACGAAGAGGAATGGAAAGCAAGGCAGAATTGCAGGAAACAGATTTCAGGAGGGAGATTCGAATCGGCTTTAAAGCACAGGAAAAGCGGCAAAACCTCGACAATGAAGCCCTTGGCCAAAAAGGGCGTATGCGTTTTTTCCAGAATATATTCAGGAAAAAACGCATACGCCCTTTTTGGCCAACCAAGCAACCTGGAAAGGCAAATCAGCGCTACAAAGAAGTCTCGCTTCCCATCGGTCAAAAGGGCCATGCTGAATAAAGTGTCAAAACCAGAAATGCAGGACAGGCCATGGAGAAACGGGAGCCTGGCTACGCTGATGGGCGGGATGTAAATTGCCAACAGCCACTCTGGAGAAGTGTACGGTGTGTCCTGAAACCTCCAAAAAACTCAGCTTAGAGAGCATAGGGCACTTCCACTCATGGGCGTATAAATTGGGAAAACTAAAAATCAGCAAGACACAGGCACCCCAAAGTTTAGGGCTGCTCTGTTGACAAGAACCTCCACTTCGTTACACCTTAAATATCCCAGGAAAGAGAAAAATGGATAAAGAAGTTGTGGTCCTTATGTACAATGGAATATCACTCAGCCATGAAACCAACGTCATAAGGCTAGTAGCAGCATGATGAGTGGATTTAGGTATGACGATTCTAAGTGAAATAAGTCATACAGAAAAAGACACTTATCATAAGATATCACTTATAGAGGGAATGTAAAAACCGCTACCCTTGAAGTGAATTACAAAACAGAACAGAGTCCCACGTTTAGAAAACACACTATGGCTGCTTCACGGGAAAGGTGAGGTGGGGTGATGCATAAAACAAGGGTTTCAAATTAGGTCAGATACCGTTCCATAAAGCCAATATGTAATAGACAAGACCTACTCCTTGCTCAGTGAATTGGACTCAACACCCCCTATTCACCGCCCAAGAATATATCTGACTAGTAAGAATCTTAAAACCTATGTTTTGATATCTCTCTGTAAGTGAGTCAAGTGGGTGTAAAGCGGCAGAAACACAGCAGAGGAAAGCAGCTAAACCACATTATAAAAATCAATTACTTTTAAAAACCCGTGAAACAAAGACAGTGAAAGAGAGAGAAATTCTTACAAAATTCGTTCAGGGGCTGTGATGCCACCTGGATTGACCATATCTAGACCCACAGCTGATTGAGACATAAGGGTGGACACTCTTGGGGCTGAGAGGTTTGGTGAGGTTGGGTGAGGAAACACAGACCCTTTAAAGTAATACTGCATGGTAACCATCCCATGGGTCCCAAATCTCCAGGTTCAAGGGCATCTTCCTACATCGAAAACATGCATGAGAAACCCAGAAGATAGTACACCGTGTGATCGGGAAAGGTTTCCAAAACGCACCTCTTTTCTCATCTCCTTGTGCTCGGGTTCGCCATTCCAGCCGCTTTACTTGCAATCTCCCTCCTTGGAGAATCAGCACCTTTAACCTCCTGTTCCGTACAGGTTGCAATTTGTCCTGAGGATGAACGGGAAGAGGGGGAACCAATGAGAGACTAGCTCTAGGTATCGGGACAGGCACAGGTCACTCTATTTTCCCATCAGGAAGAAGAATTAACCACAGGCTCAGCCTGCCGCCCGGGACCAGAATAGGGCCTGAAGCAATCCTGCGCTTTTACGGCCAGCTCCCAAGAAAGCGAGTTGAAAAATGGAGCTCAGGGGCACTGCAATTCACAAACCTGCAGACTTATAAATGATAACTCTGGTCCACAAATATATTGAGGGAAGGCAACGAAGAGGAATGGAAAGCAAGGCAGAATTGCAGGAAACAGATTTCAGGAGGGAGATTCGAATCGGCTTTAAAGCACAGGAAAAGCGGCAAAACCTCGACAATGAAGCCCTTGGCCAAAAAGGGCGTATGCGTTTTTTCCTGAATATATTCAGGAAAAAACGCATACGCCCTTTTTGGCCAACCAAGCAACCTGGAAAGGCAAATCAGCGCTACAAAGAAGTCTCGCTTCCCATCGGTCAAAAGGGCCATGCTGAATAAAGTGTCAAAACCAGAAATGCAGGACAGGCCATGGAGAAACGGGAGCCTGGCTACGCTGATGGGCGGGATGTAAATTGCCAACAGCCACTCTGGAGAAGTGTACGGTGTGTCCTGAAACCTCCAAAAAACTCAGCTTAGAGAGCATAGGGCACTTCCACTCATGGGCGTATAAATTGGGAAAACTAAAAATCAGCAAGACACAGGCACCCCAAAGTTTAGGGCTGCTCTGTTGACAAGAACCTCCACTTCGTTACACCTTAAATATCCCAGGAAAGAGAAAAATGGATAAAGAAGTTGTGGTCCTTATGTACAATGGAATATCACTCAGCCATGAAACCAACGTCATAAGGCTAGTAGCAGCATGATGAGTGGATTTAGGTATGACGATTCTAAGTGAAATAAGTCATACAGAAAAAGACACTTATCATAAGATATCACTTATAGACGGAATGTAAAAACCGCTACCCTTGAACTGAATTACAAAACAGAACAGAGTCCCACGTTTAGAAAACACACTATGGCTGCTTCACGGGAAAGGTGAGGTGGGGTGATGCATAAAACACGGGTTTCAAATTAGCTCAGATACCGTTCCATAAAGCCAATATGTAATAGACAAGACCTACTCCTTGCTCAGTGAATTGGACTCAACACCCCCTATTCACCGCCCAAGAATATATCTGACTAGTAAGAATCTTAAAACCTATGTTTTGATATCTCTCTGTAAGTGAGTCAAGTGAGTGTAAAGCGGCAGAAACACAGCAGAGGAAAGCAGCTAAACTACATTATAAAAATCAATTACTTTTAAAAACCCGTGAAACAAAGACAGTGAAAGAGAGAGAAATTCTTACAAAATTCGTTCAGGGGCTGTGATGCCACCTGGATTGACCATATCTAGACCCACAGCTGATTGAGACATAAGCGTGGACACTCTTGGGGCTGAGAGGTTTGGTGAGGTTGGGTGAGGAAACACAGACCCTTTAAAGTAATACTGCATGGTACCCATCCCATGGGTCCCAAATCTCCAGGTTCAAGGGCATCTTCCAACATCGAAAACATGCATGAGAAACCCAGAAGATGGTACACCGTGTGATCGGGGAAGGTTTCCAAAACGCACCTCTTTTCTCATCTCCTTGTGCTCGGGTTCGCCATTCCAGCCGCTTTACTAGCAATCTCCCTCCTTGGAGAATCAGCACCTTTAACCTCCTGTTCCGTACAGGTTGCAATTTGTCCTGAGGATGAACGGGAAGAGGGGGAACCAATGAGAGACTAGCTCTAGGTATCGGGACAGGCACAGGTCACTCTATTTTCCCATCAGGAAGAAGAATTAACCACAGGCTCAGCCTGCCGCCCGGGACCAGAATAGGGCCTGAAGCAATCTTGCGCTTTTGCGGCCAGCTCCCAAGAAAGTGAGTTGAAAAATGGAGCTCAGGGGCACTGCAATTCACAAACCTGCAGACTTATAAATGATAACTCTCGTCCACAAATATATTGAGGGAAGGTAACGAAGAGGAATGGAAAGCAAGGCAGAATTGCAGGAAACAGATTTCAGGAAGGAGATTCGAATCGGCTTTAAAGCACAGGAAAAGCGGCAAAACCTCGACAATGAAGCCCTTGGCCAAAAAGGGCGTATGCGTTTTTTCCAGAAAATATTCAGGAAAAAACGCATACGCCCTTTTTGGCCAACCAAGCAACCTGGAAAGGCAAATCAGCGCTACAAAGAAGTCTCGCTTCCCATCGGTCAAAAGGGCCATGCTGAATAAAGTGTCAAAACCAGAAATGCAGGACAGGCCATGGAGAAACGGGAGCCTGGCTACGCTGATGGGCGGGATGTAAATTGCCAACAGCCACTCTGGAGAAGTGTACGGTGTGTCCTGAAACCTCCAAAACACTCAGCTTAGAGAGCATAGGGCACTTCCACTCATGGGCGTATAAATTGGGAAAACTAAAAATCAGCAAGACACAGGCACCCCAAAGTTTAGGGCTGCTCTGTTGACAAGAACCTCCACTTCGTTACACCTTAAATATCCCAGGAAAGAGAAAAATGGATAAAGAAGTTGTGGTCCTTATGTACAATGGAATATCACTCAGCCATGAAACCAACGTCATAAGGCTAGTAGCAGCATGATGAGTGGATTTAGGTATGACGATTCTAAGTGAAATAAGTCATACAGAAAAAGACACTTATCATAAGATATCACTTATAGAGGGAATGTAAAAACCGCTACCCTTGAACTGAATTGCAAAACAGAACAGAGTCCCACGTTTAGAAAACACACTATGGCTGCTTCACGGGAAAGGTGAGGTGGGGTGATGCATAAAACACGGGTTTCAAATTAGCTCAGATACCGTTCCATAAAGCCAATATGTAATAGACAAGACCTACTCCTTGCTCAGTGAATTGGACTCAACACCCCCTATTCACCGCCCAAGAATATATCTGACTAGTAAGAATCTTAAAACCTATGTTTTGATATCTCTCTGTAAGTGAGTCAAGTGAGTGTAAAGCGGCAGAAACACAGCAGAGGAAAGCAGCTAAACTACATTATAAAAATCAATTACTTTTAAAAACCCGTGAAACAAAGACAGTGAAAGAGAGAGAAATTCTTACAAAATTCGTTCAGGGGCTGTGATGCCACCTGGATTGACCATATCTAGACCCACAGCTGATTGAGACATAAGGGTGGACACTCTTGGGGCTGAGAGGTTTGGTGAGGTTGGGTGAGGAAACACAGACCCTTTAAAGTAATACTGCATGGTACCCATCCCATGGGTCCCAAATCTCCAGGTTCAAGGGCATCTTCCTACATCGAAAACATGCATGAGAAACCCAGAAGATGGTACACCGTGTGATCGGGAAAGTTTTCCAAAACGCACCTCTTTTCTCATCTCCTTGTGCTCGGTTTCGCCATTCCAGCCGCTTTACTAGCAATCTCCCTCCTTGGAGAATCAGCACCTTTAACCTCCTGTTCCGTACTGGTTGCAATTTGTCCTGAGGATGAACGGGAAGAGGGGTAACCAATGAGAGACTAGCTCTAGGTATCGGGACAGGCACAGGTCACTCTATTTTCCCATCAGGAAGAAGAATTAACCACAGGCTCAGCCTGCCGCCCGGGACCAGAATAGGGCCTGAAGCAATCTTGCGCTTTTGCGGCCAGCTCCCAAGAAAGTGAGTTGAAAAATGGAGCTCAGGGGCACTGCAATTCACAAACCTGCAGACTTATAAATGATAACTCTCGTCCACAAATATATTGAGGGAAGGTAACGAAGAGGAATGGAAAGCAAGGCAGAATTGCAGGAAACAGATTTCAGGAAGGAGATTCGAATCGGCTTTAAAGCACAGGAAAAGCGGCAAAACCTCGACAATGAAGCCCTTGGCCAAAAAGGGCGTATGCGTTTTTTCCAGAAAATATTCAGGAAAAAACGCATACGCCCTTTTTGGCCAACCAAGCAACCTGGAAAGGCAAATCAGCGCTACAAAGAAGTCTCGCTTCCCATCGGTCAAAAGGGCCATGCTGAATAAAGTGTCAAAACCAGAAATGCAGGACAGGCCATGGAGAAACGGGAGCCTGGCTACGCTGATGGGCGGGATGTAAATTGCCAACAGCCACTCTGGAGAAGTGTACGGTGTGTCCTGAAACCTCCAAAAAACTCAGCTTAGAGAGCATAGGGCACTTCCACTCATGGGCGTATAAATTGGGAAAACTAAAAATCAGCAAGACACAGGCACCCCAAAGTTTAGGGCTGCTCTGTTGACAAGAACCTCCACTTCCTTACACCTTAAATATCCCAGGAAAGAGAAAAATGGATAAAGAAGTTGTGGTCCTTATGTACAATGGAATATCACTCAGCCATGAAACCAACGTCATAAGGCTAGTAGCAGCATGATGAGTGGATTTAGGTATGACGATTCTAAGTGAAATAAGTCATACAGAAAAAGACACTTATCATAAGATATCACTTATAGAGGGAATGTAAAAACCGCTACCCTTGAACTGAATTACAAAACAGAACAGAGTCCCACGTTTAGAAAACACACTATGGCTGCTTCACGGGAAAGGTGAGGTGGGGTGATGCATAAAACAAGGGTTTCAAATTAGGTCAGATACCGTTCCATAAAGCCAATATGTAATAGACAAGACCTACTCCTTGCTCAGTGAATTAGACTCAACACCCCCTATTCACCGCCCAAGAATATATCTGACTAGTAAGAATCTTAAAACCTATGTTTTGATATCTCTCTGTAAGTGAGTCAAGTGGGTGTAAAGCGGCAGAAACACAGCAGAGGAAAGCAGCTAAACCACATTATAAAAATCAATTACTTTTAAAAACCCGTGAAACAAAGACAGTGAAAGAGAGAGAAATTCTTACAAAATTCGTTCAGGGGCTGTGATGCCACCTGGATTGACCATATCTAGACCCACAGCTGATTGAGACATAAGGGTGGACACTCTTGGGGCTGAGAGGTTTGGTGAGGTTGGGTGAGGAAACACAGACCCTTTAAAGTAATACTGCATGGTAACCATCCCATGGGTCCCAAATCTCCAGGTTCAAGGGCATCTTCCTACATCGAAAACATGCATGAGAAACCCAGAAGATAGTACACCGTGTGATCGGGAAAGGTTTCCAAAACGCACCTCTTTTCTCATCTCCTTGTGCTCGGGTTCGCCATTCCAGCCGCTTTACTTGCAATCTCCCTCCTTGGAGAATCAGCACCTTTAACCTCCTGTTCCGTACAGGTTGCAATTTGTCCTGAGGATGAACGGGAAGAGGGGGAACCAATGAGAGACTAGCTCTAGGTATCGGGACAGGCACAGGTCACTCTATTTTCCCATCAGGAAGAAGAATTAACCACAGGCTCAGCCTGCCGCCCGGGACCAGAATAGGGCCTGAAGCAATCTTGCGCTTTTGCGGCCAGCTCCCAAGAAAGTGAGTTGAAAAATGGAGCTCAGGGGCACTGCAATTCACAAACCTGCAGACTTATAAATGATAACTCTCGTCCACAAATATATTGAGGGAAGGTAACGAAGAGGAATGGAAAGCAAGGCATAATTGCAGGAAACAGATTTCAGGAGGGAGATTCGAATCGGCTTTAAAGCACAGGAAAAGCGGCAAAACCTCGACAATGAAGCCCTTGGCCAAAAAGGGCGTATGCGTTTTTTCCAGAATATATTCAGGAAAAAACGCATACGCCCTTTTTGGCCAACCAAGCAACCTGGAAAGGCAAATCAGCGCTACAAAGAAGTCTCGCTTCCCATCGGTCAAAAGGGCCATGCTGAATAAAGTGTCAAAACCAGAAATGCAGGACAGGCCATGGAGAAACGGGAGCCTGGCTACGCTGATGGGCGGGATGTAAATTGCCAACAGCCACTCTGGAGAAGTGTACGGTGTGTCCTGAAACCTCCAAAAAACTCAGCTTAGAGAGCATAGGGCACTTCCACTCATGGGCGTATAAATTGGGAAAACTAAAAATCAGCAAGACACAGGCACCCCAAAGTTTAGGGCTGCTCTGTTGACAAGAACCTCCACTTCGTTACACCTTAAATATCCCAGGAAAGAGAAAAATGGATAAAGAAGTTGTGGTCCTTATGTACAATGGAATATCACTCAGCCATGAAACCAACGTCATAAGGCTAGTAGCAGCATGATGAGTGGATTTAGGTATGACGATTCTAAGTGAAATAAGTCATACAGAAAAAGACACTTATCATAAGATATCACTTATAGAGGGAATGTAAAAACCGCTACCCTTGAACTGAATTACAAAACAGAACAGAGTCCCACGTTTAGAAAACACACTATGGCTGCTTCACGGGAAAGGTGAGGTGGGGTGATGCATAAAACAAGGGTTTCAAATTAGGTCAGATACCGTTCCATAAAGCCAATATGTAATAGACAAGACCTACTCCTTGCTCAGTGAATTGGACTCAACACCCCCTATTCACCGCCCAAGAATATATCTGACTAGTAAGAATCTTAAAACCTATGTTTTGATATCTCTCTGTAAGTGAGTCAAGTGGGTGTAAAGCGGCAGAAACACAGCAGAGGAAAGCAGCTAAACCACATTATAAAAATCAATTACTTTTAAAAACCCGTGAAACAAAGACAGTGAAAGAGAGAGAAATTCTTACAAAATTCGTTCAGGGGCTGTGATGCCACCTGGATTGACCATATCTAGACCCACAGCTGATTGAGACATAAGGGTGGACACTCTTGGGGCTGAGAGGTTTGGTGAGGTTGGGTGAGGAAACACAGACCCTTTAAAGTAATACTGCATGGTAACCATCCCATGGGTCCCAAATCTCCAGGTTCAAGGGCATCTTCCTACATCGAAAACATGCATGAGAAACCCAGAAGATAGTACACCGTGTGATCGGGAAAGGTTTCCAAAACGCACCTCTTTTCTCATCTCCTTGTGCTCGGGTTCGCCATTCCAGCCGCTTTACTTGCAATCTCCCTCCTTGGAGAATCAGCACCTTTAACCTCCTGTTCCGTACAGGTTGCAATTTGTCCTGAGGATGAACGGGAAGAGGGGGAACCAATGAGAGACTAGCTCTAGGTATCCGGACAGGCACAGGTCACTCTATTTTCCCATCAGGAAGAAGAATTAACCACAGGCTCAGCCTGCCGCCCGGGACCAGAATAGGGCCTGAAGCAATCTTGCGCTTTTGCGGCCAGCTCCCAAGAAAGTGAGTTGAAAAATGGAGCTCAGGGGCACTGCAATTCACAAACCTGCAGACTTATAAATGATAACTCTCGTCCACAAATATATTGAGGGAAGGTAACGAAGAGGAATGGAAAGCAAGGCAGAATTGCAGGAAACAGATTTCAGGAGGGAGATTCGAATCGGCTTTAAAGCACAGGAAAAGCGGCAAAACCTCGACAATGAAGCCCTTGGCCAAAAAGGGCGTATGCGTTTTTTCCAGAATATATTCAGGAAAAAACGCATACGCCCTTTTTGGCCAACCAAGCAACCTGGAAAGGCAAATCAGCGCTACAAAGAAGTCTCGCTTCCCATCGGTCAAAAGGGCCATGCTGAATAAAGTGTCAAAACCAGAAATGAAGGACAGGCCATGGAGAAACGGGAGCCTGGCTACGCTGATGGGCGGGATGTAAATTGCCAACAGCCACTCTGGAGAAGTGTACGGTGTGTCCTGAAACCTCCAAAAAACTCAGCTTAGAGAGCATAGGGCACTTCCACTCATGGGCGTATAAATTGGGAAAATTAAAAATCAGCAAGACACAGGCACCCAAAAGTTTAGGGCTGCTCTGTTGACAAGAACCTCCACTTCGTTACACCTTAAATATCCCAGGAAAGAGAAAAATGGATAAAGAAGTTGTGGTCCTTATGTACAATGGAATATCACTCAGCCATGAAACCAACGTCATAAGGCTAGTAGCAGCATGATGAGTGGATTTAGGTATGACGATTCTAAGTGAAATAAGTCATACAGAAAAAGACACTTATCATAAGATATCACTTATAGAGGGAATGTAAAAACCGCTACCCTTGAACTGAATTACAAAACAGAACAGAGTCCCACGTTTAGAAAACACACTATGGCTGCTTCACGGGAAAGGTGAGGTGGGGTGATGCATAAAACAAGGGTTTCAAATTAGGTCAGATACCGTTCCATAAAGCCAATATGTAATAGACAAGACCTACTCCTTGCTCAGTGAATTGGACTCAACACCCCCTATTCACCGCCCAAGAATATATCTGACTAGTAAGAATCTTAAAACCTATGTTTTGATATCTCTCTGTAAGTGAGTCAAGTGGGTGTAAAGCGGCAGAAACACAGCAGAGGAAAGCAGCTAAACCACATTATAAAAATCAATTACTTTTAAAAACCCGTGAAACAAAGACAGTGAAAGAGAGAGAAATTCTTACAAAATTCGTTCAGGGGCTGTGATGCCACCTGGATTGACCATATCTAGACCCACAGCTGATTGAGACATAAGGGTGGACACTCTTGGGGCTGAGAGGTTTGGTGAGGTTGGGTGAGGAAACACAGACCCTTTAAAGTAATACTGCATGGTAACCATCCCATGGGTCCCAAATCTCCAGGTTCAAGGGCATCTTCCTATATCGAAAACATGCATGAGAAACCCAGAAGATGGTACACCGTGTGATCGGGGAAGGTTTCCAAAACGCACCTCTTTTCTCATCTCCTTGTGCTCGGTTTCGCCATTCCAGCCGCTTTACTAGCAATCTCCCTCCTTGGAGAATCAGCACCTTTAACCTCCTGTTCCGTACTGGTTGCAATTTGTCCTGAGGATGAACGGGAAGAGGGGTAACCAATGAGAGACTAGCTCTAGGTATCGGGACAGGCACAGGTCACTCTATTTTCCCATCAGGAAGAAGAATTAACCACAGGCTCAGCCTGCCGCCCGGGACCAGAATAGGGCCTGAAGCAATCTTGCGCTTTTGCGGCCAGCTCCCAAGAAAGTGAGTTGAAAAATGGAGCTCAGGGGCACTGCAATTCACAAACCTGCAGACTTATAAATGATAACTCTCGTCCACAAATATATTGAGGGAAGGTAACGAAGAGGAATGGAAAGCAAGGCAGAATTGCAGGAAACAGATTTCAGGAAGGAGATTCGAATCGGCTTTAAAGCACAGGAAAAGCGGCAAAACCTCGACAATGAAGCCCTTGGCCAAAAAGGGCGTATGCGTTTTTTCCAGAAAATATTCAGGAAAAAACGCATACGCCCTTTTTGGCCAACCAAGCAACCTGGAAAGGCAAATCAGCGCTACAAAGAAGTCTCGCTTCCCATCGGTCAAAAGGGCCATGCTGAATAAAGTGTCAAAACCAGAAATGCAGGACAGGCCATGGAGAAACGGGAGCCTGGCTACGCTGATGGGCGGGATGTAAATTGCCAACAGCCACTCTGGAGAAGTGTACGGTGTGTCCTGAAACCTCCAAAACACTCAGCTTAGAGAGCATAGGGCACTTCCACTCATGGGCGTATAAATTGGGAAAACTAAAAATCAGCAAGACACAGGCACCCCAAAGTTTAGGGCTGCTCTGTTGACAAGAACCTCCACTTCGTTACACCTTAAATATCCCAGGAAAGAGAAAAATGGATAAAGAAGTTGTGGTCCTTATGTACAATGGAATATCACTCAGCCATGAAACCAACGTCATAAGGCTAGTAGCAGCATGATGAGTGGATTTAGGTATGACGATTCTAAGTGAAATAAGTCATACAGAAAAAGACACTTATCATAAGATATCACTTATAGAGGGAATGTAAAAACCGCTACCCTTGAACTGAATTACAAAACAGAACAGAGTCCCACGTTTAGAAAACACACTATGGCTGCTTCACGGGAAAGGTGAGGTGGGGTGATGCATAAAACACGGGTTTCAAATTAGCTCAGATACCGTTCCATAAAGCCAATATGTAATAGACAAGACCTACTCCTTGCTCAGTGAATTGGACTCAACACCCCCTATTCACCGCCCAAGAATATATCTGACTAGTAAGAATCTTAAAACCTATGTTTTGATATCTCTCTGTAAGTGAGTCAAGTGAGTGTAAAGCGGCAGAAACACAGCAGAGGAAAGCAGCTAAACTACATTATAAAAATCAATTACTTTTAAAAACCCGTGAAACAAAGACAGTGAAAGAGAGAGAAATTCTTACAAAATTCGTTCAGGGGCTGTGATGCCACCTGGATTGACCATATCTAGACCCACAGCTGATTGAGACATAAGGGTGGACACTCTTGGGGCTGAGAGGTTTGGTGAGGTTGGGTGAGGAAACACAGACCCTTTAAAGTAATACTGCATGGTACCCATCCCATGGGTCCCAAATCTCCAGGTTCAAGGGCATCTTCCTACATCGAAAACATGCATGAGAAACCCAGAAGATGGTACACCGTGTGATCGGGAAAGTTTTCCAAAACGCACCTCTTTTCTCATCTCCTTGTGCTCGGTTTCGCCATTCCAGCCGCTTTACTAGCAATCTCCCTCCTTGGAGAATCAGCACCTTTAACCTCCTGTTCCGTACTGGTTGCAATTTGTCCTGAGGATGAACGGGAAGAGGGGTAACCAATGAGAGACTAGCTCTAGGTATCGGGACAGGCACAGGTCACTCTATTTTCCCATCAGGAAGAAGAATTAACCACAGGCTCAGCCTGCCGCCCAGGACCAGAATAGGGCCTGAAGCAATCTTGCGCTTTTGCGGCCAGCTCCCAAGAAAGTGAGTTGAAAAATGGAGCTCAGGGGCACTGCAATTCACAAACCTGCAGACTTATAAATGATAACTCTCGTCCACAAATATATTGAGGGAAGGTAACGAAGAGGAATGGAAAGCAAGGCAGAATTGCAGGAAACAGATTTCAGGAAGGAGATTCGAATCGGCTTTAAAGCACAGGAAAAGCGGCAAAACCTCGACAATGAAGCCCTTGGCCAAAAAGGGCGTATGCGTTTTTTCCAGAAAATATTCAGGAAAAAACGCATACGCCCTTTTTGGCCAACCAAGCAACCTGGAAAGGCAAATCAGCGCTACAAAGAAGTCTCGCTTCCCATCGGTCAAAAGGGCCATGCTGAATAAAGTGTCAAAACCAGAAATGCAGGACAGACCATGGAGAAACGGGAGCCTGGCTACGCTGATGGGCGGGATGTAAATTGCCAACAGCCACTCTGGAGAAGTGTACGGTGTGTCCTGAAACCTCCAAAAAACTCAGCTTAGAGAGCATAGGGCACTTCCACTCATGGGCGTATAAATTGGGAAAACTAAAAATCAGCAAGACACAGGCACCCCAAAGTTTAGGGCTGCTCTGTTGACAAGAACCTCCACTTCCTTACACCTTAAATATCCCAGGAAAGAGAAAAATGGATAAAGAAGTTGTGGTCCTTATGTACAATGGAATATCACTCAGCCATGAAACCAACGTCATAAGGCTAGTAGCAGCATGATGAGTGGATTTAGGTATGACGATTCTAAGTGAAATAAGTCATACAGAAAAAGACACTTATCATAAGATATCACTTATAGAGGGAATGTAAAAACCGCTACCCTTGAACTGAATTACAAAACAGAACAGAGTCCCACGTTTAGAAAACACACTATGGCTGCTTCACGGGAAAGGTGAGGTGGGGTGATGCATAAAACAAGGGTTTCAAATTAGGTCAGATACCGTTCCATAAAGCCAATATGTAATAGACAAGACCTACTCCTTGCTCAGTGAATTGGACTCAACACCCCCTATTCACCGCCCAAGAATATATCTGACTAGTAAGAATCTTAAAACCTATGTTTTGATATCTCTCTGTAAGTGAGTCAAGTGGGTGTAAAGCGGCAGAAACACAGCAGAGGAAAGCAGCTAAACCACATTATAAAAATCAATTACTTTTAAAAACCCGTGAAACAAAGACAGTGAAAGAGAGAGAAATTCTTACAAAATTCGTTCAGGGGCTGTGATGCCACCTGGATTGACCATATCTAGACCCACAGCTGATTGAGACATAAGGGTGGACACTCTTGGGGCTGAGAGGTTTGGTGAGGTTGGGTGAGGAAACACAGACCCTTTAAAGTAATACTGCATGGTAACCATCCCATGGGTCCCAAATCTCCAGGTTCAAGGGCATCTTCCTACATCGAAAACATGCATGAGAAACCCAGAAGATAGTACACCGTGTGATCGGGAAAGGTTTCCAAAACGCACCTCTTTTCTCATCTCCTTGTGCTCGGGTTCGCCATTCCAGCCGCTTTACTTGCAATCTCCCTCCTTGGAGAATCAGCACCTTTAACCTCCTGTTCCGTACAGGTTGCAATTTGTCCTGAGGATGAACGGGAAGAGGGGGAACCAATGAGAGACTAGCTCTAGGTATCGGGACAGGCACAGGTCACTCTATTTTCCCATCAGGAAGAAGAATTAACCACAGGCTCAGCCTGCCGCCCGGGACCAGAATAGGGCCTGAAGCAATCTTGCGCTTTTGCGGCCAGCTCCCAAGAAAGTGAGTTGAAAAATGGAGCTCAGGGGCACTGCAATTCACAAACCTGCAGATTTATAAATGATAACTCTCGTCCACAAATATATTGAGGGAAGGTAACGAAGAGGAATGGAAAGCAAGGCATAATTGCAGGAAACAGATTTCAGGAGGGAGATTCGAATCGGCTTTAAAGCACAGGAAAAGCGGCAAAACCTCGACAATGAAGCCCTTGGCCAAAAAGGGCGTATGCGTTTTTTCCAGAATATATTCAGGAAAAAACGCATACGCCCTTTTTGGCCAACCAAGCAACCTGGAAAGGCAAATCAGCGCTACAAAGAAGTCTCGCTTCCCATCGGTCAAAAGGGCCATGCTGAATAAAGTGTCAAAACCAGAAATGCAGGACAGGCCATGGAGAAACGGGAGCCTGGCTACGCTGATGGGCGGGATGTAAATTGCCAACAGCCACTCTGGAGAAGTGTACGGTGTGTCCTGAAACCTCCAAAAAACTCAGCTTAGAGAGCATAGGGCACTTCCACTCATGGGCGTATAAATTGGGAAAACTAAAAATCAGCAAGACACAGGCACCCCAAAGTTTAGGGCTGCTCTGTTGACAAGAACCTCCACTTCGTTACACCTTAAATATCCCAGGAAAGAGAAAAATGGATAAAGAAGTTGTGGTCCTTATGTACAATGGAATATCACTCAGCCATGAAACCAACGTCATAAGGCTAGTAGCAGCATGATGAGTGGATTTAGGTATGACGATTCTAAGTGAAATAAGTCATACAGAAAAAGACACTTATCATAAGATATCACTTATAGAGGGAATGTAAAAACCGCTACCCTTGAACTGAATTACAAAACAGAACAGAGTCCCACGTTTAGAAAACACACTATGGCTGCTTCACGGGAAAGGTGAGGTGGGGTGATGCATAAAACAAGGGTTTCAAATTAGGTCAGATACCGTTCCATAAAGCCAATATGTAATAGACAAGACCTACTCCTTGCTCAGTGAATTGGACTCAACACCCCCTATTCACCGCCCAAGAATATATCTGACTAGTAAGAATCTTAAAACCTATGTTTTGATATCTCTCTGTAAGTGAGTCAAGTGGGTGTAAAGCGGCAGAAACACAGCAGAGGAAAGCAGCTAAACCACATTATAAAAATCAATTACTTTTAAAAACCCGTGAAACAAAGACAGTGAAAGAGAGAGAAATTCTTACAAAATTCGTTCAGGGGCTGTGATGCCACCTGGATTGACCATATCTAGACCCACAGCTGATTGAGACATAAGGGTGGACACTCTTGGGGCTGAGAGGTTTGGTGAGGTTGGGTGAGGAAACACAGACCCTTTAAAGTAATACTGCATGGTAACCATCCCATGGGTCCCAAATCTCCAGGTTCAAGGGCATCTTCCTACATCGAAAACATGCATGAGAAACCCAGAAGATAGTACACCGTGTGATCGGGAAAGGTTTCCAAAACGCACCTCTTTTCTCATCTCCTTGTGCTCGGGTTCGCCATTCCAGCCGCTTTACTTGCAATCTCCCTCCTTGGAGAATCAGCACCTTTAACCTCCTGTTCCGTACAGGTTGCAATTTGTCCTGAGGATGAACGGGAAGAGGGGGAACCAATGAGAGACTAGCTCTAGGTATCCGGACAGGCACAGGTCACTCTATTTTCCCATCAGGAAGAAGAATTAACCACAGGCTCAGCCTGCCGCCCGGGACCAGAATAGGGCCTGAAGCAATCTTGCGCTTTTGCGGCCAGCTCCCAAGAAAGTGAGTTGAAAAATGGAGCTCAGGGGCACTGCAATTCACAAACCTGCAGACTTATAAATGATAACTCTCGTCCACAAATATATTGAGGGAAGGTAACGAAGAGGAATGGAAAGCAAGGCAGAATTGCAGGAAACAGATTTCAGGAGGGAGATTCGAATCGGCTTTAAAGCACAGGAAAAGCGGCAAAACCTCGACAATGAAGCCCTTGGCCAAAAAGGGCGTATGCGTTTTTTCCAGAATATATTCAGGAAAAAACGCATACGCCCTTTTTGGCCAACCAAGCAACCTGGAAAGGCAAATCAGCGCTACAAAGAAGTCTCGCTTCCCATCGGTCAAAAGGGCCATGCTGAATAAAGTGTCAAAACCAGAAATGCAGGACAGGCCATGGAGAAACGGGAGCCTGGCTACGCTGATGGGCGGGATGTAAATTGCCAACAGCCACTCTGGAGAAGTGTACGGTGTGTCCTGAAACCTCCAAAAAACTCAGCTTAGAGAGCATAGGGCACTTCCACTCATGGGCGTATAAATTGGGAAAACTAAAAATCAGCAAGACACAGGCACCCCAAAGTTTAGGGCTGCTCTGTTGACAAGAACCTCCACTTCGTTACACCTTAAATATCCCAGGAAAGAGAAAAATGGATAAAGAAGTTGTGGTCCTTATGTACAATGGAATATCACTCAGCCATGAAACCAACGTCATAAGGCTAGTAGCAGCATGATGAGTGGATTTAGGTATGACGATTCTAAGTGAAATAAGTCATACAGAAAAAGACACTTATCATAAGATATCACTTATAGAGGGAATGTAAAAACCGCTACCCTTGAACTGAATTACAAAACAGAACAGAGTCCCACGTTTAGAAAACACACTATGGCTGCTTCACGGGAAAGGTGAGGTGGGGTGATGCATAAAACAAGGGTTTCAAATTAGGTCAGATACCGTTCCATAAAGCCAATATGTAATAGACAAGACCTACTCCTTGCTCAGTGAATTGGACTCAACACCCCCTATTCACCGCCCAAGAATATATCTGACTAGTAAGAATCTTAAAACCTATGTTTTGATATCTCTCTGTAAGTGAGTCAAGTGGGTGTAAAGCGGCAGAAACACAGCAGAGGAAAGCAGCTAAACCACATTATAAAAATCAATTACTTTTAAAAACCCGTGAAACAAAGACAGTGAAAGAGAGAGAAATTCTTACAAAATTCGTTCAGGGGCTGTGATGCCACCTGGATTGACCATATCTAGACCCACAGCTGATTGAGACATAAGGGTGGACACTCTTGGGGCTGAGAGGTTTGGTGAGGTTGGGTGAGGAAACACAGACCCTTTAAAGTAATACTGCATGGTAACCATCCCATGGGTCCCAAATCTCCAGGTTCAAGGGCATCTTCCTACATCGAAAACATGCATGAGAAACCCAGAAGATAGTACACCGTGTGATCGGGAAAGGTTTCCAAAACGCACCTCTTTTCTCATCTCCTTGTGCTCGGGTTCGCCATTCCAGCCGCTTTACTTGCAATCTCCCTCCTTGGAGAATCAGCACCTTTAACCTCCTGTTCCGTACAGGTTGCAATTTGTCCTGAGGATGAACGGGAAGAGGGGGAACCAATGAGAGACTAGCTCTAGGTATCGGGACAGGCACAGGTCACTCTATTTTCCCATCAGGAAGAAGAATTAACCACAGGCTCAGCCTGCCGCCCGGGACCAGAATAGGGCCTGAAGCAATCCTGCGCTTTTGCGGCCAGCTCCCAAGAAAGCGAGTTGAAAAATGGAGCTCAGGGGCACTGCAATTCACAAACCTGCAGACTTATAAATGATAACTCTGGTCCACAAATATATTGAGGGAAGGCAACGAAGAGGAATGGAAAGCAAGGCAGAATTGCAGGAAACAGATTTCAGGAGGGAGATTCGAATCGGCTTTAAAGCACAGGAAAAGCGGCAAAACCTCGACAATGAAGCCCTTGGCCAAAAAGGGCGTATGCGTTTTTTCCTGAATATATTCAGGAAAAAACGCATACGCCCTTTTTGGCCAACCAAGCAACCTGGAAAGGCAAATCAGCGCTACAAAGAAGTCTCGCTTCCCATCGGTCAAAAGGGCCATGCTGAATAAAGTGTCAAAACCAGAAATGCAGGACAGGCCATGGAGAAACGGGAGCCTGGCTACGCTGATGGGCGGGATGTAAATTGCCAACAGCCACTCTGGAGAAGTGTACGGTGTGTCCTGAAACCTCCAAAAAACTCAGCTTAGAGAGCATAGGGCACTTCCACTCATGGGCGTATAAATTGGGAAAACTAAAAGTCAGCAAGACACAGGCACCCCAAAGTTTAGGGCTGCTCTGTTGACAAGAACCTCCACTTCGTTACACCTTAAATATCCCAGGAAAGAGAAAAATGGATAAAGAAGTTGTGGTCCTTATGTACAATGGAATATCACTCAGCCATGAAACCAACGTCATAAGGCTAGTAGCAGCATGATGAGTGGATTTAGGTATGACGATTCTAAGTGAAATAAGTCATACAGAAAAAGACACTTATCATAAGATATCACTTATAGAGGGAATGTAAAAACCGCTACCCTTGAACTGAATTACAAAACAGAACAGAGTCCCACGTTTAGAAAACACACTATGGCTGCTTCACGGGAAAGGTGAGGTGGGGTGATGCATAAAACACGGGTTTCAAATTAGCTCAGATACCGTTCCATAAAGCCAATATGTAATAGACAAGACCTACTCCTTGCTCAGTGAATTGGACTCAACACCCCCTATTCACCGCCCAAGAATATATCTGACTAGTAAGAATCTTAAAACCTATGTTTTGATATCTCTCTGTAAGTGAGTCAAGTGAGTGTAAAGCGGCAGAAACACAGCAGAGGAAAGCAGCTAAACTACATTATAAAAATCAATTACTTTTAAAAACCCGTGAAACAAAGACAGTGAAAGAGAGAGAAATTCTTACAAAATTCGTTCAGGGGCTGTGATGCCACCTGGATTGACCATATCTAGACCCACAGCTGATTGAGACATAAGCGTGGACACTCTTGGGGCTGAGAGGTTTGGTGAGGTTGGGTGAGGAAACACAGACCCTTTAAAGTAATACTGCATGGTACCCATCCCATGGGTCCCAAATCTCCAGGTTCAAGGGCATCTTCCTACATCGAAAACATGCATGAGAAACCCAGAAGATGGTACACCGTGTGATCGGGGAAGGTTTCCAAAACGCACCTCTTTTCTCATCTCCTTGTGCTCGGGTTCGCCATTCCAGCCGCTTTACTAGCAATCTCCCTCCTTGGAGAATCAGCACCTTTAACCTCCTGTTCCGTACAGGTTGCAATTTGTCCTGAGGATGAACGGGAAGAGGGGGAACCAATGAGAGACTAGCTCTAGGTATCGGGACAGGCACAGGTCACTCTATTTTCCCATCAGGAAGAAGAATTAACCACAGGCTCAGCCTGCCGCCCGGGACCAGAATAGGGCCTGAAGCAATCTTGCGCTTTTGCGGCCAGCTCCCAAGAAAGTGAGTTGAAAAATGGAGCTCAGGGGCACTGCAATTCACAAACCTGCAGACTTATAAATGATAACTCTCGTCCACAAATATATTGAGGGAAGGTAACGAAGAGGAATGGAAAGCAAGGCAGAATTGCAGGAAACAGATTTCAGGAGGGAGATTCGAATCGCCTTTAAAGCACAGGAAAAGCGGCGAAACCTCGACAATGAAGCCCTTGGCCAAAAAGGGCGTATGCGTTTTTTCCTGAATATATTCAGGAAAAAACGCATACGCCCTTTTTGGCCAACCAAGCAACCTGGAAAGGCAAATCAGCGCTACAAAGAAGTCTCGCTTCCCATCGGTCAAAAGGGCCATGCTGAATAAAGTGTCAAAACCAGAAATGCAGGACAGGCCATGGAGAAACGGGAGCCTGGCTACGCTGATGGGCGGGATGTAAATTGCCAACAGCCACTCTGGAGAAGTGTACGGTGTGTCCTGAAACCTCCAAAAAACTCAGCTTAGAGAGCACAGGGCACTTCCACTCATGGGCGTATAAATTGGGAAAACTAAAAATCAGCAAGACACAGGCACCCCAAAGTTTAGGGCTGCTCTGTTGACAAGAACCTCCACTTCGTTACACCTTAAATATCCCAGGAAAGAGAAAAATGGATAAAGAAGTTGTGGTCCTTATGTACAATGGAATATCACTCAGCCATGAAACCAACGTCATAAGGCTAGTAGCAGCATGATGAGTGGATTTAGGTATGACGATTCTAAGTGAAATAAGTCATACAGAAAAAGACACTTATCATAAGATATCACTTATAGAGGGAATGTAAAAACCGCTACCCTTGAACTGAATTACAAAACAGAACAGAGTCCCACGTTTAGAAAACACACTATGGCTGCTTCACGGGAAAGGTGAGGTGCGGTGATGCATAAAACAAGGGTTTCAAATCAGGTCAGATACCGTTCCATAAAGCCAATATGTAATAGACAAGACCTACTCCTTGCTCAGTGAATTGGACTCAACACCCCCTATTCACCGCCCAAGAATATATCTGACTAGTAAGAATCTTAAAACCTATGTTTTGATATCTCTCTGTAAGTGAGTCAAGTGGGTGTAAAGCGGCAGAAACACAGCAGAGGAAAGCAGCTAAACCACATTATAAAAATCAATTACTTTTAAAAACCCGTGAAACAAAGACAGTGAAAGAGAGAGAAATTCTTACAAAATTCGTTCAGGGGCTGTGATGCCACCTGGATTGACCATATCTAGACCCACATCTGATTGAGACATAAGGGTGGACACTCTTGGGGCTGAGAGGTTTGGTGAGGTTGGGTGAGGAAACACAGACCCTTTAAAGTAATACTGCATGGTAACCATCCCATGGGTCCCAAATCTCCAGGTTCAAGGGCATCTTCCTATATCGAAAACATGCATGAGAAACCCAGAAGATGGTACACCGTGTGATCGGGAAAGGTTTCCAAAACGCACCTCTTTTCTCATCTCCTTGTGCTCGGGTTCGCCATTCCAGCCGCTTTACTTGCAATCTCCCTCCTTGGAGAATCAGCACCTTTAACCTCCTGTTCCGTACAGGTTGCAATTTGTCCTGAGGATGAACGGGAAGAGGGGGAACCAATGAGAGACTAGCTCTAGATATCGGGACAGGCACAGGTCACTCTATTTTCCCATCAGGAAGAAGAATTAACCACAGGCTCAGCCTGCCGCCCGGGACCAGAATAGGGCCTGAAGCAATCCTGCGCTTTTGAGGCCAGCTCCCAAGAAAGCGAGTTGAAAAATGGAGCTCAGGGGCACTGCAATTCATAAACCTGCAGACTTATAAATGATAACTCTGGTCCACAAATATATTGAGGGAAGGCAACGAAGAGGAATGGAAAGCAAGGCAGAATTGCAGGAAACAGATTTCAGGAGGGAGATTCGAATCGGCTTTAAAGCACAGGAAAAGCGGCAAAACCTCGACAATGAAGCCCTTGGCCAAAAAGGGCGTATGCGTTTTTTCCTGAATATATTCAGGAAAAAACGCATACGCCCTTTTTGGCCAACCAAGCAACCTGGAAAGGCAAATCAGCGCTACAAAGAAGTCTCGCTTCCCATCGGTCAAAAGGGCCATGCTGAATAAAGTGTCAAAACCAGAAATGCAGGACAGGCCATGGAGAAACGGGAGCCTGGCTACGCTGATGGGCGGGATGTAAATTGCCAACAGCCACTCTGGAGAAGTGTACGGTGTGTCCTGAAACCTCCAAAAAACTCACCTTAGAGAGCATAGGGCACTTCCACTCATGGGCGTATAAATTGGGAAAACTAAAAATCAGCAAGACACAGGCACCCCAAAGTTTAGGGCTGCTCTGTTGACAAGAACCTCCACTTCGTTACACCTTAAATATCCCAGGAAAGAGAAAAATGGATAAAGAAGTTGTGGTCCTTATGTACAATGGAATATCACTCAGCCATGAAACCAACGTCATAAGGCTAGTAGCAGCATGATGAGTGGATTTAGGTATGACGATTCTAAGTGAAATAAGTCATACAGAAAAAGACACTTATCATAAGATATCACTTATAGAGGGAATGTAAAAACCGCTACCCTTGAACTGAATTACAAAACAGAACAGAGTCCCACGTTTAGAAAACACACTATGGCTGCTTCACGGGAAAGGTGAGGTGGGGTGATGCATAAAACAAGGGTTTCAAATCAGGTCAGATACCGTTCCATAAAGCCAATATGTAATAGACAAGACCTACTCCTTGCTCAGTGAATTGGACTCAACACCCCCTATTCACCGCCCAAGAATATATCTGACTAGTAAGAATCTTAAAACCTATGTTTTGATATCTCTCTGTAAGTGAGTCAAGTGGGTGTAAAGCGGCAGAAACACAGCAGAGGAAAGCAGCTAAACCACATTATAAAAATCAATTACTTTTAAAAACCCGTGAAACAAAGACAGTGAAAGAGAGAGAAATTCTTACAAAATTCGTTCAGGGGCTGTGATGCCACCTGGATTGACTATATCTAGACCCACATCTGATTGAGACATAAGGGTGGACACTCTTGGGGCTGAGAGGTTTGGTGAGGTTGGGTGAGGAAACACAGACCCTTTAAAGTAATACTGCATGGTAACCATCCCATGGGTCCCAAATCTCCAGGTTCAAGGGCATCTTCCTATATCGAAAACATGCATGAGAAACCCAGAAGATGGTACACCGTGTGATCGGGAAAGGTTTCCAAAACGCACCTCTTTTCTCATCTCCTTGTGCTCGGGTTCGCCATTCCAGCCGCTTTACTTGCAATCTCCCTCCTTGGAGAATCAGCACCTTTAACCTCCTGTTCCGTACAGGTTGCAATTTGTCCTGAGGATGAACGGGAAGAGGGGGAACCAATGAGAGACTAGCTCTAGATATCGGGACAGGCACAGGTCACTCTATTTTCCCATCAGGAAGAAGAATTAACCACAGGCTCAGCCTGCCGCCCGGGACCAGAATAGGGCCTGAAGCAATCCTGCGCTTTTGAGGCCAGCTCCCAAGAAAGCGAGTTGAAAAATGGAGCTCAGGGGCACTGCAATTCATAAACCTGCAGACTTATAAATGATAACTCTGGTCCACAAATATATTGAGGGAAGGCAACGAAGAGGAATGGAAAGCAACGCAGAATTGCAGGAAACAGATTTCAGGAGGGAGATTCGAATCGGCTTTAAAGCACAGGAAAAGCGGCAAAACCTCGACAATGAAGCCCTTGGCCAAAAAGGGCGTATGCGTTTTTTCCTGAATATATTCAGGAAAAAACGCATACGCCCTTTTTGGCCAACCAAGCAACCTGAAGGCAAATCAGCGCTACAAAGAAGTCTCGCTTCCCATCGGTCAAAAGGGCCATGCTGAATAAAGTGTCAAAACCAGAAATGCAGGACAGGCCATGGAGAAACGGGAGCCTGGCTACGCTGATGGGCGGGATGTAAATTGCCAACAGCCACTCTGGAGAAGTGTACGGTGTGTCCTGAAACCTCCAAAAAACTCACCTTAGAGAGCATAGGGCACTTCCACTCATGGGCGTATAAATTGGGAAAACTAAAAATCAGCAAGACACAGGCACCCCAAAGTTTAGGGCTGCTCTGTTGACAAGAACCTCCACTTCGTTACACCTTAAATATCCCAGGAAAGAGAAAAATGGATAAAGAAGTTGTGGTCCTTATGTACAATGGAATATCACTCAGCCATGAAACCAACGTCATAAGGCTAGTAGCAGCATGATGAGTGGATTTAGGTATGACGATTCTAAGTGAAATAAGTCATACAGAAAAAGACACTTATCATAAGATATCACTTATAGAGGGAATGTAAAAACCGCTACCCTTGAACTGAATTACAAAACAGAACAGAGTCCCACGTTTAGAAAACACACTATGGCTGCTTCACGGGAAAGGTGAGGTGGGGTGATGCATAAAACACGGGTTTCAAATTAGCTCAGATACCGTTCCATAAAGCCAATATGTAATAGACAAGACCTACTCCTTGCTCAGTGAATTGGACTCAACACCCCCTATTCACCGCCCAAGAATATATCTGACTAGTAAGAATCTTAAAACCTATGTTTTGATATCTCTCTGTAAGTGAGTCAAGTGAGTGTAAAGCGGCAGAAACACAGCAGAGGAAAGCAGCTAAACTACATTATAAAAATCAATTACTTTTAAAAACCCGTGAAACAAAGACAGTGAAAGAGAGAGAAATTCTTACAAAATTCGTTCAGGGGCTGTGATGCCACCTGGATTGACCATATCTAGACCCACAGCTGATTGAGACATAAGGGTGGACACTCTTGGGGCTGAGAGGTTTGGTGAGGTTGGGTGAGGAAACACAGACCCTTTAAAGTAATACTGCATGGTACCCATCCCATGGGTTCCAAATCTCCAGGTTCAAGGGCATATTCCTACATCGAAAACATGCATGAGAAACCCAGAAGATGGTACACCGTGTGATCGGGAAAGGTTTCCAAAACGCACCTCTTTTCTCATCTCCTTGTGCTCGGGTTCGCCATTCCAGCCGCTTTACTAGCAATCTCCCTCCTTGGAGAATCAGCACCTTTAACCTCCTGTTCCGTACAGGTTGCAATTTGTCCTGAGGATGAACGGGAAGAGGGGGAACCAATGAGAGACTAGCTCTAGGTATCGGGACAGGCACAGGTCACTCTATTTTCCCATCAGGAAGAAGAATTAACCACAGGCTCAGCCTGCCGCCCGGGACCAGAATAGGGCCTGAAGCAATCTTGCGCTTTTGCGGCCAGCTCCCAAGAAAGTGAGTTGAGAAATGGAGCTCAGGGGCACTGCAATTCACAAACCTGCAGACTTATAAATGATAACTCTCGTCCACAAATATATTGAGGGAAGGTAACGAAGAGGAATGGAAAGCAAGGCAGAATTGTAGGAAACAGATTTCAGGAGGGAGATTCGAATCGCCTTTAAAGCACAGGAAAAGCGGCGAAACCTCGACAATGAAGCCCTTGGCCAAAAAGGGCGTATGCGTTTTTTCCTGAATATATTCAGGAAAAAACGCATACGCCCTTTTTGGCCAACCAAGCAACCTGGAAAGGCAAATCAGCGCTACAAAGAAGTCTCGCTTCCCATCGGTCAAAAGGGCCATGCTGAATAAAGTGTCAAAACCAGAAATGCAGGACAGGCCATGGAGAAACGGGAGCCTGGCTACGCTGATGGGCGGGATGTAAATTGCCAACAGCCACTCTGGAGAAGTGTACGGTGTGTCCTGAAACCTCCAAAAAACTCAGCTTAGAGAGCACAGGGCACTTCCACTCATGGGCGTATAAATTGGGAAAACTAAAAATCAGCAAGACACAGGCACCCCAAAGTTTAGGGCTGCTCTGTTGACAAGAACCTCCACTTCGTTACACCTTAAATATCCCAGGAAAGAGAAAAATGGATAAAGAAGTTGTGGTCCTTATGTACAATGGAATATCACTCAGCCATGAAACCAACGTCATAAGGCTAGTAGCAGCATGATGAGTGGATTTAGGTATGACGATTCTAAGTGAAATAAGTCATACAGAAAAAGACACTTATCATAAGATATCACTTATAGAGGGAATGTAAAAACCGCTACCCTTGAACTGAATTACAAAACAGAACAGAGTCCCACGTTTAGAAAACACACTATGGCTGCTTCACGGGAAAGGTGAGGTGGGGTGATGCATAAAACAAGGGTTTCAAATCAGGTCAGATACCGTTCCATAAAGCCAATATGTAATAGACAAGACCTACTCCTTGCTCAGTGAATTGGACTCAACACCCCCTATTCACCGCCCAAGAATATATCTGACTAGTAAGAATCTTAAAACCTATGTTTTGATAATTCTCTGTAAGTGAGTCAAGTGGGTGTAAAGCGGCAGAAACACAGCAGAGGAAAGCAGCTAAACCAAATTATAAAAATCAATTACTTTTAAAAACCCGTGAAACAAAGACAGTGAAAGAGAGAGAAATTCTTACAAAATTCGTTCAGGGGCTGTGATGCCACCTGGATTGACCATATCTAGACCCACATCTGATTGAGACATAAGGGTGGACACTCTTGGGGCTGAGAGGTTTGGTGAGGTTGGGTGAGGAAACACAGACCCTTTAAAGTAATACTGCATGGTAACCATCCCATGGGTCCCAAATCTCCAGGTTCAAGGGCATCTTCCTATATCGAAAACATGCATGAGAAACCCAGAAGATGGTACACCGTGTGATCGGGAAAGGTTTCCAAAACGCACCTCTTTTCTCATCTCCTTGTGCTCGGGTTCGCCATTCCAGCCGCTTTACTTGCAATCTCCCTCCTTGGAGAATCAGCACCTTTAACCTCCTGTTCCGTACAGGTTGCAATTTGTCCTGAGGATGAACGGGAAGAGGGGGAACCAATGAGAGACTAGCTCTAGGTATCGGGACAGGCACAGGTCACTCTATTTTCCCATCAGGAAGAAGAATTAACCACAGGCTCAGCCTGCCGCCCGGGACCAGAATAGGGCCTGAAGCAATCCTGCGCTTTTGCGGCCAGCTCCCAAGAAAGCGAGTTGAAAAATGGAGCTCAGGGGCACTGCAATTCACAAACCTGCAGACTTATAAATGATAACTCTGGTCCACAAATATATTGAGGGAAGGCAACGAAGAGGAATGGAAAGCAAGGCAGAATTGCAGGAAACAGATTTCAGGAGGGAGATTCGAATCGGCTTTAAAGCACAGGAAAAGCGGCAAAACCTCGACAATGAAGCCCTTGGCCAAAAAGGGCGTATGCGTTTTTTCCTGAATATATTCAGGAAAAAACGCATACGCCCTTTTTGGCCAACCAAGCAACCTGGAAAGGCAAATCAGCGCTACAAAGAAGTCTCGCTTCCCATCGGTCAAAAGGGCCATGCTGACTAAAGTGTCAAAACCAGAAATGCAGGACAGGCCATGGAGAAACGGGAGCCTGGCTACGCTGATGGGCGGGATGTACATTGCCAACAGCCACTCTGGAGAAGTGTACGGTGTGTCCTGAAACCTCCAAAAAACTCAGCTTAGAGAGCATAGGGCACTTCCACTCATGGGCGTATAAATTGGGAAAACTAAAAATCAGCAAGACACAGGCACCCCAAAGTTTAGGGCTGCTCTGTTGACAAGAACCTCCACTTCGTTACACCTTAAATATCCCAGGAAAGAGAAAAATGGATAAAGAAGTTGTGGTCCTTATGTACAATGGAATATCACTCAGCCATGAAACCAACGTCATAAGGCTAGTAGCAGCATGATGAGTGGATTTAGGTATGACGATTCTAAGTGAAATAAGTCATACAGAAAAATACACTTATCATAAGATATCACTTATAGAGGGAATGTAAAAACCGCTACCCTTGAACTGAATTACAAAACAGAACAGAGTCCCACGTTTAGAAAACACACTATGGCTGCTTCACGGGAAAGGTGAGGTGGGGTGATGCATAAAACACGGGTTTCAAATTAGCTCAGATACCGTTCCATAAAGCCAATATGTAATAGACAAGACCTACTCCTTGCTCAGTGAATTGGACTCAACACCCCCTATTCACCGCCCAAGAATATATCTGACTAGTAAGAATCTTAAAACCTATGTTTTGATATCTCTCTGTAAGTGAGTCAAGTGGGTGTAAAGCGGCAGAAACACAGCAAAGGAAAGCAGCTAAACCACATTATAAAAATCAATTACTTTTAAAAACCCGTGAAACAAAGACAGTGAAAGAGAGAGAAATTCTTACAAAATTCGTTCAGGGGCTGTGATGCCACCTGGATTGACCATATCTAGACCCACAGCTGATTGAGACATAAGGGTGGACACTCTTGGGGCTGAGAGGTTTGGTGAGGTTGGGTGAGGAAACACAGACCCTTTAAAGTAATACTGCATGGTACCCATCCCATGGGTCCCAAATCTCCAGGTTCAAGGGCATCTTCCTACATCGAAAACATGCATGAGAAACCCAGAAGATGGTACACCGTGTGATCGGGAAAGGTTTCCAAAACGCACCTCTTTTCTCATCTCCTTGTGCTCGGGTTCGCCATTCCAGCCGCTTTACTAGCAATCTCCCTCCTTGGAGAATCAGCACCTTTAACCTCCTGTTCCGTACAGGTTACAATTTGTCCTGAGGATGAACGGGAAGAGGGGGAACCAATGAGAGACTAGCTCTAGGTATCGGGACAGGCACAGGTCACTCTATTTTCCCATCAGGAAGAAGAATTAACCACAGGCTCAGCCTGCCGCCCGGGACCAGAATAGGGCCTGAAGCAATCTTGCGCTTTTGCGGCCAGCTCCCAAGAAAGTGAGTTGAAAAATGGAGCTCAGGGGCACTGCAATTCACAAACCTGCAGACTTATAAATGATAACTCTCGTCCACAAATATATTGAGGGAAGGTAACGAAGAGGAATGGAAAGCAAGGCAGAATTGCAGGAAACAGATTTCAGGAGGGAGATTCGAATCGCCTTTAAAGCACAGGAAAAGCGGCGAAACCTCGACAATGAAGCCCTTGGCCAAAAAGGGCGTATGCGTTTTTTCCTGAATATATTCAGGAAAAAACACATACGCCCTTTTTGGCCAACCAAGCAACCTGGAAAGGCAAATCAGCGCTGCAAAGAAGTCTCGCTTCCCATCGGTCAAAAGGGCCATGCTGAATAAAGTGTCAAAACCAGAAATGCACGACAGGCCATGGAGAAACGGGAGCCTGGCTACGCTGATGGGCGGGATGTAAATTGCCAACAGCCACTCTGGAGAAGTGTACGGTGTGTCCTGAAACCTCCAAAAAACTCAGCTTAGAGAGCATAGGGCACTTCCACTCATGGGCGTATAAATTGGGAAAACTAAAAATCAGCAAGACACAGGCACCCCAAAGTTTAGGGCTGCTCTGTTGACAAGAACCTCCACTTCGTTACACCTTAAATATCCCAGGAAAGAGAAAAATGGATAAAGAAGTTGTGGTCCTTATGTACAATGGAATATCACTCAGCCATGAAACCAACGTCATAAGGCTAGTAGCAGCATGATGAGTGGATTTAGGTATGACGATTCTAAGTGAAATAAGTCATACAGAAAAAGACACTTATCATAAGATATCACTTATAGAGGGAATGTAAAAACGCTACCCTTGAACTGAATTACAAAACAGAACAGAGTCCCACGTTTAGAAAACACACTATGGCTGCTTCACGGGAAAGGTGAGGTGGGGTGATGCATAAAACACGGGTTTCAAATTAGCTCAGATACCGTTCCATAAAGCCAATATGTAATAGACAAGACCTACTCCTTGCTCAGTGAATTGGACTCAACACCCCCTATTCACCGCCCAAGAATATATCTGACTAGTAAGAATCTTAAAACCTATGTTTTGATATCTCTCTGTAAGTGAGTCAAGTGAGTGTAAAGCGGCAGAAACACAGCAGAGGAAAGCAGCTAAACTACATTATAAAAATCAATTACTTTTAAAAACCCGTGAAACAAAGACAGTGAAAGAGAGAGAAATTCTTACAAAATTCGTTCAGGGGCTGTGATGCCACCTGGATTGACCATATCTAGACCCACAGCTGATTGAGACATAAGGGTGGACACTCTTGGGGCTGAGAGGTTTGGTGAGGTTGGGTGAGGAAACACAGACCCTTTAAAGTAATACTGCATGGTACCCATCCCATGGGTCCCAAATCTCCAGGTTCAAGGGCATCTTCCTACATCGAAAACATGCATGAGAAACCCAGAAGATGGTACACCGTGTGATCGGGAAAGGTTTCCAAAACGCACCTCTTTTCTCATCTCCTTGTGCTCGGGTTCGCCATTCCAGCCGCTTTACTTGCAATCTCCCTCCTTGGAGAATCAGCACCTTTAACCTCCTGTTCCGTACAGGTTGCAATTTGTCCTGAGGATGAACGGGAAGAGGGGTAACCAATGAGAGACTAGCTCTAGGTATCGGGACAGGCACAGGTCACTCTATTTTCCCATCAGGAAGAAGAATTAACCACAGGCTCAGCCTGCCGCCCGGGACCAGAATAGGGCCTGAAGCAATCCTGCGCTTTTGCGGCCAGCTCCCAAGAAAGCGAGTTGAAAAATGGAGCTCAGGGGCACTGCAATTCACAAACCTGCAGACTTATAAATGATAACTCTGGTCCACAAATATATTGAGGGAAGGCAACGAAGAGGAATGGAAAGCAAGGCAGAATTGCAGGAAACAGATTTCAGGAGGGAGATTCGAATCGGCTTTAAAGCACAGGAAAAGCGGCAAAACCTCGACAATGAAGCCCTTGGCCAAAAAGGGCGTATGCGTTTTTTCCTGAATATATTCAGGAAAAAACGCATACGCCCTTTTTGGCCAACCAAGCAACCTGGAAAGGCAAATCAGCGCTACAAAGAAGTCTCGCTTCCCATCGGTCAAAAGGGCCATGCTGACTAAAGTGTCAAAACCAGAAATGCACGACAGGCCATGGAGAAACGGGAGCCTGGCTACGCTGATGGGCGGGATGTACATTGCCAACAGCTACTCTGGAGAAGTGTACGGTGTGTCCTGAAACCTCCAAAAAACTCAGCTTAGAGAGCATAGGGCACTTCCACTCATGGGCGTATAAATTGGGAAAACTAAAAATCAGCAAGACACAGGCACCCCAAAGTTTAGGGCTGCTCTGTTGACAAGAACCTCCACTTCGTTACACCTTAAATATCCCAGGAAAGAGAAAAATGGATAAAGAAGTTGTGGTCCTTATGTACAATGGAATATCACTCAGCCATGAAACCAACGTCATAAGGCTAGTAGCAGCATGATGAGTGGATTTAGGTATGACGATTCTAAGTGAAATAAGTCATACAGAAAAATACACTTATCATAAGATATCACTTATAGAGGGAATGTAAAAACCGCTACCCTTGAACTGAATTACAAAACAGAACAGAGTCCCACGTTTAGAAAACACACTATGGCTGCTTCACGGGAAAGGTGAGGTGGGGTGATGCATAAAACACGGGTTTCAAATTAGCTCAGATACCGTTCCATAAAGCCAATATGTAATAGACAAGACCTACTCCTTGCTCAGTGAATTGGACTCAACACCCCCTATTCACCGCCCAAGAATATATCTGACTAGTAAGAATCTTAAAACCTATGTTTTGATATCTCTCTGTAAGTGAGTCAAGTGGGTGTAAAGCGGCAGAAACACAGCAAAGGAAAGCAGCTAAACCACATTATAAAAATCAATTACTTTTAAAAACCCGTGAAACAAAGACAGTGAAAGAGAGAGAAATTCTTACAAAATTCGTTCAGGGGCTGTGATGCCACCTGGATTGACCATATCTAGACCCACAGCTGATTGAGACATAAGGGTGGACACTCTTGGGGCTGAGAGGTTTGGTGAGGTTGGGTGAGGAAACACAGACCCTTTAAAGTAATACTGCATGGTACCCATCCCATGGGTCCCAAATCTCCAGGTTCAAGGGCATCTTCCTACATCGAAAACATGCATGAGAAACCCAGAAGATGGTACACCGTGTGATCGGGAAAGGTTTCCAAAACGCACCTCTTTTCTCATCTCCTTGTGCTCGGGTTCGCCATTCCAGCCGCTTTACTAGCAATCTCCCTCCTTGGAGAATCAGCACCTTTAACCTCCTGTTCCGTACAGGTTACAATTTGTCCTGAGGATGAACGGGAAGAGGGGGAACCAATGAGAGACTAGCTCTAGGTATCGGGACAGGCACAGGTCACTCTATTTTCCCATCAGGAAGAAGAATTAACCACAGGCTCAGCCTGCCGCCCGGGACCAGAATAGGGCCTGAAGCAATCTTGCGCTTTTGCGGCCAGCTCCCAAGAAAGTGAGTTGAAAAATGGAGCTCAGGGGCACTGCAATTCACAAACCTGCAGACTTATAAATGATAACTCTCGTCCACAAATATATTGAGGGAAGGTAACGAAGAGGAATGGAAAGCAAGGCAGAATTGCAGGAAACAGATTTCAGGAGGGAGATTCGAATCGCCTTTAAAGCACAGGAAAAGCGGCGAAACCTCGACAATGAAGCCCTTGGCCAAAAAGGGCGTATGCGTTTTTTCCTGAATATATTCAGGAAAAAACACATACGCCCTTTTTGGCCAACCAAGCAACCTGGAAAGGCAAATCAGCGCTGCAAAGAAGTCTCGCTTCCCATCGGTCAAAAGGGCCATGCTGAATAAAGTGTCAAAACCAGAAATGCACGACAGGCCATGGAGAAACGGGAGCCTGGCTACGCTGATGGGCGGGATGTAAATTGCCAACAGCCACTCTGGAGAAGTGTACGGTGTGTCCTGAAACCTCCAAAAAACTCAGCTTAGAGAGCATAGGGCACTTCCACTCATGGGCGTATAAATTGGGAAAACTAAAAATCAGCAAGACACAGGCACCCCAAAGTTTAGGGCTGCTCTGTTGACAAGAACCTCCACTTCGTTACACCTTAAATATCCCAGGAAAGAGAAAAATGGATAAAGAAGTTGTGGTCCTTATGTACAATGGAATATCACTCAGCCATGAAACCAACGTCATAAGGCTAGTAGCAGCATGATGAGTGGATTTAGGTATGACGATTCTAAGTGAAATAAGTCATACAGAAAAAGACACTTATCATAAGATATCACTTATAGAGGGAATGTAAAAACGCTACCCTTGAACTGAATTACAAAACAGAACAGAGTCCCACGTTTAGAAAACACACTATGGCTGCTTCACGGGAAAGGTGAGGTGGGGTGATGCATAAAACACGGGTTTCAAATTAGCTCAGATACCGTTCCATAAAGCCAATATGTAATAGACAAGACCTACTCCTTGCTCAGTGAATTGGACTCAACACCCCCTATTCACCGCCCAAGAATATATCTGACTAGTAAGAATCTTAAAACCTATGTTTTGATATCTCTCTGTAAGTGAGTCAAGTGAGTGTAAAGCGGCAGAAACACAGCAGAGGAAAGCAGCTAAACTACATTATAAAAATCAATTACTTTTAAAAACCCGTGAAACAAAGACAGTGAAAGAGAGAGAAATTCTTACAAAATTCGTTCAGGGGCTGTGATGCCACCTGGATTGACCATATCTAGACCCACAGCTGATTGAGACATAAGGGTGGACACTCTTGGGGCTGAGAGGTTTGGTGAGGTTGGGTGAGGAAACACAGACCCTTTAAAGTAATACTGCATGGTACCCATCCCATGGGTCCCAAATCTCCAGGTTCAAGGGCATCTTCCTACATCGAAAACATGCATGAGAAACCCAGAAGATGGTACACCGTGTGATCGGGAAAGGTTTCCAAAACGCACCTCTTTTCTCATCTCCTTGTGCTCGGGTTCGCCATTCCAGCCGCTTTACTTGCAATCTCCCTCCTTGGAGAATCAGCACCTTTAACCTCCTGTTCCGTACAGGTTGCAATTTGTCCTGAGGATGAACGGGAAGAGGGGTAACCAATGAGAGACTAGCTCTAGGTATCGGGACAGGCACAGGTCACTCTATTTTCCCATCAGGAAGAAGAATTAACCACAGGCTCAGCCTGCCGCCCGGGACCAGAATAGGGCCTGAAGCAATCCTGCGCTTTTGCGGCCAGCTCCCAAGAAAGCGAGTTGAAAAATGGAGCTCAGGGGCACTGCAATTCACAAACCTGCAGACTTATAAATGATAACTCTGGTCCACAAATATATTGAGGGAAGGCAACGAAGAGGAATGGAAAGCAAGGCAGAATTGCAGGAAACAGATTTCAGGAGGGAGATTCCAATCGGCTTTAAAGCACAGGAATAGCGGCAAAACCTCGACAATGAAGCCCTTGGCCAAAAAGGGCGTATGCGTTTTTTCCTGAATATATTCAGGAAAAAACGCATACGCCCTTTTTGGCCAACCAAGCAACCTGGAAAGGCAAATCAGCGCTACAAAGAAGTCTCGCTTCCCATCGGTCAAAAGGGCCATGCTGAATAAAGTGTCAAAACCAGAAATGCACGACAGGCCATGGAGAAACGGGAGCCTGGCTACGCTGATGGGCGGGATGTAAATTGCCAACAGCCACTCTGGAGAAGTGTACGGTGTGTCCTGAAACCTCCAAAAAACTCAGCTTAGAGAGCATAGGGCACTTCCACTCATGGGCGTATAAATTGGGAAAACTAAAAATCAGCAAGACACAGGCACCCCAAAGTTTAGGGCTGCTCTGTTGACAAGAACCTCCACTTCGTTACACCTTAAATATCCCAGGAAAGAGAAAAATGGATAAAGAAGTTGTGGTCCTTATGTACAATGGAATATCACTCAGCCATGAAACCAACGTCATAAGGCTAGTAGCAGCATGATGAGTGGATTTAGGTATGACGATTCTAAGTGAAATAAGTCATACAGAAAAAGACACTTATCATAAGATATCACTTATAGAGGGAATGTAAAAACCGCTACCCTTGAACTGAATTACAAAACAGAACAGAGTCCCACGTTTAGAAAACACACTATGGCTGCTTCACGGGAAAGGTGAGGTGGGGTGATGCATAAAACACGGGTTTCAAATTAGCTCAGATACCGTTCCATACAGCCAATATGTAATAGACAAGACCTACTCCTTGATCAGTGAATTGGACTCAACACCCCCTATTCACCGCCCAAGAATATATCTGACTAGTAAGAATCTTAAAACCTATGTTTTGATATCTCTCTGTAAGTGAGTCAAGTGAGTGTAAAGCGGCAGAAACACAGCAGAGGAAAGCAGCTAAACTACAGTATAAAAATCAATTACTTTTAAAAACCCGTGAAACAAAGACAGTGAAAGAGAGAGAAATTCTTACAAAATTCGTTCAGGGGCTGTGATGCCACCTGGATTGACCATATCTAGACCCACAGCTGATTGAGACATAAGGGTGGACACTCTTGGGGCTGAGAGGTTTGGTGAGGTTGGGTGAGGAAACACAGACCCTTTAAAGTAATACTGCATGGTACCCATCCCATGGTTCCCAAATCTCCAGGTTCAAGGGCATCTTCCTACATCGAAAACATGCATGAGAAACCCAGAAGATGGTACACCGTGTGATCGGGAAAGGTTTCCAAAACGCACCTCTTTTCTCATCTCCTTGTGCTCGGGTTCGCCATTCCAGCCGCTTTACTAGCAATCTCCCTCCTTGGAGAATCAGCACCTTTAACCTCCTGTTCCGTACTGGTTGCAATTTGTCCTGAGGATGAACGGGAAGAGGGGTAACCAATGAGAGACTAGCTCTAGGTATCGGGACAGGCACAGGTCACTCTATTTTCCCATCAGGAAGAAGAATTAACCACAGGCTCAGCCTGCCGCCCGGGACCAGAATAGGGCCTGAAGCAATCTTGCGCTTTTGTGGCCAGCTCCCAAGAAAGTGAGTTGAAAAATGGAGCTCAGGGGCACTGCAATTCACAAACCTGCAGACTTATAAATGATAACTCTCGTCCACAAATATATTGAGGGAAGGTAACGAAGAGGAATGGAAAGCAAGGCAGAATTGCAGGAAACAGATTTCAGGAGGGAGATTCGAATCGCCTTTAAAGCACAGGAAAAGCGGCAAAACCTCGACAATGAAGCCCTTGGCCAAAAAGGGCGTATGCGTTTTTTCCTGAATATATTCAGGAAAAAACGCATACGCCCTTTTTGGCCAACCAAGCAACCTGGAAAGGCAAATCAGCGCTACAAAGAAGTCTGGCTTCCCATCGGTCAAAAGGGCCATGCTGAATAAAGTGTCAAAACCAGAAATGCAGGACAGGCCATGGAGAAACGGGAGCCTGGCTACGCTGATGGGCGGGATGTAAATTGCCAACAGCCACTCTGGAGAAGTGTACTGTGTGTCCTGAAACCTCCAAAAAACTCAGCTTAGAGAGCATAGGGCACTTCCACTCACGGGCGTATAAATTGGGAAAACTAAAAATCAGCAAGACACAGGCACCCCAAAGTTTAGGGCTGCTCTGTTGACAAGAACCTCCACTTCGTTACACCTTAAATATCCCAGGAAAGAGAAAAATGGATAAAGAAGTTGTGGTCCTTATGTACAATGGAATATCACTCAGCCATGAAACCAACGTCATAAGGCTAGTAGCAGCATGATGAGTGGATTTAGGTATGACGATTCTAAGTGAAATAAGTCATACAGAAAAAGACACTTATCATAAGATATCACTTATAGAGGGAATGTAAAAACCGCTAACCTTGAACTGAATTACAAAACAGAACAGAGTCCCACATTTAGAAAACACACTATGGCTGCTTCACGGGAAAGGTGAGGTGGGGTGATGCATAAAACAAGGGTTTCAAATTAGGTCAGATACCGTTCCATAAAGCCAATATGTAATAGACAAGACCTACTCCTTGCTCAGTGAATTGGACTCAACACCCCCTATTCACCGCCCAAGAATATATCTGACTAGTAAGAATCTTAAAACCTATGTTTTGATATCTCTCTGTAAGTGAGTCAAGTGGGTGTAAAGCGGCAGAAACACAGCAGAGGAAAGCAGCTAAACCACATTATAAAAATCAATTACTTTTAAAAACCCGTGAAACAAAGACAGTGAAAGAGAGAGAAATTCTTACAAAATTCGTTCAGGGGCTGTGATGCCACCTGGATTGACCATATCTAGACCCACATCTGATTGAGACATAAGGGTGGACACTCTTGGGGCTGAGAGGTTTGGTGAGGTTGGGTGAGGAAACACAGACCCTTTAAAGTAATACTGCATGGTACCCATCCCATGGGTCCCAAATCTCCAGGTTCAAGGGCATCTTCCTACATCAAAAACATGCATGAGAAACCCAGAAGATGGTACACCGTGTGATCGGGAAAGGTTTCCAAAACGCACCTCTTTTCTCATCTCCTTGTGCTCGGGTTCGCCATTCCAGCCGCTTTACTTGCAATCTCCCTCCTTGGAGAATCAGCACCTTTAACCTCCTGTTCCGTACAGGTTGCAATTTGTCCTGAGGATGAACGGGAAGAGGGGGAACCAATGAGAGACTAGCTCTAGGTATCGGGACAGGCACAGGTCACTCTATTTTCCCATCAGGAAGAAGAATTAACCACAGGCTCAGCCTGCCGCGCGGGACCAGATTAGGGCCTGAAGCAATCCTGCGCTTTTGCGGCCAGCTCCCAAGAAAGCGAGTTGAAAAATGGAGCTCAGGGGCACTGCAATTCACAAACCTGCAGACTTATAAATGATAACTCTGGTCCACAAATATATTGAGGGAAGGCAACGAAGAGGAATGGAAAGCAAGGCAGAATTGCAGGAAACAGATTTCAGGAGGGAGATTCGAATCGGCTTTAAAGCACAGGAAAAGCGGCAAAACCTCGACAATGAAGCCCTTGGCCAAAAAGGGCGTATGCGTTTTTTCCTGAATATATTCAGGAAAAAACGCATACGCCCTTTTTGGCCAACCAAGCAACCTGGAAAGGCAAATCAGCGCTACAAAGAAGTCTCGCTTCCCATCGGTCAAAAGGGCCATGCTGAATAAAGTGTCAAAACCAGAAATGCACGACAGGCCATGGAGAAACGGGAGCCTGGCTACGCTGATGGGCGGGATGTAAATTGCCAACAGCCACTCTGGAGAAGTGTACGGTGTGTCCTGAAACCTCCAAAAAACTCAGCTTAGAGAGCATAGGGCACTTCCACTCATGGGCGTATAAATTGGGAAAACTAAAAATCAGCAAGACACAGGCACCCCAAAGTTTAGGGCTGCTCTGTTGACAAGAACCTCCACTTCGTTACACCTTAAATATCCCAGGAAAGAGAAAAATGGATAAAGAAGTTGTGGTCCTTATGTACAATGGAATATCACTCAGCCATGAAACCAACGTCATAAGGCTAGTAGCAGCATGATGAGTGGATTTAGGTATGACGATTCTAAGTGAAATAAGTCATACAGAAAAAGACACTTATCATAAGATATCACTTATAGAGGGAATGTAAAAACCGCTACCCTTGAACTGAATTACAAAACAGAACAGAGTCCCACGTTTAGAAAACACACTATGGCTGCTTCACGGGAAAGGTGAGGTGGGGTGATGCATAAAACAAGGGTTTCAAATTAGGTCAGATACCGTTCCATAAAGCCAATATGTAATAGACAAGACCTACTCCTTGCTCAGTGAATTGGACTCAACACCCCCTATTCACCGCCCAAGAATATATCTGACTAGTAAGAATCTTAAAACCTATGTTTTGATATCTCTCTGTAAGTGAGTCAAGTGGGTGTAAAGCGGCAGAAACACAGCAGAGGAAAGCAGCTAAACCACATTATAAAAATCAATTACTTTTAAAAACCCGTGAAACAAAGACAGTGAAAGAGAGAGAAATTCTTACAAAATTCGTTCAGGGGCTGTGATGCCACCTGGATTGACCATATCTAGACCCACATCTGATTGAGACATAAGGGTGGACACTCTTGGGGCTGAGAGGTTTGGTGAGGTTGGGTGAGGAAACACAGACCCTTTAAAGTAATACTGCATGGTACCCATCCCATGAGTCCCAAATCTCCAGGTTCAAGGGCATCTTCCTACATCAAAAACATGCATGAGAAACCCAGAAGATGGTACACCGTGTGATCGGGAAAGGTTTCCAAAACGCACCTCTTTTCTCATCTCCTTGTGCTCGGGTTCGCCATTCCAGCCGCTTTACTTGCAATCTCCCTCCTTGGAGAATCAGCACCTTTAACCTCCTGTTCCGTACAGGTTGCAATTTGTCCTGAGGATGAACGGGAAGAGGGGGAACCAATGAGAGACTAGCTCTAGGTATCGGGACAGGCACAGGTCACTCTATTTTCCCATCAGGAAGAAGAATTAACCACAGGCTCAGCCTGCCGCCCGGGACCAGAATAGGGCCTGAAGCAATCCTGCGCTTTTGCGGCCAGCTCCCAAGAAAGCGAGTTGAAAAATGGAGCTCAGGGGCACTGCAATTCACAAACCTGCAGACTTATAAATGATAACTCTGGTCCACAAATATATTGAGGGAAGGCAACGAAGAGGAATGGAAAGCAAGGCAGAATTGCAGGAAACAGATTTCAGGAGGGAGATTCGAATCGGCTTTAAAGCACAGGAAAAGCGGCAAAACCTCGACAATGAAGCCCTTGGCCAAAAAGGGCGTATGCGTTTTTTCCTGAATATATTCAGGAAAAAACGCATACGCCCTTTTTGGCCAACCAAGCAACCTGGAAATGCAAATCAGCGCTACAAAGAAGTCTCGCTTCCAATCGGTCAAAAGGGCCATGCTGAATAAAGTGTCAAAACCAGAAATGCACGACAGGCCATGGAGAAACGGGAGCCTGGCTACGCTGATGGGCGGGATGTAAATTGCCAACAGCCACTCTGGAGAAGTGTACGGTGTGTCCTGAAACCTCCAAAAAACTCAGCTTAGAGAGCATAGGGCACTTCCACTCATGGGCGTATAAATTGGGAAAACTAAATTCAGCAAGACACAGGCACCCCAAAGTTTAGGGCTGCTCTGTTGACAAGAACCTCCACTTCGTTACACCTTAAATATCCCAGGAAAGAGAAAAATGGATAAAGAAGTTGTGGTCCTTATGTACAATGGAATATCACTCAGCCATGAAACCAACGTCATAAGTCTAGTAGCAGCATGATGAGTGGATTTAGGTATGACGATTCTAAGTGAAATAAGTCATACAGAAAAAGACACTTATCATAAGATATCACTTATAGAGGGAATGTAAAAACCGCTACCCTTGCACTGAATTACAAAACAGAACAGAGTCCCACGTTTAGAAAACACACTATGGCTGCTTCACGGGAAAGGTGAGGTGGGGTGATGCATAAAACACGGGTTTCAAATTAGCTCAGATACCGTTCCATAAAGCCAATATGTAATAGACAAGACCTACTCGTTGCTCAGTGAATTGGACTCAACACCCCCTATTCACCGCCCAAGAATATATCTGACTAGTAAGAATCTTAAAACCTATGTTTTGATATCTCTCTGTAAGTGAGTCAAGTGGGTGTAAAGCGGCAGAAACACAGCAGAGGAAAGCAGCTAAACCACATTATAAAAATCAATTACTTTTAAAAACCCGTGAAACAAAGACAGTGAAAGAGAGAGAAATTCTTACAAAATTCGTTCAGGGGCTGTGATGCCACCTGGATTGACCATATCTAGACCCACATCTGATTGAGACATAAGGGTGGACACTCTTGGGGCTGAGAGGTTTGGTGAGGTTGGGTGAGGAAACACAGACCCTTTAAAGTAATACTGCATGGTAACCATCCCATGGGTCCCAAATCTCCAGGTTCAAGGGCATCTTCCTATATCGAAAGCATGCATGAGAAACCCAGAAGATGGTACACCGTGTGATCGGGAAAGGTTTCCAAAACGCACCTCTTTTCTCATCTCCTTGTGCTCGGGTTCGCCATTCCAGCCGCTTTACTTGCAATCTCCCTCCTTGGAGAATCAGCACCTTTAACCTCCTGTTCCGTACAGGTTGCAATTTGTCCTGAGGATGAACGGGAAGAGGGGGAACCAATGAGAGACTAGCTCTAGGTATCGGGACAGGCACAGGTCACTCTATTTTCCCATCAGGAAGAAGAATTAACCACAGGCTCAGCCTGCCGCCCGGGACCAGAATAGGGCCTGAAGCAATCTTGCGCTTTTGCGGCCAGCTCCCAAGAAAGTGAGTTGAAAAATGGAGCTCAGGGGCACTGCAATTCACAAACCTGCAGACTTATAAATGATAACTCTCGTCCACAAATATATTGAGGGAAGGTAACGAAGAGGAATGGAAAACAAGGCAGAATTGCAGGAAACAGATTTCAGGAGGGAGATTCGAATCGCCTTTAAAGCACAGGAAAAGCGGCAAAACCTCGACAATGAAGCCTTTGGCCAAAAAGGGCGTATGCGTTTTTTCCTGAATATATTCAGGAAAAAACGCATACGCCCTTTTTGGCCAACCAAGCAACCTGGAAAGGCAAATCAGCGCTACAAAGAAGTCTCGCTTCCCATCGGTCAAAAGGGCCATGCTGAATAAAGTGTCAAAACCAGAAATGCAGGACAGGCCATGGAGAAACGGGAGCCTGGCTACGCTGATGGGCGGGATGTAAATTGCCAACAGCCACTCTGGAGAAGTGTACGGTGTGTCCTGAAACCTCCAAAAAACTCAGCTTAGAGAGCATAGGGCACATCCACTCATGGGCGTATAAATTGGGAAAACTAAAAATCAGCAAGACACAGGCACCCCAAAGTTTAGGGCTGCTCTGTTGACAAGAACCTGCACTTCGTTACACCTTAAATATCCCAGGAAAGAGAAAAATGGATAAAGAAGTTGTGGTCCTTATGTACAATGGAATATCACTCAGCCATGAAACCAACGTCATAAGGCTAGTAGCAGCATGATGAGTGGATTTAGGTATGACGATTCTAAGTGAAATAAGTCATACAGAAAAAGACACTTATCATAAGATATCACTTATAGAGGGAATGTAAAAACCGCTACCCTTGAACTGAATTACAAAACAGAACAGAGTCCCACGTTTAGAAAACACACTATGGCTGCTTAACGGGAAAGGTGAGGTGGGGTGATGCATAAAACAAGGGTTTCAAATCAGGTCAGATACCGTTCCATAAAGCCAATATGTAATAGACAAGACCTACTCCTTGCTCAGTGAATTGGACTCAACACCCCCTATTCACCGCCCAATAATATATCTGACTAGTAAGAATCTTAAAACCTATGTTTTGATATCTCTCTGTAAGTGAGTCAAGTGGGTGTAAAGCGGCAGAAACACAGCAGAGGAAAGCAGCTAAACCACATTATAAAAATCAATTACTTTTAAAAACCCGTGAAACAAAGACAGTGAAAGAGAGAGAAATTCTTACAAAATTCGTTCAGGGGCTGTGATGCCACCTGGATTGACCATATCTAGACCCACATCTGATTGAGACATAAGGGTGGACACTCTTGGGGCTGAGAGGTTTGGTGAGGTTGGGTGAGGAAACACAGACCCTTTAAAGTAATACTGCATGGTAACCATCCCATGGGTCCCAAATCTCCAGGTTCAAGGGCATCTTCCTATATCGAAAACATGCATGAGAAACCCAGAAGATGGTACACCGTGTGATCGGGAAAGGTTTCCAAAACGCACCTCTTTTCTCATCTCCTTCTGCTCGGGTTCGCCATTCCAGCCGCTTTACTTGCAATCTCCCTCCTTGGAGAATCAGCACCTTTAACCTCCTGTTCCGTACAGGTTGCAATTTGTCCTGAGGATGAACGGGAAGAGGGGGAACCAATGAGAGACTAGCTCTAGGTATCGGGACAGGCACAGGTCACTCTATTTTCCCATCAGGAAGAAGAATTAACCACAGGCTCAGCCTGCCGCGCGGGACCAGAATAGGGCCTGAAGCAATCCTGCGCTTTTGCGGCCAGCTCCCAAGAAAGCGAGTTGAAAAATGGAGCTCAGGGGCACTGCAATTCACAAACCTGCAGACTTATAAATGATAACTCTGGTCCACAAATATATTGAGGGAAGGCAACGAAGAGGAATGGAAAGCAAGGCAGAATTGCAGGAAACAGATTTCAGGAGGGAGATTCGAATCGGCTTTAAAGCACAGGAAAAGCGGCAAAACCTCGACAATGAAGCCCTTGGCCAAAAAGGGCGTATGCGTTTTTTCCTGAATATATTCAGGAAAAAACGCATACGCCCTTTTTGGCCAACCAAGCAACCTGGAAAGGCAAATCAGCGCTACAAAGAAGTCTCGCTTCCCATCGGTCAAAAGGGCCATGCTGAATAAAGTGTCAAAACCAGAAATGCAGGACAGGCCATGGAGAAACTGGAGCCTGGCTACGCTGATGGGCGGGATGTAAATTGCCAACAGCCACTCTGGAGAAGTGTACGGTGTGTCCTGAAACCTCCAAAAAACTCAGCTTAGAGAGCATAGGGCACTTCCACTCATGGGCGTATAAATTGGGAAAACTAAAAATCAGCAAGACACAGGCACCCCAAAGTTTAGGGCTGCTCTGTTGACAAGAACCTCCACTTCGTTACACCTTAAATATCCCAGGAAAGAGAAAAATGGATAAAGAAGTTGTGGTCCTTATGTACAATGGAATATCACTCAGCCATGAAACCCACGTCATAAGGCTAGTAGCAGCATGATGAGTGGATTTAGGTATGACGATTCTAAGTGAAATAAGTCATACAGAAAAAGACACTTATCATAAGGTATCACTTATAGAGGGAATGTAAAAACCGCTACCCTTGAACTGAATTACAAAACAGAACAGAGTCCCACGTTTAGAAAACACACTATGGCTGCTTCACGGGAAAGGTGAGGTGGGGTGATGCATAAAACAAGGGTTTCAAATCAGGTCAGATACCGTTCCATAAAGCCAATATGTAATAGACAAGACCTACTCCTTGCTCAGTGAATTGGACTCAACACCCCCTATTCACCGCCCAAGAATATATCTGACTAGTAAGAATCTTAAAACCTATGTTTTGATATCTCTCTGTAAGTGAGTCAAGTGGGTGTAAAGCGGCAGAAACACAGCAGAGGAAAGCAGCTAAACCACATTATAAAAATCAATTACTTTTAAAAACCCGTGAAACAAAGACAGTGAAAGAGAGAGAAATTCTTACAAAATTCGTTCAGGGGCTGTGATGCCACCTGGATTGACCATATCTAGACCCACATCTGATTGAGACATAAGGGTGGACACTCTTGGGGCTGAGAGGTTTGGTGAGGTTGGGTGAGGAAACACAGACCCTTTAAAGTAATACTGCATGGTAACCATCCCATGGGTCCCAAATCTCCAGGTTCAAGGGCATCTTCCTATATCGAAAACATGCATGAGAAACCCAGAAGATGGTACACCGTGTGATCGGGAAAGGTTTCCAAAACGCACCTCTTTTCTCATCTCCTTGTGCTCGGGTTCGCCATTCCAGCCGCTTTACTTGCAATCTCCCTCCTTGGAGAATCAGCACCTTTAACCTCCTGTTCCGTACAGGTTGCAATTTGTCCTGAGGATGAACGGGAAGAGGGGGAACCAATGAGAGACTAGCTCTAGGTATCGGGACAGGCACAGGTCACTCTATTTTCCCATCAGGAAGAAGAATTAACCACAGGCTCAGCCTGCCGCCCGGGACCAGAATAGGGCCTGAAGCATTCCTGCGCTTTTGCGGCCAGCTCCCAAGAAAGCGAGTTGAAAAATGGAGCTCAGGGGCACTGCAATTCACAAACCTGCAGACTTATAAATGATAACTCTGGTCCACAAATATATTGAGGGAAGGCAACGAAGAGGAATGGAAAGCAAGGCAGAATTGCAGGAAACAGATTTCAGGAGGGAGATTCGAATCGGCTTTAAAGCACAGGAAAAGCGGCAAAACCTCGACAATGAAGCTCTTGGCCAAAAAGGGCGTATGCGTTTTTTCCTGAATATATTCAGGAAAAAACGCATACGCCCTTTTTGGCCAACCAAGCAACCTGGAAAGGCAAATCAGCGCTACAAAGAAGTCTCGCTTCCCATCGGTCAAAAGGGCCATGCTGAATAAAGTGTCAAAACCAGAAATGCAGGACAGGCCATGGAGAAACGGGAGCCTGGCTACGCTGATGGGCGGGATGTAAATTGCCAACAGCCACTCTGGAGAAGTGTACGGTGTGTCCTGAAACCTCCAAAAAACTCAGCTTAGAGAGCATAGGGCACATCCACTCATGGGCGTATAAATTGGGAAAACTAAAAATCAGCAAGACACAGGCACCCCAAAGTTTAGGGCTGCTCTGTTGACAAGAACCTGCACTTCGTTACACCTTAAATATCCCAGGAAAGAGAAAAATGGATAAAGAAGTTGTGGTCCTTATGTACAATGGAATATCACTCAGCCATGAAACCAACGTCATAAGGCTAGTAGCACCATGATGAGTGGATTTAGGTATGACGATTCTAAGTGAAATAAGTCACACAGAAAAAGACACTTATCATAAGATATCACTTATAGAGGGAATGTAAAAACCGCTACCCTTAACTGAATTACAAAACAGAACAGAGTCACTCATTTAGAAAACACACCATGGCTGCTTAACGGGAAAGGTGAGGTGGGGTGATGCATAAAAGAAGGGTTTCAAATTAGCTCAGATACCGTTCCATAAACCCAGTAGGTAATAGACAAGACCTACTCCTTGCTCAGTGAATTGGACTCAACACACCCTACTCACCGCCCAAGAATATATCTGACTAGTAAGAATCTTAAAACCTATGTATTGATATCTCTCTGTAAGTGAGTCAAGTGGGTGTAAAGCGGCAGAAACGCAGCAGTGAAGAGCAGCTAAACCCCATTATAAAAATCAATTACTTTTAAAAACCCATGAAACAAAGACAGTGAAAGAGAGAGAAATTCTTACAAAATTCGTTCAGGGGCTGTGATGCCACCTGGATTGAACATGTCTAGACCCACAGCTGATTGAGACATGAGTGTGGACACTCTTGGGGCTGAGAGGTTTGGTGAGGTTGGGTGAGGAAACGCAGACCCTTTAAAGTAATACTGCGTGGTACCCATCCGATGATTCCCAAATCTCCAGGTTGAAGGGAATCTTCCTACATCGAAAACATGCATGAGAAACCCAGAAGATGGTACACCGTGTGATCGGGAAAGGTTTCCAAAACGCACCTCATTTCTCATCTCCTTGTGCTCGGGTTCGCCATTCCAGCCGCTTTACTAACAATCTCCCTCCTTGGAGAATCAGCACCTTTAACCTCCTGTTCCGTACAGGTTGCAATTTGTCCTGAGGATGAACGGGAAGAGGGGGAACCAATGAGAGACTAGCTCTAGGTGTTGGGACAGGCACAGGTCACTCTATTTTCCCATCAGGAAGAAGAATTAACCACAGGCTCAGCCTGCCGCCCGGGACCAGAATAGGGCCTGAAGCAATCCTGCGCTTTTGCGGCCAGCTCCCAAGAAAGCGAGTTGAAAAATGGAGCTCAGGGGCACTGCAATTCACAAACCTGCAGATTTATAAATGATAACTCTCATCAACAAATATATTGAGGGAAGGCAACGAAGAGGATTTAAAAGCAAGGAAGAATTGCAGGAAACAGATTTCAGGAGGGAGATTCGAATCGCCTTTAAAGCACAGGAAAAGCGCCAAAACCTCGACAATGATGCCCTTGGCCAAAAAGGGCGTATGCGTTTTTTCCTGAATATATTCAGGAAAAAACGCATACGCCCTTTTTGGCCAACCAAGCAACCTGGAAAGGCAAATCAGCGCTACAAAGAAGTCTCGCTTCCCATCGGTCAAAAGGGCCATGCTGAATAAAGTGTCAAAATCAGAAATGCAGGACAGGCCATGGAGAAACGGGAGCCTGGCTACGCTGATGGGCGGGATGTAAATTGCCAACAGCCACTCGGGAGAAGTGTACGGTGTGTCCTGAAACATCTAAAAAACTCAGCTTAGAGAGCATAGGGCACTTCCACTCATGGCCGTATAAATTGGGAAAATTAAAAATCAGCAAGACACAGGCACGCCAAAGTTTAGGGCTGCTCTGTTGACAGGAACCTCCACTTCGTTACACCTTAAATATCCCAGGAAAGAGAAAAATGATTAAAGAGGTTGTGGTCTTTATATACAATAGAATATCACTCAGCCATGAAATCAACGTCATAAGGCTAGTAGGAGCATGATGAGTGGATTTAGGTACGACGATTCTAAGTGAAATAAGTCACATAGAAAAAGCCACTTATCATAAGATATCACTTATAGAGGGAATGTAAAAACCGCTACCCATAAACTGAATTACAAAACAAAACAGAGTCACACGTTTAGAAAACACACTATGGCTGCTTAACGGGAAAGGTGAGGTGGGGTGATGCATAAAACAAGGGTTTCAAATTAGCTCAGATACTGTTCCATAAACCCAATAGGTAATAGACAAGACCTACTCCTTGCTCAGTGAATTGGACTCAACACCCCCTATTCACCGCCCAAGAATATATCTGACTAGTAAGAATCTTAAAACCTATGTATTGATATATCTCTGTGAGTCAAGTGGGTGTAAAGCGGCATAAACACAACAGTAAAAAGCAGGCAAACCCCATTATAAAAATCAATTACTTTTTAAAACCCGTGAAACAAAGACAGTGAAAGAGAGAGAAATTCTTACAAAATTCGTTCAGGGGCTGTGAGGCCACCTGGATTGACCATATCTAGACCCACAGCTGATTGAGACATAAGGGTGGACACTCTTGGGGCTGAGAGGTTTGGTCACGTTGGGTGAGCAAACGCAGACCCTTTAAAGTAATACTGCGTGGTTCCCATCACATGGGTCCCAAATCTCCAGTTTCAAGGGCATCTTCCTACATCGAAAACATGCATGAGAAACCCAGAAGATGGTACACCGTGTGATCGGGAAAGGTTTCCAAAACGCACCTCATTTCTCATCTCCTTGTGCTCGGGTTCGCCATTCCAGCCGCTTTACTAGCAATCTCCCTCCTTGGAGAATCAGCACCTTTAACCTCCTGATCCGTACAGGTTGCAATTTGTCCTGAGGATGAACAGGAAGAGGGGGAGCCAATGAGAGACTAGCTCTAGGTGTTGGGACAGGCACAGGTCACTCTATTTTCCCATCAGGAAGAAGAATTAACCACAGGCTCAGCCTGCCGCCCGGAACCAGAATAGGGCCTGAAGCAATCCTGCGCTTTTGCGGCCAGCTCCCAAGAAAGCGAGTTGAAAAATGGAGCTCAGGGGCACTACAATTCACAAACCTGCAGACTTATAAATGATAGCTCTCTTCCACAAATATATTGAGGGAAGGCAACGAAGAGGATTTGAAAGCAAGGCAGAATTGCAGGAAACAGATTTCAGGAGGGAGATTCGAATCGCCTTTAAAGCACAGGAAAAGCGGCAAAACCTCGACAATGATGCCCTTGGCCAAAAAGGGCGTATGCGTTTTTTCCTGAATATATTCAGGAAAAAACGCATACGCCCTTTTTGGCCAACCAAGCAACCTGGAAAGGCAAATCAGCGCTACGAAGAAGTCTCGCTTCCCATCGGTCAAAAGGGCCATGCTGAATATGTGTCAAAACCAGAAATGCAGGACAGGCCATGGAGAAATGGGAGCCTTTCTACGGTGATGGGCGGGATGTAAATTGCCAACAGCCACTCTGGAGAAATGTACGGTGTGTCCTGAAACGTCTAAAAAACTCAGCTTAGAGAGCATAGGGCACTTCCACTCATGGGCGTATAAATTGGGAAAACTAAAAATCAGCAAGACACAGGCACCACAAAGTTTAGGGCTGCTCTGTTGACAAGAACCTCCACTTCGTTACACCTTAAATATCCCAGGAAAGAGAAAAATGGATAAAGAAGTTGTGGTCCTTATGTACATTAGAATATCACTCAGCCATGAAATCAACGTCATACGGCTAGTAGCAGCATGATGAGTGGATTTTGGTACAACGATTCTATGTGAAATAAGTCACACAGAAAAAAGACACTTATCATAAGATATCACTTATAGAGGGAATGTAAAAACCGCTACCCTTGAACTGAATTACAAAGCAGAACAGAGTCACACGTTTAGAAAACACACTATGGCTGCTTAACGAGAAAGGTGAGGTGGGGTGATGCATAAAACAAGGGTTTCAAATTAGCTCAGGTACCGTTCCATAAACCCAATATGTAATAGACAAGACCTACTCCTTGCTCAGTGAATTGGACTCAACACCCCCTATTCACCGCCCGAGAATATATCTGACTAGTAAGAATCTTAAAATCTATGTATTGATATCTCTCTGTAAGTGAGTCAAGTGGGTGTAAAGCGGCATAAACACAGCAGTAAAAAGCAGCTAAACCCCATTATAAAAATCAATTACTTTTAAAAACCCGTGAAACAAAGACAGTGAAAGAGAGAGAAATTCTTACAAAATTTGTTCAGGGGCTGTGATGCCACCTTGATTGACCACATATAGACTCACAGCTGACTGAGACATAAGGGTGGACACTCTTGGGGCTGAGAGGTTTGGTCACGTTGGGTGAGCAAACGCAGACCCTTTAAAGTAATACTGCGTGGTTCCCATCACATGGGTCCCAAATCTCCAGGTTCAAGGGCATCTTCCTACATCGAAAACATGCATGAGAAACCCAGAAGATGGTACACCGTGTGATCGGGAAAGGTTTCTAAAACGCACCTCATTTCTCATCTCCTTGTGCTCGGGTTCGCCATTCCAGCCGCTTTACCAGCAATCTCCCGCCTTGGAGAATCAGCACCTTTAACCTCCTGTTTCGTACAGGTTGCAATTTGTCCTAAGGATAAATGGGAAGAGGGGGAACCAATGAGAGACTAGCTCTAGGTGTTGGGACAGGCACAGGTCACTCTATTTTCCCATCAGGAAGAAGAATTAACCACAGGCTCAGCCTGCCACCCCGTACCAGAATAGGGCCTGAAGCAATCCTGCGCTTTTGCGGCCAGCTCCCAAGAAAGCGAGTTGAAAAATGGAGCTCAGGGGCACTGCAATTCACAAACCTGCAGACTTATAAATGATAACTCTCGTCCACAAATATATTGAGGGAAGGCAACGAAGAGGATTTGAAAGCAAGGCAGAATTGCAGAAAACAGATTTCAGGAGGGAGATTCGAATCACCTTTAAAGCACAGGAAAAGCGCAAAACCTCGACAATGATGCCCTTGGCCAAAAAGGGCGAATGCGTTTTTTCCTGAATATATTCAGGAAAAAACGCATTCGCCCTTTTTGGCCAACCAAGCAACCTGGAAAGGCAAATCAGCGCTACAAAGAAGTCTTGCTTCCCATCGGTCAAAAGGGCCATGCTGAAAATGTGTCAAAACCAGAAATGCAGGACAGGCCATGGAGAAATGGGAGCCTTTCTACGGTGATGGGCGGGATGTAAATTGCCAACAGCCACTCTGGAGAAATGTACGGTGTGTCCTGAAACATCTAAAAAACTCAGCTTAGAGAGCATAGGGCACTTCCACTCATGGGCGTATAAATTGGGAAAACTAAAAATCAGCAAGACACAGGCACCACAAAGTTTAGGGCTGCTCTGTTGACAAGAACCTCCACTTCGTTACACCTTAAATATCCCAGGAAAGAGAAAAATGGATAAAGAAGTTGTGGTCCTTATGTACATTAGAATATCACTCAGCCATGAAATCAACGTCATAAGGCTAGTAGCAGCATGATGAGTGGATTTTGGTACAACGATTCTATGTGAAATAAGTCACACAGAAAAAAGACACTTATCATAAGATATCACTTATAGAGGGAATGTAAAAACCGCTACCCTTGAACTGAATTACAAAGCAGAACAGAGTCACACGTTTAGAAAACACACTATGGCTGCTTAACGGGAAAGGTGAGGTGGGGTGATGCATAAAACAAGGGTTTCAAATTAGCTCAGGTACCGTTCCATAAACCCAATATGTAATAGACAAGACCTACTCCTTGCTCAGTGAATTGGACTCAACACCCCCTATTCACCGCCCGAGAATATATCTGACTAGTAAGAATCTTAAAATCTATGTATTGATATCTCTCTGTAAGTGAGTCAAGTGGGTGTAAAGCGGCATAAACACAGCAGTAAAAAGCAGCTAAACCCCATTATAAAAATCAATTACTTTTAAAAACCCGTGAAACAAAGACAGTGAAAGAGAGAGAAATTCTTACAAAATTTGTTCAGGGGCTGTGATGCCACCTTGATTGACCACATATAGACTCACAGCTGACTGAGACATAAGGGTGGACACTCTTGGGGCTGAGAGGTTTGGTCACGTTGGGTGAGCAAACGCAGACCCTTTAAAGTAATACTGCGTGGTTCCCATCACATGGGTCCCAAATCTCCAGGTTCAAGGGCATCTTCCTACATCGAAAACATGCATGAGAAACCCAGAAGATGGTACACCGTGTGATCGGGAAAGGTTTCTAAAACGCACCTCATTTCTCATCTCCTTGTGCTCGGGTTCGCCATTCCAGCCGCTTTACCAGCAATCTCCCTCCTTGGAGAATCAGCACCTTTAACCTCCTGTTTCGTACAGGTTGCAATTTGTCCTAAGGATAAATGGGAAGAGGGGGAACCAATGGGAGACTAGCTCTAGGTGTTGGGACAGGCACAGGTCACTCTATTTTCCCATCAGGAAGAAGAATTAACCACAGGCTCAGCCTGCCACCCCGTACCAGAATAGGGCCTGAAGCAATCCTGCGCTTTTGCGGCCAGCTCCCAAGAAAGCGAGTTGAAAAATGGAGCTCAGGGGCACTGCAATTCACAAACCTGCAGACTTATAAATGATAACTCTCGTCCACAAATATATTGAGGGAAGGCAACGAAGAGGATTTGAAAGCAAGGCAGAATTGCAGGAAACAGATTTCAGGAGGGAGATTCGAATCGCCTTTAAAGCACAGGAAAAGCGCAAAACCTCGACAATGATGCCCTTGGCCAAAAAGGGCGAATGCGTTTTTTCCTGAATATATTCAGGAAAAAACGCATTCGCCCTTTTTGGCCAACCAAGCAACTTGGAAAGGCAAATCAGCGCTACAAATACGTCTCGCTTTCCATCGGTCAAAAGGGCCATGCTGAATAAAGTGTCAAAACCAGAAATGCAGGACAGGCCATGGAGAAACGGGAGCCTGGCTACGCTAATGGGCGGGATGTAAATTGCCAACAGCCACTCTGGAGAAGTGTACAGTGTGTCCTGAAACATCTAAAAAACTCAGCTTAGAGAGCATAGGGCACTTCCACTCATGGGCGTATAAATTGCGAAAACTAAAAATCAGCAAGACACAGGCACCACAAAGTTTAGGGCTGCTCTGTTGACAAGAACCTCCACTTCGTTACACCTTAAATATCCCAGGAAAGAGAAAAATGGATAAAGAAGTTGTGGTCCTTATGTACAATAGAATATCACTCAGCCATGAAATCAACGTCATAAGGCTAGTAGCAGCATGATGAGTGGATTTTGGTACAACGATTCTATGTGAAATAAGTCACACAGAAAAAAGACACTTATCATAAGATATCACTCATAGAGGGAATGTAAAAACCGCTACCCTTGAACTGAATTACAAAGCAGAACAGAGTCACACGTTTAGAAAACACACTATGGCTGCTTAACGGGAAAGATGAGGTGGGGTGATACATAAAACAAGGGTTTCAAATTAGCTCAGGTACCGTTCCATAAACCCAATATGTAATAGAGAAGACCTAATCCTTGCTCAGTGAATTGGACTCAACACCCCCTATTCACCGCCCGAGAATATATCTGACTAGTAAGAATCTTAAAACCTATGTATTGATATCTCTCTGTAAGTGAGTCAAGTGGGTGTAAAGCGGCATAAACACAGCAGTAAAAAGCAGCTAAACCCCATTATAAAAATCAATTACTTTTAAAAACCCGTGAAACAAAGACAGTGAAAGAGAGAGAAATTCTTACAAAATTTGTTCAGGGGCTGTGATGCCACCTTGATTGACCACATATAGACTCACAGCTGACTGAGACATAAGGGTGGACACTCTTGGGGCTGAGAGGTTTGGTCACGTTGGGTGAGCAAACGCAGACCCTTTAAAGTAATACTGCGTGGTTCCCATCACATGGGTCCCAAATCTCCAGGTTCAAGGGCATCTTCCTACATCGAAAACATGCATGAGAAACCCAGAAGATGGTACACCGTGTGATCGGGAAAGGTTTCTAAAACGCACCTCATTTCTCATCTCCTTGTGCTCGGGTTCGCCATTCCAGCCGCTTTACCAGCAATCTCCCGCCTTGGAGAATCAGCACCTTTAACCTCCTGTTTCGTACAGGTTGCAATTTGTCCTAAGGATAAATGGGAAGAGGGGGAACCAATGAGAGACTAGCTCTAGGTGTTGGGACAGGCACAGGTCACTCTATTTTCCCATCAGGAAGAAGAATTAACCACAGGCTCAGCCTGCCGCCCGGAACCAGAATAGGGCCTGAAGCAATCCTGCGCTTTTGCGGCCAGCTCCCAAGAAAGCGAGTTGAAAAATGGAGCTCAGGGGCACTACAATTCACAAACCTGCAGACTTATAAATGATAGCTCTCTTCCACAAATATATTGAGGGAAGGCAACGAAGAGGATTTGAAAGCAAGGCAGAATTGCAGGAAACAGATTTCAGGAGGGAGATTCGAATCGCCTTTAAAGCACAGGAAAAGCGGCAAAACCTCGACAATGATGCCCTTGGCCAAAAAGGGCGTATGCGTTTTTTCCTGAATATATTCAGGAAAAAACGCATACGCCCTTTTTGGCCAACCAAGCAACCTGGAAAGGCAAATCAGCGCTACAAAGAAGTCTTGCTTCCCATCGGTCAAAAGGGCCATGCTGAAAATGTGTCAAAACCAGAAATGCAGGACAGGCCATGGAGAAATGGGAGCCTTTCTACGGTGATGGGCGGGATGTAAATTGCCAACAGCCACTCTGGAGAAATGTACGGTGTGTCCTGAAACATCTAAAAAACTCAGCTTAGAGAGCATAGGGCACTTCCACTCATGGGCGTATAAATTGGGAAAACTAAAAATCAGCAAGACACAGGCACCACAAAGTTTAGGGCTGCTCTGTTGACAAGAACCTCCACTTCGTTACACCTTAAATATCCCAGGAAAGAGAAAAATGGATAAAGAAGTTGTGGTCCTTATGTACATTAGAATATCACTCAGCCATGAAATCAACGTCATAAGGCTAGTAGCAGCATGATGAGTGGATTTTGGTACAACGATTCTATGTGAAATAAGTCACACAGAAAAAAGACACTTATCATAAGATATCACTTATAGAGGGAATGTAAAAACCGCTACCCTTGAACTGAATTACAAAGCAGAACAGAGTCACACGTTTAGAAAACACACTATGGCTGCTTAACGGGAAAGGTGAGGTGGGGTGATGCATAAAACAAGGGTTTCAAATTAGCTCAGGTACCGTTCCATAAACCCAATATGTAATAGACAAGACCTACTCCTTGCTCAGTGAATTGGACTCAACACCCCCTATTCACCGCCCGAGAATATATCTGACTAGTAAGAATCTTAAAATCTATGTATTGATATCTCTCTGTAAGTGAGTCAAGTGGGTGTAAAGCGGCATAAACACAGCAGTAAAAAGCAGCTAAACCCCATTATAAAAATCAATTACTTTTAAAAACCCGTGAAACAAAGACAGTGAAAGAGAGAGAAATTCTTACAAAATTTGTTCAGGGGCTGTGATGCCACCTTGATTGACCACATATAGACTCACAGCTGACTGAGACATAAGGGTGGACACTCTTGGGGCTGAGAGGTTTGGTCACGTTGGGTGAGCAAACGCAGACCCTTTAAAGTAATACTGCGTGGTTCCCATCACATGGGTCCCAAATCTCCAGGTTCAAGGGCATCTTCCTACATCGAAAACATGCATGAGAAACCCAGAAGATGGTACACCGTGTGATCGGGAAAGGTTTCTAAAACGCACCTCATTTCTCATCTCCTTGTGCTCGGGTTCGCCATTCCAGCCGCTTTACCAGCAATCTCCCTCCTTGGAGAATCAGCACCTTTAACCTCCTGTTTCGTACAGGTTGCAATTTGTCCTAAGGATAAATGGGAAGAGGGGGAACCAATGAGAGACTAGCTCTAGGTGTTGGGACAGGCACAGGTCACTCTATTTTCCCATCAGGAAGAAGAATTAACCACAGGCTCAGCCTGCCACCCCGTACCAGAATAGGGCCTGAAGCAATCCTGCGCTTTTGCGGCCAGCTCCCAAGAAAGCGAGTTGAAAAATGGAGCTCAGGGGCACTGCAATTCACAAACCTGCAGACTTATAAATGATAACTCTCGTCCACAAATATATTGAGGGAAGGCAACGAAGAGGATTTGAAAGCAAGGCAGAATTGCAGGAAACAGATTTCAGGAGGGAGATTCGAATCACCTTTAAAGCACAGGAAAAGCGCAAAACCTCGACAATGATGCCCTTGGCCAAAAAGGGCGAATGCGTTTTTTCCTGAATATATTCAGGAAAAAACGCATTCGCCCTTTTTGGCCAACCAAGCAACCTGGAAAGGCAAATCAGCGCTACAAAGACGTCTCGCTTTCCATCGGTCAAAAGGGCCATGCTGAATAAAGAGTCAAAACCAGAAATGCAGGACAGGCCATGGAGAAACGGGAGCCTGGCTACGCTAATGGGCGGGATGTAAATTGCCAACAGCCACTCTGGAGAAGTGTACGGTGTGTCCTGAAACATCTAAAAAACTCAGCTTAGAGAGCATAGGGCACTTCCACTCATGGGCGTATAAATTGCGAAAACTAAAAATCAGCAAGACACAGGCACCACAAAGTTTAGGGCTGCTCTGTTGACAAGAACCTCCACTTCGTTACACCTTAAATATCCCAGGAAAGAGAAAAATGGATAAAGAAGTTGTGGTCCTTATGTACAATAGAATATCACTCAGCCATGAAATCAACGTCATAAGGCTAGTAGCAGCATGATGAGTGGATTTTGGTACAACGATTCTATGTGAAATAAGTCACACAGAAAAAAGACACTTATCATAAGATATCACTTATAGAGGGAATGTAAAAACCGCTACCCTTGAACTGAATTACAAAGCAGAACAGAGTCACACGTTTAGAAAACACACTATGGCTGCTTAACGGGAAAGATGAGGTGGGGTGATACATAAAACAAGGGTTTCAAATTAGCTCAGGTACCGTTCCATAAACCCAATATGTAATAGACAAGACCTACTCCTTGCTCAGTGAATTGGACTCAACACCCCCTATTCACCGCCCGAGAATATATCTGACTAGTAAGAATCTTAAAATCTATGTATTGATATCTCTCTGTAAGTGAGTCAAGTGGGTGTAAAGCGGCATAAACACAGCAGTAAAAAGCAGCTAAACCCCATTATAAAAATCAATTACTTTTAAAAACCCGTGAAACAAAGACAGTGAAAGAGAGAGAAATTCTTACAAAATTTGTTCAGGGGCTGTGATGCCACCTTGATTGACCACATATAGACTCACAGCTGACTGAGACATAAGGGTGGACACTCTTGGGGCTGAGAGGTTTGGTCACGTTGGGTGAGCAAACGCAGACCCTTTAAAGTAATACTGCGTGGTTCCCATCACATGGGTCCCAAATCTCCAGGTTCAAGGGCATCTTCCTACATCGAAAACATGCATGAGAAACCCAGAAGATGGTACACCGTGTGATCGGGAAAGGTTTCCAAAACGCACCTCATTTCTCATCTCCTTGTGCTCGGGTTCGCCATTCCAGCCGCTTTACTAGCAATCTCCCTCCTTGGAGAATCAGCACCTTTAACCTCCTGATCCGTACAGGTTGCAATTTGTCCTGAGGATGAACAGGAAGAGGGGGAGCCAATGAGAGACTAGCTCTAGGTGTTGGGACAGGCACAGGTCACTCTATTTTCCCATCAGGAAGAAGAATTAACCACAGGCTCAGCCTGCCGCCCGGAACCAGAATAGGGCCTGAAGCAATCCTGCGCTTTTGCGGCCAGCTCCCAAGAAAGCGAGTTGAAAAATGGAGCTCAGGGGCACTACAATTCACAAACCTGCAGACTTATAAATGATAGCTCTCTTCCACAAATATATTGAGGGAAGGCAACGAAGAGGATTTGAAAGCAAGGCAGAATTGCAGGAAACAGATTTCAGGAGGGAGATTCGAATCGCCTTTAAAGCACAGGAAAAGCGGCAAAACCTCGACAATGATGCCCTTGGCCAAAAAGGGCGTATGCGTTTTTTCCTGAATATATTCAGGAAAAAACGCATACGCCCTTTTTGGCCAACCAAGCAACCTGGAAAGGCAAATCAGCGCTACAAAGAAGTCTCGCTTCCCATCGGTCAAAAGGGCCATGCTGAAAATGTGTCAAAACCAGAAATGCAGGACAGGCCATGGAGAAATGGGAGCCTTTCTACGGTGATGGGCGGGATGTAAATTGCCAACAGCCACTCTGGAGAAATGTACGGTGTGTCCTGAAACATCTAAAAAACTCAGCTTAGAGAGCATAGGGCACTTCCCCTCATGGGCGTATAAATTGGGAAAACTAAAAATCAGCAAGACACAGGCACCACAAAGTTTAGGGCTGCTCTGTTGACAAGAACCTCCACTTCGTTACACCTTAAATATCCCAGGAAAGAGAAAAATGGATAAAGAAGTTGTGGTCCTTATGTACATTAGAATATCACTCAGCCATGAAATCAACGTCATAAGGCTAGTAGCAGCATGATGAGTGGATTTTGGTACAACGATTCTATGTGAAATAAGTCACACAGAAAAAAGACACTTATCATAAGATATCACTTATAGAGGGAATGTAAAAACCGATACCCTTGAACTGAATTACAAAGCAGAACAGAGTCACACGTTTAGAAAACACACTATGGCTGCTTAACGGGAAAGGTGAGGTGGGGTGATGCATAAAACAAGGGTTTCAAATTAGCTCAGGTACCGTTCCATAAACCCAATATGTAATAGACAAGACCTACTCCTTGCTCAGTGAATTGGACTCAACACCCCCTATTCACCGCCCGAGAATATATCTGACTAGTAAGAATCTTAAAACCTATGTATTGATATCTCTCTGTAAGTGAGTCAAGTGGGTGTAAAGCGGCATAAACACAGCAGTAAAAAGCAGCTAAACCCCATTATAAAAATCAATTACTTTTAAAAACCCGTGAAACAAAGACAGTGAAAGAGAGAGAAATACTTACAAAATTCGTTCAGGGGCTGTGATGCCACCTGGATTGACCATATCTAGACCCACAGCTGATTGAGACATAAGGGTGGACACTCTTGGGGCTGAGAGGTTTGGTGAGGTTGGGTGAGCAAACGCAGTCCCTTTAAAGTAATACTGCGTGGTACCCATTCTATGGATCCCAAATCTCCAGGTTCAATGGAATCTTCCTACAGAGAAAAAATGCTTGGGAAACCCGGTGGATGGTATACAGTGTGATCGAGAAAGGATTCTGAAACGCACCTCCTTCCTTATCTCCTGGTGCTCGTGTTCGCCATTCCAGCCGCTTTACTAACAATCTCCCCACTTGGAGAATTCGCACCTTTAACCTCCTGTTCCGTACAGGTTGTAATTTTTCCTGAGGATGAATGGGAAGAGGGGGGACCCATGAGAGGCTAGCTGTAGCTGTTGGGACAGGCACTGGTAACCCTAATTTCCCATCAGGAAGAAGAATTAACCACAGGCCCATCCTGCGCCCCAGAACCAGAATAGGGCCTGAAGCAATCGTGCGGGTTTGCGGCCAGCTCCCAAAAAAGCGATTTGGAAAATGGAGCTCAGGAGCACGGCAATTCACAAATCTGCAGAGTTATAAATGATAACTCTCGTCTAAAAATGTATTGAGGTAAGGCAACGAAGAGGATTTCAAAGCAAGACAGAATTGCAGGAAACAGTTTTTCACAGGTAGATTGGACTCGCCTTTAAAGCACATGAAATTCCGTAGAACTTCGACAATGATGCAGTTGGCCAAAAAGGGTGTCTGCGTTCTCTCCTGAATAAATTTTGGAAAAAACGCAGATGCTCTTTTTGGCCAACTAAGCAAGCGGGCAATGCAAATCAGCATTACAAAAATGTCTCACTTCGCATTGGTCAAAAGGCCCATGCTGAAAAAGTGTAAAACCCAGAAATGCAGGACAGGCCATGGAGAAAACGGGGCCTTGTTATGCTGATCGGCGGGATGTAAATTGCCACCGGCCACTCTTGAGAATTGTATGCTGTATCTTAAAACTTCTAAAAAACAGAGCTACAGAGCATACAGCACTTCCCCTCATGGGCGTATATCTTGGGAAAACCAAAAAATCGACAACACAGGCACCCCAAAGTTTAGGGCTGCTCTGTTTAGAAATACCTCGATTTGGGTACAACTTACATGTCCTTGGAAGGAAAAAATGGAGAAAGAAGATGTGGTACTTATGTACAATGGAATATTACTCAGCAATTAAATCAATGAAATAAGGCCAGTGGCAGCAACTCGTGGAGACTGAGGTACGATCATTCTAAGTGACATAAGTCAGACATAAAAAGAGACTTATCATAAGGTATCACTTATAGATAGTATCTAAAAATGCCTTCACATGAACGCAATTACAAAACAGAAACGGAGTCACACATTTAGAAAACACACTTATGGCTGCTAAAGGAGAAAGGTGGGGCGGGGTGATGCATAAACCAGGAGGTTGAAATTAGCACAGATACGGTTCCATAAACAAAATAGGTATTCGACAGGACCTACTCTATAGCTCAAAGAGCTGGACTCAGCACACTGTTGTCACCAGAAAAGGATATATAAGACTGGTAAGAATCTGTAAAAGAATTTATTGATGTCTCTCTTTAAGTGAATCAAGTGGATAGATGTAGAGCAGGAAGAAACACAGTATTGAAAATCAGCTATACCCCATTATAAAATTAAATAACAAGAACAAAATAAAGACAGTGAGAGAGAGAGAAATTCTTACAAAATTTGTTCAAGGGCTGTGATGCAACCTGGACTGACCATATCTAGACACAGAGCTGGATGGGACCTAAGGCTCTACACTCGTTGGTCTGAGAGGCTTCGTGAGGATGGGACAGCAAATGCAGCACTTTTAGAGTAATACTGCCTGGCCCCCATTCCATGGGTTCCATATCTCCAGGTGCAGGGGACCCTTCCTACAGCTAAAACATGCATGGCACATCCAGAGGATGGTACACCGTCTGATCGGGAAGAGTTTGGAGAAGTCACCTCATCTCCACGTCTCCTGGTATTCGGGTTCCCCAGCTCCTTTCCTTAGAGTCTCCCCACTTTGGGAAGGCAGCACACTCAACAGCCGGTTTTGCACGGCTTGGAATTTTCCGGTGAAGAAGGGGAATGGCGGGATGGAATGAGACACAAGCCTTAGATGTTTGGACAGGCATATGCAACTCTAGTTTCCTACCTGGAAGAAGAATTTCCCTATCCTTCAGGTGCCCCAGTAACTGGAATGGGTCTGTAGAAATCCTGCCCCTTTGTGTCTGCTTCCCTAAACAAGTTGAAAACCGGTGCTCAGGGGCACTGCAATTCACAAACATGCAGGGTTGTAATTGACACCTCTAATGGAGTCATTTCTTGAGCCAAGTATTCGTAAAGGCCTTGTAAGCAAGGCAGAATTGCAGGAAAGGGATTTCAAGGGGTAGTTTGCACTCGTCATCAAAGCACATGCAAAGCTGCTGAACATCGCCAATGATGCAGTTTGCCAAAAAGGCCGTATGCGTTATTCCTTAATATATTCAGGAAAAACCCTTACTCCATTTTTGGCCAACAAAACAGGCGGGCAATGTAAATTAATACTACAAAGAGATATCACTTCGCACCAGTCAGAATGCCCAACCTCACAAACTGTAAAACCTGAAATGCAGGACAGGGTGTGGAGAAAAGGGAACCCTGACCAGATGATGGTGGGAATGTAAATTGCTAACAGCCACTCTGGAGAAGTGGGTGGTGATTCCTCAAAAATCTAAAAACCAGAGCTTCAGAGCATATGGCGCTTCCACTCCTGGGCCTGTATCTTGGAAAAAACGTAAATTGACAGGACCCAGGCACTCTAAAATTTATGCAGCCCTGTTTACAAAAGCCTCTACTCGGAAGCTACCTAAAAGTCCTTGGAGGGAAGAATGGATAAAGAAATTATGGTAGATATGTACAATGGAATATTACTCAGCCATGAAGTGAATGAAATAAGGCCATTTAGGGCCACTCAGAAGGACCTACATACATTCATATTAAGTGTCATAAATCAGGCAATGAAAAATATCATATGATATTACTTATCGGTGGAATCTAAAAATTGATAGAAAGGTACTATCTTACAACACAGAAACAGAGTCCCAGACTTAGAACACAAACTTATGGTTACCAAAGTGGAAAGGTGTGTTGGAGGCATAAATCATGAGGTTGGAGTTAGTATATACATATTTACAAAGAGAAAACTTGTAATCAACATGGACCTGCTGTAGAGCACTTGGAACTCTTCTCAACACCCTTTAGTAACCTCAATGGGAAAATAATTCTAAAAAGAATATATAGTTATCTCTGTATAAATGAATCATGTTGGTGTATGTCAAAAATGAACACAACATGATAAATCAACTATATACTCCATTATAAATTTAAGATTAAGTTAAAGAAAAGAAAAATGATCACTAAATTTGTTTAGTCGCAGTGAACGTACTAGTGTCACATCCCTGGACACAGACACAATTTGGTCCCAAGGCTGGACTGTTGTAGGCCTGAGAACCTCGGGAGGATATGCCAGCTAATTCGCCCCCCTTGAACATGTGCAACCTGGTCCCCTCTGCATGGGATCACTATCTCCAGATCTAAGTGTGCCCTCATACTACTAAACCAACCCTCTGACACCCAAAGGATGGTGGACTCTCTGGGCTGGATGACATTTGGAAAATCACCTGCTCTCAACATATCCTGGTGTTTGGGTTCCGACCTCCCGACTCCTTCGTAAGGGTCATCGCACTCTACAAGACAGCACCATCAACAGGTGATTTTGAAGGGGTTTATACTTGTTCGGGGGATGAAGGGTAAGGGGGAAGAAGGAATGGGACAGAAGCCCTTACATGTTTGGACAGGCACATTCCACTCTAATTTAATACCCAAGAACAGGACTTGCCCTACACCTAAGGTTGTGTCAGTAACCAGAGAGGGACAGTAGAAACCCTGCCGCCTTCTGTTTCCCACAACAACAATTCTAAAACTGGACCTTATACGCACTTCATATTCACAATGCCTGGGGAGCTGTAAATGACAACAGCCCTCAAAAAATGTCTTGGGGTAGGTAATCGAAGTAGACTTCAAAACAAGGCAACCTTTCAATAACCCTTTTTCAAGGGGTAAATCTTACTGACACTGTTCAAAAAAAAAGCACATATGAAGATACTCACCATTGCTTTATGTTAGACAAATGCAAATCAGATGTACAAAGAAGTATCATCTGGAACCACTCAGAATAGCCACCATCACAATGTCTACAAACAAGAAATGCTTCAGAGGGTGTGGAAAAAAGAGAAACCTACTACTTATTTTTTTTTTTTTAATCTGCGTTGGGTCTTCATTGCTGTGCGCAGCTTTTCTATAGTTGCAGCAAGCGGGGGCTACTCATCATTGTGGTACGAAGCCTTCTCTTTGTGGTGGCTTCTCTTGTTGTGGAGCACAAGCTGTAGGCACACAGGCTTCAGTAGTTGTGGTTCGTGGGCTCTAGAGCGCAGACTGAGTAGTTGTGGTGCACGGGCTTACTTGTTCTGTGGCATGTGAGATCTTCCCGGGCCAGGGCTCCAACCTTTGTCCCCTGAACTGGCAGGCAGATTCTTAACCACTGCACCACCAATTCTATGCTATCGGTGGCAATGCCAATTGGTAACAGCCACTATGGAGCACAGAATGGAGGTTACCAGAGTAAGGGGAGGTGGGAGGGATAAATTGGAAATTGGGATTGACATATACACACCACTATATATAAAAGAGATAACAAATAAGGGCTTACTGTATAGCACAGGGAACTCTACTCAATACTCTGTAATGACCTATATGGGAAAGGAATCCAAAAAGGATTGGATATATGTATAACTGCTTCACTGTGCTGTGCAGCAGAAAGTAACACAACATTGTAAATCAACTCTATTCCAAAAAAATTGAAATTGAAATGAAATGAAGTAAAATAAAATAAAATAGAGCTACCAGATGATCCAGCAAGTTCACTCCTGTGTGCATATTTGGAGGAAAGCATAAATCGAAAAGACACATCTTCCCCAATGTTCACTGCAACACTCTTTACAATAACGAAGACATGGAAGCAACCAAAATGTCCATCAACATATGAATATAGGTAAAGAATATGTGATACATATATATAATGGAATATGACTCAGCCATAAAATAGAAGAAAATAATGCCAGTTGCAGTAACATGGATGGACCTAGAGATGATTGTACTAAGTGAAGTAAGTCAGACAGACTAAGACAAATATTGGATGATATCACTTCTAGGTGGAAGCTAAAAATTGATACAAATGAACTAACTTACAAAACAGAGGCAGACTCACAGACTTGGAAAACAAACTTATGGTTACCAAAGGGGAGAGGTGGGGGGTAGGGATAAATCAGGAGCTTGGGGTAAACATACGAATACTACTATATATAACAGATAAGCAACAAGGACCTACTGTATAGCACAGGGAGCTCTACTCAGTATTCTGGGAATACCGTTATCAGAAAAGAATCTGATAAAGAATGAATATATGCATATGTGTAACTGAATCACTTGCTGTGCAGCTGAAATGAACACAACATTGTAAATCAACTATACTCCAATAAAATTTAAATTTCAAAATAAAGAAAATCACCTATATTTCAAAAGAAAAAAAAAGAATTCCCATCTCTTTATATGGCTTGATAGCTTACTTTTTTAGTGCTCAATATTATCCCATTCCCAGAATATATTAATACTATATCATTTCATTCACCTATTGGAGGACACCTTAGTTTCATTCACATGTTGGCAATATTGAATTAGGTGCTATAAATATCCATATGCAGGTTTTCCTCTGGAAATATGTTTTAAACTACTTTCAGTAAATATCCATGAGAACACTTGACGGATTGTACAGTAAGGGAATGCTCAATATTCTAGCAAGTGTCAATCAGACTACCAAAGTAGCTGTATTATTTTTCATTTCCACCAATGACAAATGACATTTCCTATTGTTCCACATCTCCTACAGAATTTGTTCTTGTCATTGTTCACATTTTAGCCATTCTAAGTGTTACATAGTGGTATGGAATTGTATTTTTAATTTGCTTTTTCATGGCAGCATGTAATCTGGATTATTCTTCTGTATACTTATATGCATAGTGTCTATTTTCTTTGGTGAGGTGTCCATAAAGTATATTAGTCCACATTTTACTTAGGTTGCTTACATTTTTTTCTACCCAATCTGTATTTGTTTTATTTATTTTCGTGCCTTATTGCATTAGCAAGGACTTGGAGTAAAATATGGAAAAGGAGTCATGAAAGGGGACATCCTTGCTTTTACCTGAACTTAGTGGAAAAGCTTCATGGTTTTGACCATTAATCATGATGTCAGATAAAAGTTTCCTATAAATCTTTGTTATCAACTTGAGAAAGCTCCAGTCTATTTCTTTAACTGAGAGTTTTTATGAAGAATGGGTGTTAGGTTTTTCAAAGGTCTTCTGAATCTATTGATATGCTAATGATTGTCTTTAAGGTGTTGATATGATGGATATAATTATTTGATTCTAGAATGTGGAACCAGCCTTTCATACCTGGGATTATTTCCTCTCATTCATGATATAAAATTCTCTCAAAATATTGTTGGATTCGATTTGGTAATATTTTGTTGAGGATTTTTGCATTGATGTTCCTGAGAGATATTGGTCAGTTTTCTTTACTATTCATATGTTCTTCTAAGTTTGGATGTTGTGGATTTAGTGTCAGACATTCATTTGGGGAGATTCTCAGTCATTTTTAAAAAATATTTTCTGTTCTTTATTATCTTTATTCTCCTCCTTCTATACCCATTATGTATAGGTCACAGCATTTTTCATTGTTCCACAATTATTGATTACTCTGTTCTGTTGATTCCTTTCCTGCCCATTTTCTCTTTTCTTTTGAGATTTAAAGGTTTCTCCTGATATGTCTTCAAGCTCACAGATATTTCTCCTCAGCCAGCTCTTTGACTGCTAAAACAAAATACAAGAGACTTGGTATTTTATAAACAACAGAATATTTTTGTTTTCTCATAATTGCTGAGGCTGAAAAGTTCAAGAACAAGTAACTAGGGGCTTCCCTGGAGGTGCAGTGGTTAAGAATCTGCCTACCAATAAAGGGGGCAACGGTTCGAGCCCTGGTCCAGGAAGATCCCACATACCATGGAACAACTAAGCCCGTGCACCACAAATACTGAGCCTGTGCTCTAGAGTCCACAGGCCACAACTACTGAGCCCGTGAGCCACAACCACTGAAACCCACACGCCTAGAGCCGGTGCTCCGCAACAAGAGAAGCCACTCAATGAGAAGCCTGCACACCGCACCAAAGACCCAACACAGCCAAAAAATTAATTAATTAATTATCTAATTATTTTTTTTAAAAAAAGAACAAGTTGCCAGCTGACTTAGTGTCTGGCGAGGGACCAATTTCTGGTTCATAATGTGGGTCTTCTCGCTCGGCAATGAAATCATGGAATGGGCATAAGATCTTCTGTGTGCTACATTTATTAGGTCACTAATCCCATGTTTGAGGTCTCTGGCCTCATAACCTAATCACCTCCCAAAAGCCCCACCTCCTAATACCATCAACATGGGAGCTGGGTTTCAAAATTTTAAAATTAGAGGTACAAAATATTTACACCATAACAGGGACCACAGAGTTAACTGATTTTTCCTTTCATGTTAAAGGTTTGCACATTTATATTTATTATATAATCCCAAAACCCTTGTTTTTTTTTTATAAGATTCTTTTTCCGTATATGCCAGTACAGACCACTGAGTAGAATTCCCTGTGCTATAAAGCAGGTCTTTATCTATTTTATATATAGTAGTGTGTATAAGTCAGTCCCAATCTCCCAATTTATCCCTTCCCCACTTATTCCCTGGTAACCATAAGTTTGTTTTCTATATCCATGATTCTAGTTTTGTTGTGTAAATAAATTCATTTGTACCTTTTTTTTTTCTTTTATAGATTCCTCATATAAGCAATTTCATATGATATCTGTCTTTCTGTGTCCGACTTGCTTCACTCAGTATAACAATCTCTAGGTCCATCCATGTTGCTACAAAACCCTTAATTGTTAAGGATAACTCTCAATTTTTCCCAGTATCATCAGCAATTCTTTCTGGAAGACACGTGATAACACTTTTTAAACAGGGATATTGAGACCAAGGCTCCTGACCTGCAAACAAACAAAACATTATTCATATAGTGAAAACTTTGCAAATCAAAGGATGAAAGCACTTGGTCTAAATCCCTTTGCACCCACTGCTGACAGAGGGCAGAGGAGTTTGACTCACTAATCTTCCTTACGTGCACTTCTTCCTAATGGGGTATTCCATCTAAAACTTATAAGAAGCGGGGATGTATCATGGAACACACCAATCGCTACTACAGATTCTGAAGCAGCAAAAAAAAAAAAAAAAAAACATGATAAATCCATCCAAAGGGTTCTGTCCACATTGTTACAATAGTTTCCTTCACACTGTGAACCCTTTTCAAACCCTATCACTTGAACCTATTTTTATTTTTTTCAACAAAAATAATGTTAATCTGAAGTCAGACACTCCAGTAATATTACACTATCCCTTGTGCAAGTATGTAGGGATTTGAGGAGCTATGGGAGGCCACCATGAGAGGTTGCCTAGAGTAATTAGGACATTTCATTTAATGTTGGTTCTTCTCCCTAAGATGTCTGCTATCCTCTTCTTTTTGTAGCTACTAGCATTGAGAAAGTGACCAAGATAAGGCCCTTCTCTTTTACTGCCCATGAATGGAACTGTGATTAACCCCACAGAACTTGGTGTTTCCAGAATCCCCTGAACCTACTGACCCTCCATGCATGGCACGACATAGATAAGGATGGTGACGTGTATCCTTGTATAGAGCATGTTATAAAATGTTTGACTCTTCCCTTCCTCATAATTCCAAAGAATAGGTTTCTTTGGATTTCTGCTTAATGCTGCTGGAGTTGGTACATAAGTTGAGGGAGGTATCAGGGCACACCAAAAGAGAGGGTAACTGCATAGAAAATACAAGCAGGTACATTTCTGTGTAGTTTCAAGCAGCTTATTTGCTATATCAACCATGGTGACATGTTGACCCTTCCTCTTTCTACTAGTAGTACAACAAACATAAAGGATATTTAGGCTGCTTGTTTTATCCCCACCTCTCACAATTGATCTGCATTAACATATAGGACAATGAAGGACCCTTTCTACCATCTTAACCAATATTTGAGAACTAGAAAATGTCCAGATTTTTCTGGGGTTTATTTTCATATTCCCCAATCAGGCCTATGAAGGAATCTTACCTATTGTGTTTATTAATGAAGTCATATCTCTGACGGCATCCCATCATCAACAAAACTGGAAAGAAATTTGAAGGGTCTTCGATTTTACCATACTTGAAATAACAATATTTTAGCCTGACACGTTTTTGGATTTTAGAAAAAAATATTTTAAATGAGACAAAAAATCATTTTTATGACACAAGAAGACAGCAATAGTTTTATATTTTTATCTGTTCCACTTGCACACAAGTGTCTCATGGGGTTATGTAAAGCTCTCCTGTTGGGTGCTGTGCATGGTGCAAGTATGGATTAAAACTTAGGAATCTTAAGCTTCAGTCACCTGAAACATTTAAATTAGGATGCAAGCAATCCTGTCCAACATTTGAAAAGAGCAAGACACTCTCTTTATTTTATTTGTTAGGTAATTAATCTGTCTTTTCCCCAAGGAGAGAAACAAGTGGCATCTTCCATCAATGTGTTTCACAAATATCTTTGAACAGAGAGTGCAAGCAGAGGCTGATACAGGATGTGAAAAAAAAATGAGAGACCCTTGTGGCATTTTCTCCTAACTTATTGCAATCTCCCATTTAAAATGTGGGAATAATCAATCTTCTGAGGAAAAAGGCCCAAGGAAGGTTTTTGCTTCTGTGGAATAAGGGGATTGTTAAAGATTTCAGGAGGCAAGACGAATTAGTGAGAATGACCATGAGAAATCAGAGAAAAGTCAGATCCATGGATGAAGTGATGTTTACCACTGTGAATCAATGAGAAGTAGGAGCAAATGAAAAGAAAGCTGATACAACATTTTCTGAATAAATGTAACCTTTCAGCTGTCATAGAAAAATTAATACTCACTATCATACAACATATTTAGTTTAGAAAGTTAACTTAAATTTAAAGCTTAATAATTACATTTATTGAAGAAATGAAAACATATTTGTGGTTTACAATAAATAATGTGTTCTGCTACAGGTAAGAAGACTACATAAATAAATAGAAATAAGACTAAATAAATAAAGAGGAAAATAACAAATTAGATGTTATTAACATTAAAAACTGACACTCATCTAAAGAAAGAGAAGGAGAGACAGAAAGAGAGAAGAACTCATCTCAAGCATGTATTAAAAACTCCTAAATAAGAAGTCTTCAGATGTTAAAAAAAAAAAAAGGAAGTCTTCAATAAGAAGATAATGGAATAGCAAAATGGGGGAAATATACCAAAAGATATTTCAAAAAAGAGAGTACAGAATGTTAAGTAAACATATCAAAAGATGTTTGGCTTCTTAGTAGTCAATTAAATGCAAAAGCGTGATACCTGGAATTATCACTCACCAACCAGAAAGTTCAAATGAAAATGACAGGTATTATCAAGTTTGACAAGAATGTGTATAATCCTTGAATCTCATTCACTGCTGCTGAAGATGAAAAATCATACAAATGTTTTGAAAATATTTAGAAATATCTAAAAAGATAAACACAAGAAAGATATGACTCGAAAATTTTACTACTACGTGTATACTAAACAATAATTTATACACACACCACCAAAGCTCAAGTTCTAGAATTTATATACCAGTGCTGTTCTCAATAGACACAAACTGAAAATCACTCATATTGTAATACACATTGGAATAAATTAATTAATAGTTAAATATTTACATTATGGAATCCTATGCAACAGTGGCAATGCATGATCACAACAACAGGCAACCATATAGGCATATTCACAAACAACATAAAATAAAAAAGCCCAATCCAAAAGTGATTTTACTGTGCCATAACATTTATATAAAATACAAAATACAGGTAAAGTTATCTTTTTGTTAGATACCAGAACAATATTAAACCTTAAGGGGAGTCACTAGAATGGGACCAGGGGGCCTCTGAGTATCTGGCAATTTTCTGTGTCTTTATCTAGAAGCTATGTTTAGAGTGTATTCAGATGCTGAATTTTCTGAAATTTGTCATTTCCTTACAAACCATGCATGTTTTTTGTTGTTTTTTATACATAACAAAAACTAAAAAAGATAGACCAGGGAAGGTAATTGTATTAGCACTTTAATATCCATGCTTTTCAAGGTGGAAGTGAAAAGTATTAAATACTTGACATTGTGATTACTTCTTAAAAGTAAGGTGAAAATTTGAGGTTAATAAATGACATACTTCTTCATATATAATCCTCAAAGAGGAGAGGTAGAAAGGAGTATTATTTTTTTTCTTTAATACAGAATCGTTAAGATACAAAATAATGAAAACAGACTAGGTTTAAAAAAGAGCACACTGGACTTCCCTGGTGGCACAGTGGGTAAGAATTTGCCTGGCAATGCAGGGAACAGGGGTTCCATCCCTGGTCTGGGAAGATCCCACATGCCGCAGAGCAACTAAGCCCGTGTGCCACAAGTACTGAGCCTGTGCTCTAGAGCCTGCAAGCAGCAGCTATTGAGCCTGCATGACACAACTACTGAAGCCCATGCACCTAGAGCCCATACTCCACAACAAGAGAAACCACCGCAAGGAGAAGCCCGTGCACCACAACGATGAGTGACCCCTGCTTCTCTAGTAACAACTGGAGAAACCCTGTGAAGCAACGAAGACCCAACACAACCAAAAATTTAAAAAATTAAATCTTTTGACTTCTGAGATGACTCACTCACGTGGCTGTAGGTAAGAGGCCTCAGTTCCTTGCCACATGGATCTCTCCTTAGGGCTGCTTGAGTGTCCTCATGACATGGCAGCTGGCTTACCCCAGGATGAGTGATCTAGCAGAAACCAAAGCAGAAGCTGCAATGTCTTTTATAACTTTGGAAGCTGCACTTTGTCATTTCTGCAATTTCTTATTAGTTAAACAGTCAACCCTTTTCAAGTGCGAGGAGCCACACTGGTACATGGAGACTGGGAGATAATTAGGGGATAATTAGGTCCATCTTGGAGGCTGGCTACCAAAGTGGCTGACTAGCCAAAGTCTGAATTTTGTTTTCTTCACTTCTGGAGAGAAAAATGGTCAGTGAACCTCATTGGTGGTCTTTGAGATGTACCAAAGCTACCTCTTGCTCTCACCCCCAGCTGTGTGGCTGACAGGGTCTTGGTGCTCCAGCCGGGTGTCAAGCCTGTGCCTCTGAGGTGGGAGAGCCGAGTTCAGGACACTGGTCTACCAGAGACCTCTGGCACCTTGTAATATCAAATGGCGAAAGCTCTTCCAGAGATATCCGTCTCAACGTTAAGACCCAGCTCCACTCAGAGACCAGCAAGATCCAGTGCTGGACATCCCATGCCAAACAACTAGCAAGACAGGAATGCAGGCCCACCCATTAGCAGAGAGGCTGTCGAAAATCACAATAAGGTCACAGACACCCCAAAACACACCACCAGATGCGGATCTGTCCACCAGAAAGACAAGATCCAGACACACCCACCAGAACACAGGCACCAGTCCCCTCCATCAGAAAGCCTACACAACACACTGAACCAACCTTAGCCACTGGGGGCAGACACCAAATACAACGGGAACTACGAATCTGCAGCCTCTGAAAAGGAGACCCCAAACACAGTCCCCAAAGCCAAATGAGAAGACACAGAAACACACAGCAGATGAAGGAGCAAGGTAAAAACCCACCAGACCAAATAAATGTGGAGGAAATAGGCAGTCTACCTGAAAATGAATTCAGAGTAATGATAGCAAAGATGATCCCAAATCTTGTACTGGAATGGAGAATAGACAAGAAACGTTTAACAAGGACCTAGAAGAACTAAAGAGCAAACAAACAATGATGAACAACACAATAAATGGAATTAAAAATTCTCTAGAAGGAAACAATAGCAGAATAACTGAGGCAGAAGAATGGATAAATGACCTGGAAGATAAAATATTGGAAATAACTACTGCAAAGCAAAATAAAGAAAAAAGAATGAAAAGAATTGAGGACAATCTGAGACATCTCTGGGAAAACATTAAACGCACCAACGTTCGAATATAGGGTTCCCAGAAGTAGAAGAGAAAAAGAAAGACCCTGAGAAAATATTTAAAGAGATTATAGTTGAAAACTTCCCTAATATGGGAAAGGAAATCGTTAATCAAGTCCAGGAAGCGCAGGGAGTCCCATACAAGATAAACCCAAGGAGAAACATGCCAAAACATATATTAATCAAACTATCAAAAATTAAATACAAAGAAAAAATATTAAAAGCAGCAAGGGAAAAACAACAAATAACATACAAGGGAATCCTCGTAAGGTTAACAGCTGAACTTTCAGCAGAAACTCTGCAAGCCAGAAGGGACTGGCAGGACATATTTAAAGTAATGAAAGGGGAAAAGCTACAACCAAGATTACTCGACCCACCAAGGATCTCGTTCAGATTCGACAGAGAAATTAAAACCTTTATAGACAAGCAAAAGCTAAGAGAATTCAGCACCACCAAACCCGCTTTACAACAAATGCTAAAGGAACTTCTCTAGGCAGGAAACACAAGAGAAGGAAAAGACCTACAATAAGAAACCCAAAACAATTAAGAAAATGGTAATAAGAACATACATATCAATAATTACCTTAAATGTAAATGGATT